>NC_133896.1:50879225-51184059 GCF_964199755.1 Larus michahellis | reverse complement strand
ACAGCCAAGCATTTAATGAGAATCTGTTAATACAAGGGTTAAAACAAAGTCTGAAGTCTGCAACACAACTTACAAGCTCGTACCTCTATACAATCTATTGCATTTGATGGTGAACTTCTTTAAAATCTAATGGATGGGATAAGAAGCTAGCTCTACAAAAGCCAACAATAAAATTTCCATTGAAATTAACAGTTTCAAGATTTCAAACACAGCCCTTTGGAATAAATGACATGTTCACATAAAATCGCAGATATTAGATTACAGATACATGATGATTTTTGCTGATTCAATTAAGATGAAATCAAAGGATGCTTAATTTGGTAAGATGACATACTCCTAGTAGAGGACTACTTAAAACTATATTGAGATGGTTAGAATTTTAAATGAAAGAAAAATGTTTTCAGTATGGTCTAAAAAAAAAGGCTTCTTTCCCCATTTTTGTCTAATAGACATGAAAAGAACACGTGACTAAATTATTTTTCCCTTTCATTAGGAAATCTGAAACAGAAGCCATTTCCAGTGGCTAGCTATGCCTTTGGTAGGTCATCACAGCCAACTACAACTTAAGCAAGAGGCTATCCCTGTACGTAAACAGATTTTAATTTTTTTTCTAAACACTCCTAAAAACTTGTCAGAGCCCTGAGTGCCCCAACAGTCGCTCCATGAGCAGCCTCACTTGGGGCCTCCTCCCACACCTTCTGTCCGGGGGCCCAGGAGTCCCAGTTAAGCTCAGACACAAGCCTCCAGTCCCTGCTTGAGCTGTGGTACTGGTGTGCAGCTCTTCAGTTCTGTCTCCTGGATGGATCTTGGACCTGTGTTGTAGACTTGTCTCCAGTCTCTGGCTCCAACTCCTGCAGCTCCTGACTTTTTCTCCTGGATGGACCATGGACCAGCCCAATAACTTCACTTTCTCTGGACTTTCAGTGGATCCTCTTATAAACACCCTGCTTTGTCTGCCATGTTCAGATGCTGCTAGTCTGTGCCTTGCCTGCCCTGCAGTCGCCTCTCCCTTCCTCACAAAGCAAACACGCTCTTACTGCTGCTCCCTGACAAAACTACTTAATTACGGGGAAAAAAATTGCATGTTTCTACTCTACCCTTGCAGAATCTAAAAAACGTGTCTGCTGCTTCAGAAATGGCAGGAAAGGATTCAGGTACTCTGTTTTCAAAAAGAAGGTGCTTGCTTCTGGAAAGGAGCACATGCCTGAAAACTAAAGACTCCATTATCAAAAACATTGACTAGCCTTCTTTTTTTAAGAAAACTGGATATGAATCAAACATTCAAAAAAAAAAGCCACAGGCAAATGCTGCTTTTCTGTCCTCAAAGGTGCCATCTGCAAATAGCATTCAAGTAGAGGTCACATTATAGATCCTACTATAGTTTAAAAATACCAACAAATCCTGAAGAAACAACCAACATTCTGCAGTTACTTTAGCATATCTGAGGTAGAATCTATGCAGCTTACACTGAACATATATGCATTGGGAATACATAAAACCATAAAAGGCTTTTCTTTCAGCACTACTAAGAACAAAAAGCCTATATATTTAGCTCTCACACTGTACGCTCCATTATAAGTTTAATTTGAATCACTATAACTTCAGGACCTGGATGCCAGCTGCTTTGTCTTAAAATCTTCTCACCTGAACTACTGGCACTGAAGAAATCTTGTGGTAAATAATTGGAGCAAGGAGACCATAACATTGTACAACAGACTGCAGGGTATAACTTGCATCATTCAAACAATTGCTAAGTTCAATTGCCACAGTCATTCTTTCACATTCTGATAATCTAGCAACCTGTAAAAGAAACACATTTTGATTCAAATATGAATTCTGTTGCTTTAAATCATTTGAGAGTGAAAGAAGGCAGATAGTATTGCAGTTTAAAAAGTAGTGTAAGCAGCAAGCAAGATAAAAGTTTAAAAATTAATTTACATTGACACCTGTTAGAGGTATATAAAAAAATGCAACGTTATTCATGATTCTAAAGGAGACAATTGTTCTTGACCTGATTGTGTCCTCGGAATTTACCCATATAATTTACAAAGCCCGGTTAACAACCGCAACCTGCGCGGAGTGGAAATTTCACATGCTAACCTCTCAGAGTAGGTAAGGGAAGGATAACAATTTCTTCCGTTCCCTTCCAGTTATCTGCTGCAGTCCTTGCATGTGTGAGGAGATCCAGTAAAGTCACTGAGAACCGACTGCTCACATTTTCATGGGGACTTCAGCAACGAGAGAGTGGAATAGGAATGCAATAACACAGGAGGCAAAGCTTTACTATCCAAGTAAAAAATAAAGGGGTCTCTGTCATTAACACGCCATTATACTATAAGAAAGTCTGAAATAAGAGGAAAGAAGCTTAGTATATTAAAACCATGAAACCCTGTTAGAAGTTCAATATTAATGAAAATATATGTATTAAAAAGCAGAAATGTTTAAAATTAAAAATCTAAGGTGCTTCTTAGTAGGACGAAAATAACAATTATTATATTTCTTGCTTAAATTATAATCTACCACCACTGAAGTCAAGGAAAATCCCTCCTCAATTGGAATCAGTAGACTTTGGAGGCAATAACTGATTCAGAAGCCATCTTCCACCAGGATACAAAGTAACCAACAGCTACTAAAACACTTCAGAAAGAAAGACCAGATAACTCACAGAAAAGGGAGTACTCTGTAAATAGGATTAGTACATTGCAACATATCTTGCAATGATGAAATAAAGCTGTTCAAAAAGTAAATCAAATCCAGTAAATTATTTTAAGCCACACATACCTGTTCCTTATAAAGTATCTCATTGGAACAGATGGAATCACAGAAGAGTGCTCCTTCCATGACATTAATGTCACAGACAGCAAATATATTCCTCAGAAAGAGGTGCAAGGTAATAGGAGAAGTCTGAGATACAGCTTCAAAACGTAACCTACAAGATAAAAAAGCAAAACAATGGCAAAAGCATGTTAATGATGATTCTGATATATCATGCCTGAAACCGCATTATATTAAAATGCAGCCTTTCATTTTAAAATTATGGGCAAAAGGGATTACTGTAGCTACCCCTAGAAATAAGATTTATACATAAAACTGAAAAAAATGCTTAAAATTTCTAACATAAAAAAATAAAAGGGCTAAGACTCCTTTTCAAATTGTTGTCCACCTTCTACTGTCCTAAGACAGTTTTTCCTTAGTTGTTTCATGTAATCCAGTGAAACTTCCTTTGAACTTTCTTTGAAAACTTTGGAAGCTACAGCTTATTTATTTTAACTGTCTCCTTTTACACATTATTTTTCTGTATTCTGACAATGATGCACGCAGTTGTGAAGTCCATCACTAAGTATTAGTAACAGACTCCTTTTCATCACTGATGTCTTTTATTACAAGTCTCAAAAGAATCTCTTTTCTTCCGCCTGCTTTTTTGTTGTTTTTTTTTTTCCTTCCCTGGGGATAAGGGGGGCATTTGTCCTTGTTATATTTTTTTAAATATTTTTGTTACAGGAAAAATCCTACGATTTTGAAGTATAAGAAGTAAACTCCCCCTTCTCTTCGACTGTGTTTCCTAAAAGAGACTGAAACTCAAGAAGGAAGATCAAGTCGACACATTTGCATACTTGACATTACCAGGATATCAACAGGGCTTCTGGCTGGAAACAAGAGGTTTCCTTTCCTTCCAGCTCCCTCTACTGCCTCTGTACTTTTAAGCTTGTCCAACTAATTTCCTAGCTACCGATCAGCAAGGCTGAAACTGGCTAATTTCAGGTCTGATACTGCAGCTTTGAGAATGTTCCATATTAATTGCAAAGAAAAAAATCAGGCTTGGATATAGCTGTCAGAAAAGTAAAATCTGCTTTCCGTGCCTGTTTAAAATTTGCAGTCTTCATTTGATTTATTTGAAAGCAGCTTCATTCAAAAGTTATCTTTAGAGCTGCGTGTGTTTAAAAAAAAAAAAAGCAGCATAATGACCAGACTTGTATTCTTGCTTTGTTGCCCAGGCCAGGGATAGACTTAAAACATCCACAAAGTTATGAAATAGGATGTCTAGTGATTATCTGCCTGCATCACGCAGTCCACAGGCTGCCTGTAAATCCCAAATGCTCTTCCAAATGCTCTTATGGCATGTAACATCAAGCCCCCGGGTCAATTTGTATGCTTAGTATCAGATACATGGTGGCACTTGAAGGGCAAACAGGACACACGCCAGTGGTCTGGCTGAGCCCCAAATAACAAGAAGTAGGTTTACACACATTACTTTCTCCTGCAACAGGATTCAAAGCACACACAAGCCTACACTACCTGCTTCCATCCAAACAGCGCTACCATGAGAAAACCGTGGGCTTTGATGCAAGTAAGACAAAACAATACAGAGAAAACTCTGGGTACATTATACGTCTCAGAATAGCTGATTACTGGTTATTCTGTCTGTAAAGTGGAAATGGAAGTATTATGATGAAAAGTGTTAGGAAATCCCCCTAGTATCTATTTCTTGAAACAAAGATCTTTATTTCTTGAAACATTCAAGAACTATTAACACACACGCAATAAGGTTGCTCCTTGTCATTATGGTTTCAAGACTAAGCCAGTCTGTCAAACTGCAACAGAGATGCTGCAAAACTTTTTCATACTTTCTCCACGTTTGGCTAAACTTTCCTAATGAAAGTATCAGTCTAAAAAGAATTCCACACAGGTGAAGATGGTGATTTGTGCTCAGTTGTATTGGATGTTAATTCATTATCAAATTATAAGCAGCTGACTAACATCTAAAAGTATTAATTTTTATTATAGTATTTCATGTCTATTATTTCATACAAGTCTCTTTCTTTTATCTGGGAAATAATTAAGTTTTGATTTGTTTTTGCACTTGGATCTATTGAATTTCAGCAAATGTAACCATAAAACTTCTAGCTGGGCTTTGTCATAATGAAAAACCTATAATATTATGACTGAACACTTGAAATTTATTTATAAATGAATTACTTTAAAATATCTCTTCTAAAGCACTTTAGTATATTCAAAGATTGTTGGCAGATGTATATCTGCCCCAAAACAAAATTAGCAAGGATTTACCCCTTTTGGCTGGTGTTCTTCACAAAATTTTCAGAATTTCTGAACTCTACTGCTCCCTTAATTGGAAAGTCACGAACACAGTGCATATTACATCTTTTGCATATGAAAATACATCACACGGAATTAATCGCTACTTGATAAATGTTTCCCAATTATCTTAAGAAAACAATCACTATAAAGAATTAAGTGTGTAAATGCTAGTAGTTCCATAAATAACAAAAATCCTCTGCTAATTATAAAACACTATATTTTTATAACACCTTTCACGCCTTTTTGTTTTTCAGAATGTTTTTCATATCGCAAGTCTGAACAAATTTCACAGCCTGGTACTCTTTAAAATAAAATGTGCCCATCTATAATTAACTATGATTTTAATTTTGTTTTCGCCAGTTACCTGTTTTCAGATATAGTCAAATTGCTACTTGCAGAAATAACAGCTGCATTGGCAGGCAGTGGAGAAGAATTTGAAACAAAATAATCCCACATTGGTGAAAATGCTTCTCTGGCTAATGTGTAGTTGCCAGTCTGATAGGCTACCTACAAAAAACCCAACAACAAAAAAATTTAGCAAGTTTCCATGTTCAACAAATAACCAAGACAAATATGATTATAGTATAAAGAAACGTTTTAAAACTGCCCCTCCAGCATGTACATTTACCATTTCTGTAAGAATATTCTAACATATTTGAATTGAACACATGTAGTAGCAATCTTATTCTACTAATATTAGTTTGCCTTCAGAATTAGCATCAGAGAAGGCAAAAGTGTTTCTTGACTGTTAACCAAGGATCTAACAGCCCTTTGTGGAATACTTTATATGTATTGTGCTGCAGTTTTTGAAGGCATATCATTTCATCTAGGTTCATTTTACTTTTGCTAATAGTGCAGAATGCCCCGCTGCTCTGGATAATGGGATGTAAATGGAGCCACACAAGTAGGCATAAATTAACGTGGATACCTCTTACTCTAGAAGATTTTAGGAAATCTTCTAACAGTTCCCCATGATCTGATCTACAGGGCTAGACAATTTCACTCTTCTCCATGTCACAACCTGTTTTAAATTTTCTTTATTAAGAATACAGAAAATTATGATAAAGGTCTGACAGAGCTTTTGTGGTCTTCCACAAGACACTACAAAAATAATTTCAATATGAAAATGGTTGGATTTGATACCTCATAAGTTCAATCACATTCTTCATCCCGTACTGTAATGACTAATAAGATGATTTCTAGCACTTGGTCTCAATCACAAAAATAAAAATAAAAAAAAATATAAAAAAGAATAAAGAAGTTGAATGCAGACTGAAAAACAGGAACTGGGATAAGAAAACTAGCTGAGAGACATCTTTCCCCTTAAACTGGAATTTCCAATAATTTTGAATTAAGAACTGAGTTACTCAAATATACCATTTGTTGTGTTAAAATTATGATTTGAGCTTATCAAGCTTTTGGCAAGGAAGTCTTGAGTTTTTACCAGAAAAAGTTTTAGAGCTACCAGTGAAAACAAGTAATTACAACCAAATTAAAGTATGTGTTTATTATCAAAGACCCTAACCCTACCTCAGTTAGATAGGCTCGAACAGTAGTAGCAGAAAGAGGTGGATATGCAAGGATTGGCTTAGTCGTTTCCCCAATGGCATCACCAATAAGTTTTCCATCAGAAGAATATGCTGCGACTGCAAATACGTATTTCTCATTGGGATCTAAGCCCTGTATTTCCAAGAGGCTTTTCCCATCAGCTGGTATCTATCAATAGAAATATTTTCTCATTACTTCTACTGTACATATCAAAACCAAATCTCAAACTCTAAACTTTTATTGTTAAATAAATAGTGGTCTTGGATACAATCAAAGTACAATGTAGATTAACAGACATGTCATGTTTCCACATAATATTAGGTTCTTGAAGACAATGAGAAAACAATGAAACAACAAGGGAAAAAAGTATCAGTTTTCTCTGGAATGCAGTTGAGTATACAGAGAACATAACCTAAGAGAACAGCTAAGTACCAGGACCTGGAGTTTCTCTAGGTCATTTTTGTTCATTTGCACATTCACACCATGAGTGTGAATGCTTTTGCAGTCATTGAGATGGAAACTTTCTACCCCTGAGCTATGCTTCCAGAAAAAGAGCATATGATTTCCTCCGTAGATGTCACGTGCATGTGTTAGATATGGGCAGAGGATGTCTCAGATCCTCTCAGCACCATTAACACAACTTTGGAGTTTGTGTAGATAAACAATATATTTTCAAAATCTTCTCTTCATTTTTCCTTCAAGTAATTGTCCACCTGCACTTTAACATCATGGTTCATTCCTAACAGGCTTTTCCACCTTTCTCTCCATAACCAGGACAACTTACACACAAAGGAAAGTTTTAAGGTCTTGAAACAACAAACAACTGACACAGTGACTGAAGCGCAACGCGAGAAATGAGAAACGAGAAATGAGTAATGTAGCATCAACACAGTGCTCTTATTCAAATTCTGTCCGGCCTTCATAAGGAGACCTCTGAACAACAGAAATCTCTTCAAATGTTGGGGATGAATCCTGAACCAGCAGACCAGAAATTAGCGAAAGGCAGTCTGTAGTATCCCTTTAGAGCAAACTTTTCTCATGTTGGTAAGTTGGTAGATCATTCCACCACAAAGAATTCTAAACTTCTTCCATGGAGCAGGCATATAGTGACTTTGCAGATCAGCCTTTTGCAAAAGCATATCATAAAGCAATCAGAAGCTCCATTGCTGAGACATATGGTCTGTGCATCTCTAATGCCTGCCAGAGCTAAGACAGTCAGTGGCTTAGACAGACTGCAGCAAGTTCACAGAAAGAACAGCTAGCAGTGGGGTGAAAGTCTCCAATGAAACACTAAATTCACCTGGAAAGAGCAGTGTCTGGGGCACACTCTATAAATACATGATATACTTTTTTTCCCTTTTATATTTCTTAGATGTCTCTCAAAAAACAGTTATACCAGAAGGGACAGAGACTTGTCTAACACGAAGCTTTTGAATCATTTAATTCATTATTCAAAAAAGGTTCTTAGAACTTTTTTTGGGTTTCGGCATGCCTTCAGCCTATCAAAATTTCAATTGCTTAAAAGAAAGATCAAAAGGTTTGTCAAAGGCTTGGCCAGTTACTTGATTAAAAAAAGATGGCAGATGTATACATTTAAAAAATTAGGGTTTTTTTAAGGAAGAGAGAATGACCTAAAGGAGTTTTACTTCTGTCTTACCTCTTCTCCTGCATTTGGAAGTTTATTGTTATTTAACCTTACTTTCATATTCCTTCCTCCCGCTACAGAGCCCAAAATACTGTACCACGAAACCTTTGAAGAAAATGAAAACAGAATGAGTTGATACATAATAGTATTTCCTAATAGTATTACTATATTGCTAATTTTGTAAAAACAGTCTCTGGGGAAAAAAAAAACTTTGGTAGAAAAATGTATACTCCAGCTGCACTAGAAAGATTAATTAATTGATTTAGCTGGAGAACTAGATACACTACAATGGCAAAAGAAGCAGATGACTCTCTATTAGCCTATCTCCTACCTTGAGCCACCCTATACTTCCTGTAGATTTCAAGTCTAGATCCCTTATTTCATCCTTGCAATCATATTCTTCTGAAGTTGACATCAGCTTCTGATACAACATACTCTTAAGGACAAATCCTTAAAAGCAGGCAACAGAAATGCAGATATGATGTAATGCAGTAATATTTTCTAAAGAAGCTATGCTCTTAGTTCCGACTGAAATCAATGCTTTTTTAATGCCATCGAGCTGCTGATAATCTAATTGGGCATATCATCTACACTTTTCAATATCTTTAACCAAGGAAGAATGTGAGCATGCATTCCTGGATCAGTGCTTAGTCATGTCCAGTGAGATCAAACATGGAAACTAATTTTGATTTAATCTCTGCAGAACTGGGAAGATGGATTTCAGTAAGTTATATGTCTGATGAAGTTCTCTTGCATTAAGCTGCTTCTTCTAAAAACTCTATTTACTTTCAGTAGACATTTAAACAGACCTGAGGTTTGGCAGAAGAGGTCATTTTTCAACATATAAAAATTCCGAACAGCTAAATTGTTCATTTTTCGTGTAATACACATGATTTTTCTTGCAATGCATCCTGACTGTTTTTTAGAAGGAGATATTGAAATAAAGGAGATTCTTTTCAGGAAATGACCAACTTTAAAATCTGGACATTTTAGAGATAATTTGACTTCTAGTACAAGAACTATGCATGTCTAATGAAATCCTAAGTATCCATTTCCAGTTAATAAAAAATACCTTTCATGACTGTTCAACAGCTATGTGTATCTGTTGTGGTTTAACCACAGCTGGCAGCTAGGACTACGCAGCTGTTCACTCACTCACCTCCATCCTCCCAGTAGGGTAGGGAGAAGAGGGAGAAAAAAAGAAAAAACCCTCATGGGTTGAGATAAAGACAGTTTAATAGAGCAATAATGGAAGAGAAAAATAATAATAATTATAATGGTAAAAGAATATACAAAATAAGTGACACAATGCAATTGCTCACCACCCGATGATCAATTGCCCAGCCTGTCCCAAGTAGCAATCGTGGATTCCTGCCCCTGCCTAACCCCATTTATGTACTGAGCATGACGTCTACAGCATGGAATATTCCTTTGGCCAGCTTGTCCTGTCTATGCTCCCTCCCAGCTTCTATGGGAAGCTGAAAAGGTCCTTGACTTAATCTAAGCATTACCTAGCAACAACTAAAGCAATATGTGTTATCAATATTATTCTCATACTAAATCCAAAACACAACAGCTACTAGGAAGAAAATTAACTCTATCGCAGCTAAAACCAGGACAGCATCTTTAGAAAAAAAAATTCTTCTAGAATAGCTGGGCTCAAACCACAATAAGAAAAATCTTCTTGCACCATCTAGTGGCCCAATATGTTACGTTCACCCTCCTGTATCGAACAAAACATTTACTAAATTTTACTAACATTACTAACATTTACTAAAACAGATGAACTACTAGACTTTAAATAATTATTTTTTTTAATTTTATGTTCATTAGGGATAAAAATGAAGAATTTTTCCCTAATTAATTTATTTGAAATTCACTAATCAAACTGCAATAAAGCTGCAAGTTATGAAACAACTGTTTGCAGAAACATTCTTAGCATTATTAATAAGACCTGAGTTTCTACTGGTTTTATATACACATCATTATTTTGAAGCAGCTTGCAAAATCACTATGAAAGTTTCTCTCTCGAGAAAACTGCAACCAGTAAATTTTTCATACTTCAGCCTGTTTGAACCCTTTCTGGACATATGAAGGAGAATAAAGTGATTTGGAAAGGACAGCATGGATTTACGAAGGGCAAATTATGTCTGACCACCATGATTGGCCTCTGTGACAAAATTACTTGACTTACAGATGAGGGGAGAGGAGCAGATGCCATTTACCCCAACCTTAGCAAGGCACTTTTTCCAACACTGTCTCCCAGTATTCCTATATCCAAGTTAGGATGATACAGTATGGGGGTGTGAACAGATAAATGGGTAAAACAATGGCTGGAAGGTCAGACTCAGTGAGTAATTGTTAATGGTGGTACTCTACATGGAGGGTAGTAACAAGGGGAGCACTGCAGGGGTCTATCCTGGGACCTGTCCTGTTTAGTATCTATAGCAATGACCTAAGGGAAAAAGTGAGCACACACTCACCAGGTTTGCAGATGATGCCAATTTGAGGGAAACAGTTGATATCCTTGAGGGCAGGATTGTTATTCAAAGGGACCTAAAGAGCCCAGAGGAATGGGCCAACAGGAACCTCATGAAATTTAAGAAGGACAAATGCAATGTCTTGCACCTGGGAAGGAAGAATCCCTTGCAAGGATACAGGCTGGGGACTGACTGGCTGGAAAGGATCTGGGGGTCATGTTAGACAGGAAGCTGAACATGAGCCAGCAATGTGCCATGGCAGCAAAGCAACCTAAAAGCATCTTGAATTTTCTTAACAGAAAAACAGGAGACTGAGGAATGTGATTATCCCCCTCTGCTTAGCACTCATTAGACTACATCTAGATACCAAGGCCAGTTTCCCTCCTGCCACCCATCATTCTAAGAAGAAATGTTGAACAACTAGAGTGATTGCAGCAGAGGATCATCAAGATGAGCTGCAGCTCTAGCCCTGCAAGAAGAAGCTGAGAGAGATGGGCTTATTCTTCCAGAAGAAGAGGTTGCTTCAGGGGATCTACTACGCACCCTTGAGTGCCTGCAAGCAAGGGATGAAGAAAATGTAGCCAGGCTTTTCACAGTAGTGCATGGCAGGAAGATGAAAAACAACAGACCTAAATTGAAACAAGAGAGATTCCAATTTTCCTTGGGAACAGGTTGCCCTGTAGGAACAGGTTGCCCAGAGAAGCTGTTTAGTCTCCATCCTCGGAGGTTTTCAGAACTGACTGGATAAAGCCATGAGCAACCTGGTCTAATCTCACAGCCGACCCTACTTTGAGCAGAAGGTTGGTCTAGAGACCTTTTCCAAAATCCTGTATGATACAAGTAGTTCTGTGATTCTACATGTTCAACTGAAGGTAGATTTTTTCCACCTGAACCGTGGCACTTCAGCAGAGGCTTCAGTGTGGTACTTTCTTGCATGACATGACACAACAGCCTTGCATCTCTTTTGAGGGTAACTAGGAGTACATTAGCCTCTAAGTGAGAGAATGAGTTTTTGGCAAGTAGAATAAATAAGTGTTACACAACAGAAACACCAAGGATCATGATGCATGAGACGAAGAAAGCTTCATGCAAATGTGAAGATTAAAAAAATGAGTCACTATTGATTCACAAGGAGGAAAAAAAGCAGACTTAGTTAAGTCAGAATAACATAATCTTCTCAAGAACAACAGAGAGAACTGTGATGGTATATCACTGCTGAAACAACTTTTGTTCTCTTGTGTATTGTTTAATTATTTCTTACGCCAGTAATCATGAAAACCATTACCTGAGTATCTGAAGAGAATGGGGCTGGCTTAAATGTCATGGAGCAATGTGATCTAGAAAGTAACAGAGGAGGAGGAGGAGTCCTGCTTTTTTTCTTGCTGCTCATAGCTTCTTTGAGACTCTGATACAATGCACTTTGTTCAGCTTCAACTTGCTCGATTAAAGTTAGCGCTTCCTATGATTTAAATTAAAACAAAAGGGAAAAAATATTAGAACATAATAATCAGACTGATTTAACACTTCAAAATGGTTTTCAAAATGACCTTACAAAAAATTCACTGCTATGTAGAAAACTTCTAGTAGATTTTCACATCATCTTACATCCTAAATGAGGATGAATGGTACTTTGTGTAAGCCTTACATACGCAGATTAATTTCACAATGTACAATAAAGGGAATGCAGGGTTGCATACAAAAGAGGCAGGGCTGATGCATATCCAATTTTGGAAGAACCTATAGGAAAAAAGAGACTAATCAAATAATGTTGATTAGCAATTAGTGGCAACCAGTGATTAGCTCCAACAAGAAACAAAAAAGATATCAACTCTTATTTAGGAGAGAGCTGGAGACCTAATCTGTGGAATTTCTGAAGGAGCTGTAGAAGTGGTTACACTGATTTTCTGTATTCCAGAAATAGAGGAAAGACATAAAGTCCAGCAATAAAGAAAAGGGAGGAGAATGCATGCCTGGAAAACACAGGGCTAAGACATTTCCCTTGGTTAGCTGGAGAGAGCTGAGAGCTGACAGACAGTCTATTAGTGTCTTGCAAAAATGTGGGGGCCTCCTGAACACAGTGATTATGTGGCCATTTGGTTGGAGATCAGGGTACATATTTTTTTCTTACTGGACTGAATGGCAAATTGGTAGGTTTATTCACCTTGTTTGCATTGTCAACATAAGAGAAAATTAACTTGGAAATTTAATATTCAGAACTTAGTATTTTTATATCTTTACTTGTGAGCTGTCCAGTGCAAATAAAAGCCAAAAAAGGCCAGTTCACAGAGATAAAGAGGCTGGGTATGCGTTGGAAGAAGAGAGAGACGATATATTCCTACAACTAGGGGTTTTATTTCAAAAAAATTAGTACCATACACTGGACCAAGTATTTAGGCTGAACCGAGTCTGAAAAATAAACTGAAAAAGAAAATTGCAAGTTATTGGTTATTCAGTGGCAGTCCTGTAATCTTGCGCCTTAATAGTTCCTTGTTTCTGTCCTCATACATTTATAAGGCTATAAGAACAACCACACTGGGTTGGATCACAGACTGAATAAGCCTTGTATCTCATGTCAAAAAATTACCAAAAGCTAGTCATAGATTTATAGAGAAATGGGGAGCTAAGACTTAATAGAGCCTTAATCACATAACATCACATAGCTCATCATTTGCACACACCCTCACCTTGCCCCATTCCCTCCCCGGTTAGATTAGGGTTGCATCCACCCTAGTGAGAAATGTTTAAGGAAGAATATAAGATAAAGAACAAGATATGGAGTGACTCCTTCCCTTACACAACCATTCAACTTTTGCAATCAGTAATTAGAAACTTGACTGCTTCCTTAAAAATTATAGTTCTTTGTATTAATCTGTACTATGACACAATTTTTAATTAAAAGAATCCCAGACTCGTTCTTCTCTGAGCACATATTTCTTATTATGATGTTCTACAATAAAAAAGGCAAAATCCTCTACTCAGAAGCATGAAAGGTATGGATTTGCTGTTCATGAAGTGAGTACCACCCACCTCAAGGAGGAAAATTAAAGTATATAATTAAATATTTCATCGTAGTACAAATATCAAAGAAGATCATGCTAAGTTTGTCCAGGCAGAGTTAATTCTGACATTTTCTGGCAACAGACTGAAAACATATTGTATTCTTTTACCTACATCTTTCTCTGTGAAAAATGCACAACCGTAAAATATAGTGAAGGTCTTCATTGGTGTATGTGTCTTCATTGGTGACTACAGTTACAACTTTCATACCATATCACTACACCTTATTTTCTTAAATGCCTTATATTTTTCAAATATATGAGTGAGATTTTTAGTGTATGTCTTTTCTGATCCAATTTTTGCATTCTTCTGACATAAAAGATACGTGTGTTAATTACCGGGCTTCCACATTTGTAGCACTTAAAAGAAAAACACTTCCTAGTAACTTCTTGTTTAAAATATTTTTTCATATATTATATAGTGAGAATTGCAGATTCTGTTATCTGCTGTACAGGCTACAAAGAAATTTTATTCCCCACTGATGAGAAGGCAATTTTCCTGGACAGATGCTGGTAGAAATCTCAATGGAAAGACTCCCATTGATTTGAAATGAACCCACGAAGAATCTACTTTTAGCCTCAATAAATTCCAAAATCTCCAACTTTTAAACTGTTCATTTAATAAGAATAAAATAAAGTCCATGTCATCATGGACTTTATTTCAACCAGCCAAAGTCATCTAGGACAACTCATAAATGTTGGAAAAAGAAGGATGTTGAAGGTTGTAATGGGAAGAAGGAAACTTGCATGACATTTTGGCAAGGCATAGGTCATCATTTCAATAGCTGATTAAGTGTAGAAAGAAAGATCATCTCTTCTTCCAGGTTTCCTGCAATCTGTATGTGTGCACAAAATTTGGGGATGTGCTCTTTTCTTGTTTTAAGTCACTTTATTCTTTCATCTTAATGAAACTTCTCAGGGAAAATTTGACAACATGAGTTAAAAACACCCAATGACCCTCAAGTTCCTTCTATTTTTCTTCTTTTTGTAAGAAGGAGTAATCCAAGTCTTAATTATACAGAACACAAAAAATCGTGATAACGATAAGGAATTTCTACGATAAGATTTTTTTTATTACCTCCAGTAGCTGCCTTTGGGAAGAAGTGGGGAAATTCTGTGCAGCCTTTTGCATCAAAAAGATTGCTCTAGATAGCTTATTCTTTTTTATTTTTCTCATTATAAATGCCTCTGTAAAATAGACGATATAAGACATTTACGAAACAGCAGCAATAATTTATTATAGTCCTAAAATCTTAATTAATAAGCCTTACCTGTTAAATAACTGAAATCTTTAATATTCTTCACATGAGACTTGCTAGACTTAAGACTTCTGTCATCCTTTTGAGCACCTATGGGGGAAGGAAATCCCTAGTTATTCATTCTGACAGTGCTATTGAGAAAAATTCAGCGAGAGGGGCTAATACATAGTTTTGTAGTAAAGCTCTGCTCCATCTCACGTTCTTTTCTTTGGTTCAAGGAGAATTTCTTGGACTGATCACGCCACTAAAAATATTCCACCCTCATGCTCTAACATCTTCAGTAGTTATACTAACATCACAGGAAAAGAGGGATCTTGATCACAGGGAGCAGTGCACAGGGGAGCTCTGCAGTGTCAAACTAATACTAGCTTTTAATTCAAAAAAAAACAACACCAGGAATGGGAGACCAAGTAGAGTTTTTTCAGAAAGCATTTGGCAAGAGTGGGATATCTGCTGACTAGGAAGACATAAGGACAGCTTCACGGAAGCAGAAATTCAGATTACAAAGAGCATTGAATAAAATATTCAAGTTATTCTCTAGAGAGAAAATTTGCATTACAGAAAAAAAATTTCTACAGAGCATCCCCCGATTCTCCATTACTGACACTGTAACAGTTAATATTATAACTGAGATACCACAGCAAACTGTCAGAAAGTAGATACTCCTTTGTTTCTTAGTGTTATATTAATAGAGAACTCTAATCAAGCTATGAAGATCAGTTAGCTTTACTGAAACCTACCTTGTGTCATTTTAAGAAGTTTCACAGCTACTCGATGTTGGGCCTGAATGAGCTCCAAGTGCAAATCCATTACAAAACCATTACCCATTCCTGCCTTATCGTTACCACATCCCAAAACAAAATTCAAATTCTGATCATTTGAGTCCACCTAATAAACAGGAAGTGGCAATTAAGCAAACGCAAACTTTTATTACTCAACTTACTGCATTTATCTTGACATTGATATTATTATTTCAGTATTTTTTCAGTAATATTATTCAGTAGATTTACAAACACTGAAATTTGTCTTGTTTGTGTAATATACAGTCATTCAAGAAAGCATGGAAGGAAGGAAAATGACTATATGGAGAAAGCATGGATGGCGGACAAAGAAAACTAGACAAAACTAGAATCAACAGGAAACTGGATTAATAATAAATATGAAACTGCAGAAAAACTGTTTTATTGTGTTATCAGTCCACAAAACAAAGATCATATTGGTGTAGAATGATAATATTTAGAAAGTCCAAACTCTCCTCAACAGCAAAAATTAATTTTCATAATAGACAGTTGCAAGCAATAAATATGAAAAGAATTTCTGCTTTTATTTTATAGGGAAAAGCTAAAAATTATAACTATTTCCAAAAGGAAATTACAAAGAAAACTTAAAAGAGTTTATAGTTTATTACTGAAAGAGAAAAATGCTATTTCTACTACACAAAGATTTATTTTTTCTGTTATCTTCTTACATGGAGCAGGAAGATAAGGTACATTTGATAAAGCCAAGATTTCTAAGTATGAAGAAAATATGAGTCATGTGTCATCAAAATCCAATACATTATTTATAGATTTTGTTGCAGTGTAGCTTTTTGTAGACTTTACCTTTGTACAGCAGTTGTCAAATATCGACTTTCCATCTGGTAGAAGGGTCATTAAGCGAGATGTGTTTACTCCATTAATTGCTTTTTCAAGATTTTCATAAGCAACTTGTAATTGTTCTTCAGGACTTTTCTGAAAACACATACAAATGCATTTTATTAGATAGCAACGTTAAAAGCTATAATATGGGCTGTCAAAAGTAAAGTGCTATTATTTTTAGCTGTCGCAGTTTAAACTCCGTCAAATAATCTTTACATAGTCACTGCTCCCCATGCTTTCATATACTAATATCAATGTTTTAAATTTCAAGTAATTTTAATTTTCAAGGACTGATTTTCCTTCAGCTCTCAAAAACTAATTTACTTACTCAAAAAGCTAGCTTACAGCAGAATGAAACTGAACTTAGAGAAATAAGTTGACACAGTGTTTTTCACAAGCAGTTCTTCAATTTTCCATTAGATGCTGTTAAGAAAACACTAATTTTTTTAGAAAACAACACCTTTAAGTAGACTGTCACGGAATTAAATCTCCATGTGTGTAAGCATTAAGACATATCATTGACAAAATTCCTGTATGCTCAGACTAATGTACGTCTTTTCTTCTTAGTATGTTCTAGTAAGTAATTTTGAACTATTTGATTGGCCACTTCTGCAAAGTGCTGAGCACTGAACACACTGAACAAAGCAAGGACACTCAGGATCTATTCCACATCACCCTTATAAAAACAAACAAACAAAAGCACAACCCAAAATATTTTCCGAAATGAAGCAAGGCTTAAAGTTTGTATGATCTTTAAAAAATGTGCTATTAAACCATTTAAAGCTGGTATTATACATTGGCACAGAATACAGTGGAAATCAGTATGATCATGCTGTAAAAAAGTTTCAAATAAAACTCCTTCCATTCACAGATTACTATAAAAGACTACATGAAAATTTTCAGATTTGATTTCATTTGGAAAAATAGCTTTGCTTTTTTCCTCTGCACTAGCACGATTGTGTGAAACATTTCAGCTTTATAAAACTACAATTGTGTTTACAAATACAAAATTGTATAAATATTGTATGAATAAATAAAAAATTGTATGAAAAGCTTTAAGCAGAAGTAAATGTTCTTATGCTATTCAAAAACCCTGTATTAATGAAAATGAATGAGACATTACCATCAGTATTTCAGGAATATCACAGGTTTCATCTTGCCAGAGAGAGGCACTTCTTTTTCCTTTTTCGTAGGAAGAAAATCAGAACATGAAAATGAAATATACTCAGAAAAATTTAGTACCATTTGATTAGCTCTACTACTAACTTAAGAGTCTGGCAATAATTCAGTTCTTCTGTACTTGAGTATGAGAGGTAATTATATTGTTTCTTGAAAAGCTTTTTGGGGTTTAAACACAATAGCTACATATATACAATTATACTAACTCAGTGTATGGTTATCCAATAATGTAATACTTTAAAATGTACCCTATATTTCATAGCAACATTATACCTAAGCCAATGAAACTTGGGCTTATTTTGTAGTTCCTCACATTGTTGGAGCATTCATATCAATTTTCCATTTTTAAATCAATTCAAATCTATTGTTATCTATTCACAGTAGTTTGAACACTAATTTAACTTATAGAAGCATTTTTAAATAGGTGAGGTCATATTTTTATGACATATGCTATTTCAATTTAATATTCCTTGAAGGGGTATTACCACCCTGCTAATGTTTTTTTTATTGTCTACCTTATTTTCATTTACAAAAAATGCATCCAGACTTATGTTTTACTTTCCAAGATAAGAAGCAGCAGCCAAAACAAGAGGAAGCGGTTTCTTTGATCTTGTTTGCAGTCCTCTAGCCTGTCAAAATTTTATTTCTTCACCAAAATAAATTCATTTTTCCTCCTTTCAGGGGGACAACCTTCTAGTCACATACTCCTTGTGACACTTTTGCCTCTTTGTTTCTGCTTGTTCACTGTGTCTTTCTTGTAAATAAGAAAATCTATATTCACTCAACACTCGTTCAGTAAAAAGACTCTTCTCATCATAAACACGTGCTTGATTCACTGTTTATCAGACTGTTTTGACCAATGGCTCCTATCTATTCAGCTTTTTTTCCTCCAAAACCACATATTTAAACTGAATGAAAAAGAATAGCAGTGATGCTACAATGAGGATTCATCCAATCTCCAACAGAATGGTATGATATTCATAACATCACAGAAAACAATACCTACTGTACCTTTATAATGAATAGTAGTGTTCCAAGATTTTCTTACTTTCAAAAGAGCAAAAGGTATTGTCATTCTCTTCTACTCCTAGATATGCTCTAAAGTGGCCCTTAAAATCTAAAACATTTATGAGAACTATGATTCATATTCCAACGTCGTACATCCACAACCACAGAAAACTTTTAAATGTCTAAATATTCATACTTTACAGCATTATTCAGGTTTTGGAAGGAAATATGTTTAATGTGATTGCAATTGCATTGGATCCCAATAATGTCAGCCAAGTTAAATTCAGTTTCAAAGACAACTGAATTCCTATACAAAAATGAAGACCTGTGTAGACAGAAGATCCAAATTAGTGACCCAATAAAGCTAAAGCTTCAGTATGATCTCAATATTTCCCTCTTCTGTTTGGCCTGACACTGGTCAACCAGCACTTAAATGCTCCAAATACGCTGCAGCACATAGCGCCTTCTGCCTAGTCAATATTCAGAGAACATATGAGTGATCTGAGGCTACTCTGAAGGGGCTGAGACATGTAGAAGACCTGTGGGGAGGGTGAGTCATAAGAGATGTGATTCAAAATGGGGTCACTTTGGTAGAACTGGAAATGGAAGGAAATAAGGCATAAAACCTTTAAAAACCAGGTTTCATTAGCTCTGATTATGGATGAAGTCGTGTGTACAAAAAATTATCATTCTACTCTTAACAATCTCTTTACAGTAATTTTTGAATATTTCCATTTTTCAAAGTTCTCATTTCAGAAAAGTTCTAATCTTGAAAGTCATTCCTGAAAGAAAGCAATTCTTGTTGAAAGGTTTACCTGCTTTTTTCTTCGACTTACTTGTAGAATCAGCTACGTTTTCCAATACTGTGGTTAGAGATAAGGTTATCTCTGCAAGTATTACAACATTAATGTCTGCTATGATGCTCTTCTGAATTACTTCATTTATTATCCAGAGTACACGAACCCACTAAAAACAGGGGGAGGGGAAAGAAAAAGAATCAAGACGGAGTTAAAACAAATTTTTGGAATATATTTATATATTACAGAGGTAGATAGGGTTTTGCACTCAAAATTATTTAAAAAGATTCATAAACATGGGCACAACTCCTTTCTTGGATTTGGCTTATTTTTTTTAAATGCCACCAGACTAAGATGCTGAATTTATGCTGCTCCAGAGCCTCTATTTCTTCAGACAGCAGACCTTTTTTATTTTAGAAGATTATTATTTTTTATTATTTTATAAAGGTTTATGAATGTTCTATGGGCACAACTTTTATGTCCTGTCATAGTGTGGTAAGCCTTCCAGCAGATTTGATCATTTGCCTCTCATTTATCCCTGTATCTTACCACTTAAACAGTACAAAAGAGACCTGAATGCTCCTGTTGTACACACAGAGGAAAGTAACGGTATACTACCTTCTGGTTGAATCTCGGAACAATTTTACTACAGGGATCAGGGCCACAAAATGAGCTCCTCCAGCAACTGTTTGGTCAGCATCAACTGGCAGCCCAGAGAAACTAGTGTAAATTATCCTTCAGAAGACTGCATTTCACCAAAAACCTCTCAGTCTCAGGAAAAGTTCAAGGTAAGGCTGTGGCTCTATCCAGTGGGCCAAATACTATTGACCCCCATCTCCCTTCTCTTAAGCCATAAGGTTTTTGCCACTTTCTTCAACTGATCTAGGGAACTTTCTTGAAATACATTGATATTTTCCATGACAACACATCAAATGTGTCTTCTTACATCATGCCCGAATGCTTTCACTATTTTAGCTTCTTTCCCCCATGGCCCACTGGCAGAGAATGGGTTACTTCACTGGGAAAAGGTTAAGAGATATTTTGATACTGGCACATGGCAGCACAATGTGTTCAACGTGTATACACAGTTCACATTTTCAGTGAAGAAGATTCATCTGCATTTTACCAGAAGAAAATGTACTTAGACTGAACAACAGTATTTTATCTTGGCTTTACTATAACAGACTATATTTATATTAAGAGAAATGCGTTATAATAAAGGAGTACTTGGTAAGCTTTGTATTTGTGGATATATTTGAAGCAGTCACTTCCACTCAGTCGGATTTGCTGAAGTCCCATTTTACACTTCTGCCACAAAAACATTGTTACATCAACAAGTATTTCCTTGTCAGGTTGGATATTCTGGAACGAAAAAACAACATAATTGTAGAAAAAGGTATGTATATAAACCCTCTCAAAGCACTCAGTACATACACAGTCTCAAAATTTTTCAAAGTAAGTAAATAAATCATTATCATATTTTACTTTCTTATAAGGGATGACAACATTTTGAAAGCTTAAGAAATATTTTTTAAAAAGTAATTTCTGGTAGACCGCTCAAGCCTTTCTTCTCGCAACAACACAAGTGGGTTTAGAGGGTGGGTTTTTTATTGTTTCTTTTTTATTGTCAAGCTCTTGAAAGTAACACGGACAAGGAAAGCAGTGAGACGAAAATTACATGGGAGAAAAAGGCAAATTAATTATCTGTGAAATGTTACAATAGTCAATAGATTCTGGGGAAACTAAGTAATGTAATTTAACAGTTTTTATTTGTTTTATTGCAGTGTTTTTTAATTACAGTATATAAATATTTGCAGAAGATCTAAATTAGTAGGTTTGATTTTGCATTGACAGAGTACTTCCATGAGTTGTTGGTGCATCTCAGATGAGGGAGCAGTGAAGAGTAACTTAACTAGAAAAAAGGTTGGAGTGGAATATCTAACAGCTGAAGGAAATGTTAAAACACATCTGCATCTTGTGAAGAGAATAATTAACCAGTTCAAAACTCTATTCAGTTAACCTCCTAATTAAAACATTCTAAAAGGCAAGAGAGTCCATCTACACTGTGTTAAACACATTCTGAATGGTGATTAAGGATCAGTACACATCTTTATCGCCATTTATATCAGAGTTGGACTCATTTCATTGCATCTTAGGTGCAATGAAACTCAAGCCTGCTATACTTCCACTATCTGTACACTCACATGTGTATGAGCATAAGATTTCAGAGATACTGAGAAGTTTCTTATATCTAATATAAGAAATTTGATGACTGCTTATTTAGCTGAAACATGCAATCAGCTTTATGATATTCCAACTGTATTTACTAGCTATTAAACATTTTTAAGGTAGTCTGAGTACATGGCACCAATAAAATTAAAAAAAAAATAAACAAATAGTTTTTGTTAAATCACAAATTGATCACATCTTATGGGTATATTTTTTCATTTTTGCTATTGCATTTTTTGTAGTTTGTTAATCATGCAACTGATTCCTTTGGTCTGAAATTATACACATTCATTACAGATTATGTGATTCATTCAGAAGAAATGTCTCTAGTTTTATTATACCTGCTTAGATGTGGAGACACAGGAATACACCGTTGTTGCCAAAATCATAAGATCGTGAGAAGGCTCTCCATGCCTTAAGGAAGTCTCTACATTCAGTGTTTATAAAAAAGGAAGAAAAGGAAAGGCAAGATGTTATTTTTGCTTACAAACCTATGTTTGAAAACATCTGAGTGAATCAACTTGCCAATTTATCTCAGCAGATAATATACTCTAAGAAATAGAGTGACAGATATTCCCAAATTTATTCACTTTCTGTGAAAAGTGAGCATTGCTATTTTTGGAAATTGAAAGTTTTCAAGACATTTGCATTTTTTGGAATGTTATACAATTAAATTACAGTTGCTTTTCTTGCAAGTTTTTCCTGCTTCGATGCCAAGAAATTTTACATAAATGAAGTGTAAGGACAAAAGAAAGTCAAACATGTTTGTTTCACTTTTTTCCTGAAAACCTGTCTGAAAACATGTAACATGATGTATGTTAAACATGCATGGTATTTCACACTCAAGGGAAATGGTAGAGAGTCATATTTTGGCAAATGAAAACTGGACAAAATTCAGTACGTTGCAATTACTCAGTTGCTAGTTTCTGTCATAGAATACTGCATGCACCATATTAAATAGTTTTTAAATAATAAACAAAATTTCTTGGTGCAAAAGTATTTCAATGCCAACACAGCTATAACTGAACAACACTCACTTCCAATTGTTTGCTTGTTTTCAGAACCATGAGGCAGCCTAGCTTCTTTGGTAGTATTTTCACTAATAGAAAAACCGTGTTTAAATCTTCTGGGAAATAGTAAAGGTTGCATCAGTGTAAGAAGTTTGAGTTCCATTTCAGCTTTCTTCCATGTTGGGTCATCTTGAGCCTAATTGACAGAAACAACCAATAGAAATTTGACTTTAAAATATGTGCTTTGAATAGTCTTCCTTACGCTCATAGGAAAAGACTACATAAAGAATGTCTAAATAGCATCCAGATTACCTGAAGAAAATTAACAACAAATTCAATAGCAGAATCAAACACGTCCCACTCTTCATAGCTGAAAGCTAATTTTATAAATTTCACAGCAGCATCTCCAGACACCCCCTTTTCTCCTGCAATGATGACAAAAATGTTTTATCTGTTTTATATACATATTCAGAAGTTTAATTTAAGCAATAATTTGGGTATTGATAAATACAAAGATAAAGCTCCACAAGTGTTTTTGAACAGTCAGGATAATCTTCAAGGATTTTTTAATAGCTCTAAATGATACAATAGCTTTATTACTTTGCTGTAATGTCTATGCTACATACAACTTTCATGATGTATCTGCAGTGTCCTGTTACATTCCAAAGATGCTGTACTATTATTGATATTACCTACTGTACCTGGGTAGAGGATATCAAGGACCTAGTCCTTTCTGTTGCAGAAAGAGCTTAAATATGGGTATCACCCCATAATGACTCTTCTTTCCAGACATTTTGAACAACAACAAAAAAAAACCCGCGTAGAAACGTGAACAATTTCTTGCAAGATAGGTGAGCGTTTCTCATTACTGTATCAGAAAATGTGCATGTATATCAGAAAATGTGCATGTATACATAGGGAGTCTATTATCTCACACTTCAAGTTTATCCAAACCACACTAAGGCAGAAAAGGGATTTACTGGTCCTTGGAACTCCACGCAAGTGTGTTAGCTAGTATATTCAGCAGTGTTTCGCAGTCCTAAGAATATGTCACAGTCATTGTCACATGACCTGGATCACTTGGCTAAAATATGTTAGCAATATTAACTTCATAATAGACACCTGTTATTTTCCAAAGCAGTACAATGATTGATCCAAGGATTTTAACAAGCTTACAAAAGTCCTTCTGTTACTGCATCCCTCTTTTCTTCTATGAGAATGTACCAGGGCATCATTGCAGAATTTGGCCTTTGAACGATTGTTTAGGGGCATTAACATATCTAGATGAACTGCTATGCTGAACAGTATGTGATTACAATGTCCATATATTACTATATGATATTTAAATAATACTTATGTTAAGAAAATCCTAATGATAACTGTACATAATAATCCCTTTTGAATGCCTTAACATTATATATATAAACAAGCATATCTCACTCAAAGAGAACAGCATTTTGCAATTCCTTTATGCATAGAACTGCTATGAACGTGAAAATTGAGTTCTGCTCACCAAGCATTTCCATCACTGGGTACAGAATCCTTTGAAAATTCAAAGCTAGTTTACCTGTTAGTATCAATTGCAGAAGGGTTGATGATGGATTAATTATACCAAAATGATCAGTGCAATAGCTTCCTTGAATACCAGTACTGCTCATTCCACCTTTAATACAGACAAATCATCAAATCAGTTTATATTGTTGTATTTGACTTATTGTATTCTAATTATCCAGTAAACATAGCAAGAAAATATAATTCTGAATTGTATTTAGTCTCTATAAAGTCTTTTATTAACAAAATATCTCTATACCTTTGACTATTCTGTCCAGAACCTAGCAAAAAAGGTTTGGAGGGAATCATCAAGGCCAGTGTTTTTCTCAAGTTCTTAAATCTAACTTTGAATGATTTTTTTTTTTTAAAATAAGGTATGAAACACCATGATGGGTTGCCCTTGCTAGGCCTCCGGAGGCCCACCCAGCTGCTCACTCACTCCTCAACAGGACATGGGGAGAATATAAGATGGCAAAGCTCATGGCTTAAGATAAAGACAGTTTAATAAGAAAAGCAAAAGCTGTGTGTGCAAACAAAGGGAAAAAAGGAATGTATTCACTACTTCCCATCGGCAGTGAGATGCCCAGCCAGTTCCTGGGAAGTAGAGCCTCAGGATGTGCAGCAGTTGCTTGGGAAGACAAGCATCACAACCGCAGATGTCCCTCTATCCTCCCCCTTTACGCCAGCTTTCATTGCTGAGCATGACATCATACGGTACAAAACAGCCGTTGGGCGAGTTTGGGTCAGCTGTCCCAGCTATGTCCCCTCCCTACCTCTTGCCCACGCCCAGTCTACTGGCCTTTGTGGGGAGGAGTGTTGGAGAGGCAGCCTTGATGCTGTGCAAGCCAAAACACTGGTGTGTTATCAACACTGGTTTAGCCACAAATGCAAGGCCCAGCACCTTATGGGTTGCTACGAAGAAAGTGAACTCCATTCTATTCAGAAAAGATATGTGTAAGTTACTGTAGATTTTTACTGATATAATAGACAACTGAGATATAGGCCCACAGTTTTATCTTAAATTTTATGAAGATAAAAAAGATTGCCTGCTGTTACAGGTGCTATTGTTAAATGAAATATATGTCTTCAGGCAAGGTCTTTCATCGCAAAGAAAAAAATGGTAAAATTGAGGTCTGGGCTCCTCACCAACACTCCTTTTGCTTCTTTATGCTGTTACCTGAGAGGATTTCCAGGCCTGCAAAAAAAAGCTCTGAAATGACATCACGAATTTCAATTTCATCAGGAACAGGTGGAGCAGGGCGCAACACATGCCTGCTACTATCAGACAGAGCTTCCAGGATGGCAAGGAACTGAGCTGCGGCACTGTCGAACATTTCTGTCAGCAGCCGTTCAGTAGCAGTGCGAGGCCATGGCAGCTAAGTAGGAAAAGGTAATGTAAGCTTTGTACTGTCTAAAATGCGTTACAATAAAGCAAGATTTCTTTCAAAACAGTTCACCTTCAGAAAGTAAGTACACATTTAAAACAGAAAATATACTGTAAAATATATTGTTGTTATGAATTTTATGCTTCAAAGGCATAGCAAAGCCTCATGCTAAGTGGGTACAGTACTTAAGAAGTGCCATAATTTCATAGCAACCACACACACTGCTGCGTGGTATTTTACTTAGAAAATAATACAATAGAAATTATGAGTGAGAGCATTAAGGCCATGTAGTTTAAAGCCACCCAGATCTCTCCTTATAATGATACAGACTTGACCATAACGAGCTAAGTTCTACACACTTTGCAGAAAATCACAGAAAGATTAGGATGCTCAGCACTGCAGTGAAAGCAAAACACTGTAATATTCTCTCACTTGCACATTTCAAAGAGCATAACGTAAAAATACAAGGCAGAACACACAAAAATATACTTGCACTATTGACAGCTAAGAAATCAAATAGATTTTTCTTACATAGATGTAAGAAAATAATTTAAATTTTTATTTCAATATTCTGTTTAGTTACCAAACCACTACCAGACATAAAGTAAATCAGAGATACAGTACTTTAAAATGTCATCATCCATTCGTGTTTCAGTTCTATTTATTTGTCACTGTCCCAAGTTAGATCAGTTTCCCATTGTTAAAACGGGAAAAAGGAAGACCTGGGGAACTACAGGCCAGTCAGTCTCACTGCTGTGCCTGGCAAGATTGTGGAGCAGATCCTCCTGGAAACTATGCTAAGGCACATGGAAAATAAGGAGGTGATCTGTGACAGCCAATATGGCTTCACTAAAGGCAAATTGTGTCTGGCAAATCTGGTGGCCTTCTACGACAAGCTTACAGGGTTGGTGGATAAGGGAAGAGCAACTGACACCATCTGCCTGGACTTGTGCAAAGCATTTGACATGGTCCCGCATGATATCCTTGTCTCTAAAATGGAGAGACATGGATCTGATGGATGGACCACTCGGTGGATAACAACTTGGTTCGATGGTCACACTGAAAGAGTTGTGGTCAACAGCTCAATGACCAAGTGGAGACCAGTGATGAGTGGCATTCCTTAGGGGTTGGACCGGTGCTGTTTAACACCTTTGTAGTAACATGGACAGTGGGACTGAATGCACCCTCAGCAAGCTTGCCGATGACACCAAGCTGTGTGGTGCAGTTGACATGCTCGAGGGAAGGAATGCCATCCAGAGGGACCTTGAGAGGCCTAAGAGGTGGGCCTGTGAAAACCTCATGAAGTTCAACAAAGTCAAGTGCAAGGTCCTGTATGTGGATCAGGGCAATCCCAAGAACAAATACAGGCTGGGCAGAGAATGAATTGAGAGCAGCCCTGAGAAGGACTTGGGGGTGTTGGTAGATGAGAAGCTCAACATGAGCCAGCAATGTGCGCTTGCAGCCCAGAAAGCCAACCACATCCTGGGCTGCATCAAAAGAAGTGTGGCCAGCAGGTTGAGCGAGGTGATTCTGCCCCACTACTCAGGTCTCGTGAGACCCCACCTGGAGTACTGTGTCCAGCTCTGGGGTCCCCGACATAAGAATGACATGGACCTGTTGGAGCAAGACCAGAGGAGGGCCATGAGGATGATCAGAGGGCTGGTGCACCTCTCCTATGAATACAGGCTGAGAGAGTTGGGGTTGTTCAGCCTGGAGAAGAGAAGGCTCCAGGGGGATCTTATAGCAGCCTTACAGTACCTAAAGGGGGCGTACAGGAAAGATGGGGAGCGACTCTTTATCAGGGAGTGTAGCGATAGGATGAGGGGTAACAGGTTTAAACTGAAAAAGGGTAGATTTAGATGAGATATTAGGAAGAAATTCTTTACTGTGAGGGTGGTGAGACAGTGGAACAGGTTTCCCAGAGAAGTTGTGGATGCCCCATCCCTGGAAGTGTTCAAGGCCAGGCTGGATGGGGCTTTGAGTAATCTGGTCTAGTGGGAGGTGTCCCTGCCCATGACAGGGGGGTTGGAACTAGATGATCTTTAAAGATCTTTCCAACCCAAACCGTTCTATGATTATATGATTCAAAAACAACCTCTCAAGACTTAAGAGAGTTCTCCAATGTAAGTACAAAAAAATTTAAAAACACGTCAGCTTTTTTCCAAAGTACCCCTTTATCTTCACAGTAATTTAACACAGCAGGACAAACTCAGGACTCCCACACACTTGGTATGAACAAGAGTTCTCTTATTTTTATTGCTAACATAATTGCTAAAGGAAAAAAATGCTAGAAAAATAAGTATTTTCTACAGTTATAAGTACTACATCTTCCCTCAAGTTTGTTCTGAGTTTTAATAATAAATTGTTAACTATGAAACGGAAAGAGTAAAACTTTCTCCTTGTGAATAGCACCATATGTATTAAACAGAATTATATCACACGTTCATCACATGCAAATAGTAAACAAAGAGATGGATTATACAAAATGTTAGACTTACATTTTGTGCTTCTTTCAGGCTAACTCTTAACTTAGGTCGAAAGTAGCTTTTCGGCTTTCTTCTGGATTCATATACTGCTCTCTTGAAAATCATCACTGACATCTGACACAAAGAAAAAATTAAGTAAATAACTGTGTTACATGTTCTGTTCATAGAGATTGTAACTACTCTGCCTGTTTATAATGAATTGCAGAATGATACCTTTAGAGTGGCCTCTCTAAAAATCTTTTTTGTCTCTGAATTTTCCAACGAAGAACTGATATTTGATAATTGCTTCAGTTCATCAATTTTAATCAGACCACGGCGAGCAAATATCTGTCCAAAATATTAAAAAAAAAATATACTCCGTTTTCATATTCCATATGTTGGTATTTAATTTTAGAATCATATAATTCTTGAACTCAGACAACTGCAAAGAGCTGCAATGAAACCAGGTCATGAACAACAATTGAAAAGGAAAAGAAAACCTTTGCAAAATACCCTTTGTATATATGCATGGGGGCTGGCCACTACTTAATGCTAGAAGTCTATGACTATGATTATATTACAAAGCACTTTTGTATTTAACTTTGAATCAATTACTCATTTACATATGGAAACACACCTCCACTTTGCAGTTAAATTTTGGAATATGGGCAGAACTCTAAATACATACGATCTGATAATAAGCAGGAATATTTAAATAAATATTTATTTCCCATTTGATTGCATCTGCAAGGATATGTATGATAAATCAGGTTACCTCTCCATGAATGCTGGCTTGGCAATCAAAGTAACACTGAGAAACTGCAGTATATAGGGTTGCTCTCCACGTCAAATAATGTACAGATAAGAGTGGAATGGATGATTCCATACATATACTGGCCCACAGTAAGTATTCCAGGACCTGTATTGAAGAAATCCAGTTCTAAACTGAATGCATTTTAACTCGTATAAATGTACTTCCTATTACTAAGGAACACACACAAAGACTTATCCTCATCCAGTAGGATAAATTAAAAGAGGAAAAAAAAATCACAGAAATTGTATTAATTTTTAACTTGTTTTATTGATACAAAGCATTCTTCCTGCATATTGTTTTTTTCCCATCTGAAACTGTGGTCAAGCATTACATTTTAGCCCCAAGCTACCTTAACCACTCCAGTTCCCTATAGCCTAGCCACCGTGACAGAGGTGCCGCCCTTCTCTCTCACCTGCTCTTATCTTGAGAGTTATCCCTCTCCTTTGTGTCAGCTCTAGTGATAATTTTTTTCTAAGTTAGTTTTCAACTAGATTAGCAAGCTTATCTGGAATGCAATGGAGTCTGCCGTCTTTGGTGACAGACATGGAACTACATTATTGGCTCTTAATTTTACGGCCAATATAGCCACTGCAGCAGTATAATTTTAAGAATGAGTCCTACTAAATTGATTGAACAGTATCTTCCCCTTGTATTTTCTTTGGGTCAGCTGTTCCCTGAGGTACACAAAATACACGCAGCCCTAGTCCTATATTATGTCAACATACAGATTTTCTTTTTATCTGAATTTAAAGAATCTGAAGTACCTACAATCAGTTCCTCTGTTTCCTGTAGAGTAAAAGTCTGAACACATTAAAGGAGGTGCTAAATCACTTCTGATTTCAATAAAAGATGTTCAAAGAGAAAAAAAATCTTTCCTGGTCCATGAAAGATTAATATAATGAACAGATAAGAAAATATACTGGATTAAGGTTTAGATAGACTTTTTTCAAGATTTAGGAGAAAAAAGTAAAGCTAAGACAAAAAAAAATTACATTCACAGTTAAAAGGAAAAGGGCAGGGAGGAAAGGCCAGATCATTTTTATCAAGTATTTACAACTAAAAACCTATCCACCAGGTGTCAGTATATTTCCACATTTTGAAAAACAAAAGACAATTCTTGGGACTCCATATAGTTGACAAAAAAAAAAGCACCTAGAGCCTTCTGAAACAGTCTAACATATCCTGTCTCAAAGACCAGCAAGACATTATGTTGGGCTCAATTCCACAACTGAACAAAAAGCAGAGTCATGAAGGCATCAGGGATTAGAAACCGGCCATTTTGCAATCTAGACATTTTATTCCCCTGTGACAAAGTGCTACTATTGGCAATGACAATGAAATAGAAAAGTCAGGATACAATGTTATGCAAAATACAAGTACATTTTCCAGTCTTCCGTAAATTTTTAAAATGTTTCTATTTATCTTGCCATACCTTAGCAGACTGACCTATCACCATCAAATGTCTGCATATGGTGTAAATATGAATAGTACCTGCAGAAATAAATGAAAATAAATAAAAAACAGGTTAAATTCTATAATCCTACATGAAATTCATTGTGCTGACCAACGGAAACTTGTTCTTAATATCTGGGTTGTTATTTTCAGAGGCTGAAAAATAAATTTTTCAATAACTACTTTTAAATTAGAGAAGATGAAGCCATTAAATACTTGGGCGATATTAGTTTCAAAAATACCTACACAATGAAGTAGTATAATAAAAGAATGAAATCTTAAAAATGTACTACATCAAATTTTTATTAAATAACTGACAGATAGAAAAACCTTAGTTTTATTCCCAAATGCTAGCCTTTTTTAAAAAAAATATTATCTCTTCTCACAAACCTTACCTTATATGATTCTTTGATTCTTTTAGTCTGTCATGGCACTGTCCTGGCAGACAACACCACTACTATGTGATATTAAGTATGATAAGTGAAATGAAGAAAATTGATTGCGACTAGAGTTTTCAAGAGCATCAAAGTGACTTACAAATAAAATCCTGTCAAAAATTTCCTTAATTTAGGCTGTATCACAAAATTGCTTTTCAAAAATCAGCCCCAGAAGTACAAAAGACGTAGCAGTTTGGGGGGGGAGAGGGGGAGTCTATTCTTCTGTCTGTGTGAATGTTCAGAAAGGGGCACCTGTGGCAGCGGGAGGCATCACAATGTCAACTGTCATAGCTAGAAGGGTGTTATTATCCCAATAAGTAAGAATGGAGCAGGCATTAGGAAGATTTCTTTTTATCAGTCAAATGTGTAATGAGGCACAAAATCTATTGACAGAAATTGCAGAAAAATGCTCAGGAACTGGGGAAAATCTGAGCTATTGCCTGCTTCTAATTCGATTAGATTATTTGCCAGGCTTGGTACAGAGAGCTGTCCTGCACACATGTAATGGAATTTAAGAATGGCTGGTGAGTATGTTTTGATTTTAATTCTTCTCCCATAGAAAGAGACAAACCAAAAACATACCTCAAAAGTCGGGTCTGAGGGCAACGTCAGTCCCAGCAAAACAAAAGGATAAGAATTTTGACCAGTTATAGCTCTCAGAAAGTAAATTTTCCAGTGTTAAATTAAAAACACATTATCTCCTCAATTTATATTGCAACAATTGACCATAGTAGAACCAGTTAATAATAGTCTTTTGACTTTTGACTATATAACATTGCCTTTCAAAACAAAAATATACTGTTGCTCTTCTTGAAATAAAAAACTTGATACACCATTCTCTGTGTATCTAGTTCCCAGAATTACCATTTTTTCCTCATTTTTTTCCTAATTCAAGCATTTATAAGTAGCACACTAAAATCATATACAGCGATTCAAATTCTTAAATGTCATATGGTATTTTTAGAACAGTTTTATTATTAACTCTAGCCTTAAAGATCATTTAAAAACCACAAAGACGTAACGTCAGACTATCTTTTCTACTCTTAGATCTGCAATCCCCTTTTCAAAAAAACCCAAACAAACCAAACTCATTAACACAAACATTTTATTGATTAAAAAAATCTTGAATCTTGAGGGTTTTTTTAATCAGGGTTCACTCAAAAAATGCCCTTATGCTGTTAGATTTCATTTTATTAGTACGCTCTACCCACAGCTATGATGAAAATGATATTACTTTTACAACACTCCACCTGAAAAAGGCACACGATGTAGAAATTTCAATTTTAAAATCCTTATTTCAGAAAAAAAACCCAAACAGACAAATAAATAAACAAAAAACCCTACTGTGATTGAAGACTGACTACAGATTTATTCATAACCATTAGGTTGACCTTAAAGAATATCTATAAAGTTTTCCTCCATGGGTTTGCTTAGCAAAAAAATGTAAACCGAAAGCCTGAGGTACCATTGTAGATAAGCCAACACAAACTCTCCTGAGGCAGAGCCACTTGCATAGCGAGTCGTAATGAGGACAAGACATCGAAACAAGTCTGCAGGGACTCTTGATTCTGGAGATTTCTGTCACTGTTGCAAACCATCTGATAAATGCAAACATTTCTCTCTTGCAACGCGTGGAACTAAAACACATGGAAGCATAGATAAAATTAATATATATAGTTAAAATAGATGTATATGTCAGTTTCACATCAGCAAAGTACAACAAAATGGTGAGTATGAAAAGACCAAGCATACCAGAAAAAAAAAAATCAGCCTGACATTGAAATGAGCATTAGAATATGGAAAAAGTCTTAAAGCTTTAAGGTTGCTGTACCATTAGCCTGAGTCAGTTTCCATCACGTCACAGGATGAAAATGCACCTAGTGCACTAGGGCTGCTGAAAGGGAGAAAGGATGAATGAGGCATTAAATTGATATTCAAACAATCTGGCTTTAATTCTTCACTTCTCTGTAGATGTCCTCTGTAAATTAAGGCAAATCTTAACTTCTCTGCACTTTGCTTTTCCATCTGTATGACAGATGCCTTGTTTCTCACTCTTATCCATTACTTTTCCCTTCTACAGACGCATCGTTCCTTCTCTTCCTTGTAATGCCTAACATAATGTGATCTCAGCCTTGTCTGGAGTACAGTATAATCTGAACAAACCAACACGTGAGAAAATGAGCTAAGTGGGACACCGCCAGTCAGTAACTATCAACCTCTCAGAAGCCTACTAACCTGCTAACATTTGAAACTATATTATTTTTTGCAGTTAATTCACTGAAACTGGAAGTTTCAAGCCCTGGAACTCCATTTCTGTGTTTTCCTTAGTGTTATATTAAAAAAACAAAAGCTAACCACAGAAACCTGCCAAAAAAATTTACATATAAAGCCTTTAGATGTAATCATTTGTCACATTATCATCATCCATTTCCAATTGTAGAGATCATTGTCAAACTAGATTCCACATCTGTAAATTTAGGGATATCTCAGTGTCTAAAGGCCAAGGCTTTTCAGTATAGGCTCTTGATAACATCTGGCACTATGATTGGTTCAAGGTCTAGGCAGACACATAGAAAGCAGGAGAAACCATGTCTGGAACTTCAAATTTATTTACAATGCATTTTAAAAAAAAAAAAAAATAAAATAGATCAACAGAGTCTTTGATCATATTCTCTATCAAGCTGAACTATGTTTGAAAAACAAAAAAATAATATAAACTGAGTATCTCTTCTATCACGACATCTGCTTCTAGCTTTTAAGCAAACTGATTTTTTCTCCTCACTAAACACCTATTTACAAACTAACTGACAAGAGAAATATGAATTTGATTAGCTCAATACACAGGAGATGCCTACAAATTCCTTTTGTTGTTCTTGATCACAGAATAACTTGCATTAGTTTATTTTGAAATATCCACCATGTGCTGAAAATAGAGCTTCTCAGCAAAGCACTGCTTAAGATAAAATCTAACGTGTTTTTAGCATTCCCCCTATACCTATTGAAACACTTTGTTCTATGGATAACAAATGACAAATTGCAAGTTCCTCGATAAGCAATTAACCCAAAAGGATCCCAACATATTCTTGCAGTTGCTCAGCTTCCCAGAGCTCAGAGAACTTAAAAAAATATTCACCATTTTGCCCTTTTTTTCATACTGAGCAAATAAGCTATTGATAGTAACGCAATGCTACTTTTTTTACTATGTCACAAGCTTTTTTTCAGTGTAGTATTTTTGCCCATTTATGGTACATATTACAGTACAGTTTTTTAATTTGCTTGCACTCTGTCCACTCCTTAAGATCACGCTGCACAGAAATTTCTACAATTGCGGGATGGTTATCAAATTTTGCCCATATCCTGATTCTGTGGTGAATAGCAACTACTTCAGAGCAAAAACTGCTGTAGACAGTTACAGAATAACCTGCGCAGAGAAAATTGTCTTTTTAACATTAAGTTGATAGTGGTTGGCTTATGCCACAAAAGCATAAGCACTTATATCCTCTTAAAATGGACACCAATTCTGAATGTTCATCTCATCTATATGACTGCCTGTTAAATCTCAATGTAATCTATAGAGACAAACTATTAAAGACTAGTTAATATTAATATATAATTAATATAACAAAATGAAGTACATTTGTGGAGGATAAAATAGGCTACTTATTTCGAATCTGTAAATGTATTTGACAAAACAAACAAACAAACAAACAAACAAAAACCAAACCAAAACCTACCGTAAGTACTGCATTTTTATCTCTCAAACCATTTGGGAAAAAGGTGGATTTAAATCGATGCACGTCATCTATGATGTCGTCAGGGTTTACAGAAATGAACTGCTGAAGGTACCTTCCATAGCACTGTAGAAGTGCTAACTTATATTCCTGAAGAATGAATAATATGTTATTTTGTAGTTTTTATATTACATTTCTATTTCTATAAAATATGTGTGGTTTGTATTATCTTTATGTAAAAAAGTATCAATGTGAAATAGCAGCTGGAAGTACAACACTAAAGTTTATACAAACATTCAGCAATGTAATTTCTAATGTGAACAGTCGGCATATGAAATACTTAAAAGATGAGCTCGTGGTTTGGGAGTTTGTTTATTTTAATCATAAATATGGCATATTACAGAACAATTGTAAAGTATGATCCTGGGCTAATACAATAAACTCAAAGGGTTCCTGGAATGTCCTGCAGCTTTGCAACAGTAATGATAATGATACTACACTTCTGAGAAAAATACTTCATAATGTAGAACTTTATAAAGAATATACAGACATGACCACTTCTCTTTCCCGTTTCCCTGATGTCAAAGCTCTTTATTTTTTATTAAAGCAGAGGGGAAGAGTGACTTAGTATCAGAAATCAAACACTTCAGAATTAGATGCACTAAAAAAGAATGAAACAAGTGACAACCAGAATTTACCTATGGCCAAGAAGTCAGCATTAATAGGCCAGAAAGTGCCACTAGGTCTTAAAGAACTGTTAACAAGCAGGATGTTGAGCTTTACGTCTCATTCAAAATACAGCTCCCCAGCAGCATGTCAAACCACTGTAACATCATGCTGAGGCTATGGTTCAGCTCTGACTCAGATGTGGAAGTGTTACTTACTGAATCACCTCCACCACTTCCTGCAGCAAAGATTATTTAGAAGTTTATCTACGAACTTCACTAATTCTAGCACACGCACACATACACCAGTCATGATAAATTCTAGGGGAAAAAATAACTTATTTGTATTCATTAAAAATGATCCTTTAATCACAGGAAATTTAGAAGTATTTCCTTGCACACACTTTTTTCAATATAAATTCCTACCACCACGGTAACACTTACCCTGAATTTTTAATCATCTGAGGAGTCTAACTCAGATAACCCTGTTGTCCTCTTTGCTGTGTGAAAGCAGCAGCCATACACAGAAACTTTTACTTTCCATGGACAGCTATGGGCAGCCAGCCACTTGTGTAATCTAATACATAGATTCAGGCTGTGGTAACTCTCAGAATCTGAAGTCATGGATCAGAATCCTATTAATTTAGTTACTAATATATAGCAAAAAGGTAATTTCTCTCCCAAACAGTTTAAAATGTATGTATAAGATGAGAGACAACAGACGGATACAGGCAGCGAGGGAGGGGAAAAAAAAATGAGTCAGTACTGATTTGTACAATGACTAATGGGCTAACTAATTTCCAGAGATATGACATAATGAATTTAGGTGTGTCCGAAAAGATACATAGCTGATGTATAATAGGAAGGAATCTAAAGTGAGAAGGCATTAAAAAAATAGCAGGAAGACAAAGTTAAGTTGGTGCTTACCTATTGACTACTTATATTCAATAATTCATTTTTAAAGACTACGCATCATTAAGTATTATATGACATAAAGACAGATTAAAATTGAAAATAGTAGTTTTCTACTTGGAGTCAAGAGGAGTACTTATGGAATAGACTCTACCCCACTTATCACAGAGTTTCGCGTGACACCACATTCATCTTTCCAGTAATGCATTAAAATTTGTAACTAAAATCCATCTCATGCTTTATCTTTCTTTTCATCTCTAGGGAAAAAAATTGATAGAATGAAAACTAAGTTTGTAAAGTCAAAGAACTGCACTTAAAAATGTAAGTTCCAAAGACAGCTCATTTCAAAGTTTTAGCCTGACCAGCAAAACAACTTTTTCAATGACACTGATAACTTCACCTTTACTGTAGAAAACCACATTACACTAGAGGACTGAAGTTGCAAGCAGAAGTCTTTACTCAGAATTCTAGATTATTTTTAGGCAATCTGGGGTCAGGTCATTAAGCACCTTGAAGATAAGGACCAAATTACTACATTTGAGTTGTGTCATGGGAAGCCAACATAAAGCAGAGAGAGCAGGGTTTGATGCCTTTGAAATAACCTTACTAAGCATGATGTGAGCGCAGCAGTTATCAAGAACTAAAAGCTCAATGTAATATTCCAGGTAATTCCCAGGGCCCAGAAGCTATGAAAACTTGAGGAAAACATGAACATGAAGAAAACATTAATGGAATTGCCTAGGCACTGAAGGGTCTATTAATAAATGCAGCTCTTCGGGCTTCTTTAAGAACTCCTGTGAGTATTCCTAAACTTATACCATGAACCTATGCCCTCAATTATAATGGCTCCACAGTTACCGACTCTTCTATATATGTCTTCTTCAGCCTACCAGTGAGAGTTGAGTGCTGCTGAAGATGAGCTTCAGCTTGCTGTTTGTTGTTCAGGAGGCAGGCCACTTTTGCCTAAGTCCTTAGGGCAGATGCAGTGAGGGATATATAAGACTTTGTAACATCTGCATGATACTCATACCTTTGCCCAGGTCTGCGGAAAAGCTCACCTAGTAGTCACTTATATATGCTTTCCATAAATAGCATAAATAACATTTATCCTTGCTGGATTCCATAAGCGAAGGTCGTAATAGTGGAAGAACAGTTTCACTGTATGTGTTCCTCCAAAAGATCACCCCTCAAACTGTCTTGATACATTTCTAATTATGCCCTCTTCTAGGTGAAAAGAGGGAATCTAATAGTGTCATATGCTGCACAGAATGAAAAAGGGTGAATACGGGTGACAATTGGCATTTAATTGCTTTCCTAATGCAAAAGTCAATAGACTGTTCTTAAAAATGATTTTCAATTTAAACACAGTGTCAGTTATCCGTTTTTGTTTCCAGGGTGAGGGGAATTAAAGTTTAATACTCCCATTCTGAAAAAAAATACAAACTTGGTTTAACCTACTTTTTTATTCTCTTTATGTTCAAAAATTAAGGAGAAGCTACAGAAACCTTTCCGAAAGCATGGAAGAATACTACTAATAATTATAGACTTTCACTAACTTTTGTGCTATAAATATAATTTTTCCATTGCAACCAACTTTTTAGAAGACTAATATCAAAAAGTATCTGAAATAGGCCTGAAAGACTGAAGGACGTAGTTAAAATGTATACTTGAGTGCTTCATAACACAGACAGACTAAACAGACAGAGTTTTAAGCTAGAAAAGCATTATTGACCAAATAAATATCTTCTAATACGTTCCTGGAAAAAAGTAGAAAAATCCAACGTGAATCATTACAAACACAAAATCACACTAAGTAGATAGCATCTATTTAGGAGCTGTCCCTTACTATAAATAATGCTAGTTCTATACAAACTTTGTATTTTCTCAAGCAACTTTTCAAGTACTGAACCTTTAAAATAAATTAACCCAGAATTCTGTAATTATTCAGTATTTCTGCTTGTTAACTATGTCACTCAGGACCACACACCCTTCTTCAATCCTAAAAGGACTGACTTGCAACTAGCTTTGAACTGTACATCTTTGAGCTGTTTCTGAGTGTTCTTTAGTAATTATCCTTGGAAGCCCCAGATTTTACAATACGATCTTCTGACACAAACATCACTGAGGTAATAAGTGGCATACCTTTGAGGGCTTTTTTCCCAGAAGACACAAAGGACAAATATAATATAACATGAAACCAGTCTTATTGAGTCAGACCAATAGTTACGAGCCTGGCATCCCATCCAACAGTGGCTAGTAAACACACGGCTAGGTAAGAGTACAAAAATAGCTATAATGTAGTGAAAAATCCTCCAAATACTCTCAAAGTCTTCAATGATCTCGCTCCTGAATCCTTTTTGGTTGCAATTTACCTTTTTTGAGGAGATTAGAAGTGCACACAGAATTAAAGATGCAGGAGCATCATCAATACATATAGCTGTATAATGTGGAATTGCACTCTGGTTTTTGTTCTCTGTTCCTCTCCCGATAATTCTTTACATTCACGTTTGGTTAAGTGAGCACTGAGTTGAAATTTCAGTGGAACAAACCACTTATCATTGCCAATTTGTACTTAAGCAGCATCTACAGGCACAGTCAGGTATTGTACTCTACCGTGCTGAAACATCAAACCAATATTAAAGAAAGATTTTGGAGTGTTAAAAAAGTCAAAGAGTGCATAGGAAATACAGATAGTAAAAAATATATCAAGAAATCAGGGCAATCTTACAATAAGATATAAACCACCTACTTGCATTGACATTATTTTGTAAAAGTTTTTCCTACTTTCTAAACAGCTTTCACTAAAACATGATTAAAAATTAAAGTAGTGTAGAAACATAAATGAAACAAAGACTGTGACTGAGCCTTTTCTGTTTTCATATGACTTACTTTGATCTGGGCAAGGGAATCACCAACTTTCAGAAGTTTTTCATTGTAATACCACTCTGGCAGTCGAGGCTTATATTTGATCCAAATATTAAACAAAGTATTTGCTCTAAAAAAGATAGAGGAGAAAAGGTTTCAGATTAAACTGGCAGTAGACCTGTCATAACAAGTAAATAAATCAGGAAAACTTCAAATTGTGAAAACTCCTTTCTTCCAAATCCATTTGAACTTACACGTATTTCAAAAAAAAGTTATCATTAAAACTGTATTTAACAGGCAGCCAAGGACATTTCTGGGTTTCATTTCTGTCACCAGTTTTTATCACACACTTAAAATGGGATGAATTTTCTCCTCTGTAAATTCTTATTAAAATGTCTTAGTTTAATCCCCTTCAACTGTTCAAACATGGTCTTAAGTGGAAAATCTCTCCCACCTTTCAGCTAGCATTTGAAAGGTTCTGTTTGAAGAAAACAATTTGATATTTTAAAGAAACTCAATGGTTTACAGCTCATAGCAATTATTAGACTGGAAACTACAAATGCTAAGAGCAGGAAAAAAGATGCAAAATTAACAATGCGTGTCAGGTAGCAGCAAACTTAGGAACTGTTAGACATGGAATAAACCATAGAGCTATAGAGTAGACAAAGCGATGGTATATAGAGCTATAGAGCTCATGGTGTATAGAGCTATACCATGAATCACAAAAGAAGAAAGTCATTTGAAAGCCTCTAAGATGAATAGCATTTGACATGAAATGTTCAGCAATTTTAAGTCATAAAGGGTAGAATTCAGAGAGAATAAGATGTTTGTTAGAACAGAAAGAATTTTACGGCAATAGTTGTAATGCTCTTCTGTTGCCTCTACCTGTTATTCTAGCCATAATTGTCATCAAGGATGACTTTGTGTAACAAATTATTTATTTGGCTGAACTAGCAAGCCTCCCATAAACGGTAACTGGCTCTAAGCAGTTTGCCTCTTCTACAAAGGAACTGACTACATCAACGCCAGTGTTAGGGTCCCTACTGATTGCTGTTTGATGGGCTAGTGCCTTCATGTGTACAGCTTTCCCACCCTAGACTTCTTTAAGAAAGCTATATTCAAACTGGAAAACAAAAACTGATCAGACAGACTGATAATAAGCACAGGGATTTTTCAGAAAAGAATTCTGTTACCGAATTATTAATAGCATTGACAGTGTTCACAGTGCCAGGCATCTCTCACATTTATTCTCTTAACAAATCACTTGTACAGAAACCTCAGCAAAGAGTGCCTTGTGAAACCACAACAGCTAAATTATTCATAGGTAGCAATTTTTGAGGAAGGAAAACAACTGAAGAGAGAGGAATTAATGTCTTAACCTTCTAGATGAATTCTCACATGTAAACCTTATGCTTGCTGGTGTGAGGTAGCTGGACCTTTTCAATCTCTTAAGACAGTGATGGTAGACTAGAATGCAAGACACTTTCTTAAGCTGTTTTCTGACATTCAGGAACTTGGAATCCATTCTCATAGTCTCCCAGACAGCTCTTCATTTCAGCTTATAAGAAGATTCCCAATAAAAAAAGCACAATAAGTAACATCATTTTTTTTCCACACAGAAAGCCGCGAGCCACCTTCACATTTTCAAGGTGAAACAGATGGCTGTATGAGAAACCTGTCAAAATGATCTTTACACCAAAGAATTACAACATCATAATCCTTTTTTTTCTAAAGTGTCATCTCAGCACAATTCTCAGTTCATGAAAGTAAACAGCAAAGAAACAAGTAGGACATTCTAGAGGTGTATCCTAGAGGAAAAATGCAGTAACAGCACAAACTAGGCCAAAAGCAACAATCTGAATAAAATGTTTTAAGGCCTTATGTTTTTAAAGGAAACCATAGCCCAGTCTAATGAAGAGCACCTTCCAACTGGGGAATGAGTCCCTCCTGTCCATCCATAAGCAATTAACAGTCTGGGTGGCTACTGAGTTCTTATATTGAAAGAAGTATCCCACTGCAATTAGTAGGGATAAATCTGCAAAGAGGTTCCAAAGTGAAGGAATCTGTCCAGCATCTCAACCTAGTTCCCTTGGACTATCAAGGAAAGAAGCTTAGGAAAAGAATTCCAGAGTTCAAGAGGTCTGATGGATACTACTCGGGGGGTAAGGAGAAAGAAGGGGAAAAAAAGGTAACCATCAGGTTATAAGGCTGTGAAGGAACTGATAGTAAGATTGACTGTGAATAAAGCTTGGGAAGGTAAGACTAATAAACTTCTGATCAGCTGGAAAGTCCTCAGTGAAGGTCATCTTCATTTTTGTTTTGAATGCTCATATTAACACACGAGATTCTTAGATGTAATAAACAAGTGACAAATATGTAGTAAACTAGTTTAGTAAAGTAGTGACAAATCTGACTAGACATTCAACTTCAATGGGAAGATTAAGGTAAACCATATCTGCTACAACGCCACTACTAACTACAAGTGAGTTCATGACACAGGAATGTTTCTTTGACACAGACAAAGGAGGAGAGTGAGACACTTCCCAAACAGCTCATCAGTCTTTCCTTTAAACAGGCTGTAGGACACCAGAATAACAAGTTAAGCAAGTGAATTCTTAAAAAAATACTGGGTTGTTGGAGCTCAGAGGTGAAATTTCTTTATTTCCAACCACTCTATGAATAGTAAAAGAAATTTCCCTAAGGTCAACACATAAGGCTGTGCACAAGGCAAGGCCCCCATGGCTACACTTCTGGGCCAAAAGCCTTTACTACAGGTAGTAAAAGATTCTCTGATACTGATGAGAAAATGTCTTATTAAATAAGGGTCTCTAAGCCACACAACGTGAGATAAAAGCAATAGTTAAAGGTAATCCTTTGATGGCCCCTTTGCCAAGAGAAATGGGGTAAAACAACTTCTCGTTTACTTGAGGGAAAAGTACTTTTGATTGCTACTTCTGGTTGAAAAGACTCACGATTCCAGTAAAGGCAGGTCCTCGGTAATTTTTGTTTCTTGCATTGTAACATTTTAAGTGCCTAAATTATGGCCTTACTGTTGACTTATCAACACCAAAGGCTGACAGCATTGGAGGAATTAAGCTGACAATTGTATTTTTCTAAACTGAACATACTTGCCATGTGGGAGCTGGTTTTCTTGCTCCTCAAATAACAAGAACACTTTGATCTCAACCCATGCCAGGAAAAGCAGCTTGACAAATGACACAGCAAGGAGTCTTTAGAGCATGTAGGAAAGCATCTGTAATAGCCATTACCTTCAGAAATTCTTAGGAACAACTAGACTAAGGCTGGTTCTACAAGCAGCACACGCTCCAATTTTGAGTTATCAAACAATGAGAGGTGAGGGAGAAACAACCCTGAAATTTCACAATCACAAATAAATGCCCATGACTTCGCTAGCTGCCTGAACCTATGCTGACCATCAGAATTCCAGACTTCTACCTCTATACTGCCCCTCTACAAATGAAAAATGCCGGAGGATGTGGAACCACTGGGAGCTTCATGTTACACAATGTTCTCAATGCCCTGGAATTTTGGTATGGCTCATCAGTACCAGTGTAGCCCAGGTAGCCTTAGTTCTCACCTCCATGATGAATGCTGCAGAATTCTTTGGATGAGAAAATGTTCTCATGCCAACTCTGTTATGTGTAGACATGGGTCACATCCACAAAATACCAGTTTGAATATGACAGAGCCTACTCAGGTCAAAATATTCCAGAGTAAGTAAAGAAAGCCTTGGAGCCACTGTTCTCAGAAACTGGTAACTTGGCATGACATTGCAAACAGATCGGATCCAGCATGCCCAACTCCCAGCCAAAAGATACAATGAATGTGTAGATTTGGTGGTGTCTGAAGCAGCTGAGATGTCCTTCTTCTATGGGGCCTACAGTGGATAACTTTTAAAGTAATAATAGAGATCAGCTAAAGCTAAAAAATGCTGGAAGCTACAAGAAAGCCTTAAAAGTAGCAAAGCACTGAAATTAGCTGCTGAAGCGATATAAAAAGCCAACATACTGAGATTCAAAACACTAGAGGCAAAAGCCTGGAGGCTGATACTTGTATGATAGATCTAGGCCTAGACCTGACGATGAACGTGCCACATAAACAAATTAGAAATCCAGACAGCTTAGAAAAGGAAAGCTCTCCAGCGCAGGCAAATGCCAGGCTGTAGAATCTGAGTAGCTCCTGAAAACATATACAGCTCCTTTCGAGAAGGGTCATTTGTGGACTACATCTAGGAAAGTACCAAGTAAAGTATGTAACCTAAGCGATGCACTAACCACCCTGCAACCTAACTCCCATGTTTGTTTTGCATGAAATTTTTATAACCTGGGAAACTTTCATTTTTCATGTTAAAGACCTGCAAATTTAGAATAGAACTCTGCTCAGATAATAGTGATAGAAATACAACCATTTACCTCAAAAGAAGCAGTCGAACTCCTATCTCATAATGTACCTAAATGCAGCAGGGAGAGCTACATGAGAAATGCACAGTCTATAAAAGACATATGCATGCACTATGAATCATACACTGATTCTAGTTGCTTTATCTTAACTGCAGTACAAAATCTAGATTTATGCATACCCACAGATATGCACGCATGCGAGCAAACAAATATGCATGATTACACTTGCCATATGCTCTGCCCGCATTTATGTGTATAAAAATATACCAATGTAGACATAGACGTACGCACAAAAAGAGCTGTGTGGTGTTATCCTTATGTAGCCCTACTGCGAGCGCCATCGTTTAGAGGCACATACGTGCCCACACGTCCTCACCCGCGCAGGCAGGAGCACAGGCTGGTGGGCTGCCAGTTGCTCCAGCCCCGTGAAGGGATTTTCCTACCGGGAAGCTCAGGAAGCTCTTGATACAGCCAACAGTGGTGCTGACAACTTCCACAACACCTTGTGCTTTTTCCCCCCTCTAAAGCATTAACTTCTAGGAAGTGTTGAGAAAGGAGGTGTTCAGATTTTGGAGGATTTTTAATTAAAAAAAAAATAAATTAAAATTAAAAAAAATATATAGGAAAAGGGATGGCCAGTCTTCTGGCACGCTGCTGGAGAAGCTGACCCAGGAGAACAACCTCCTGGCTAGCTCCAGGGCCAGGGGGACCGGGAAGGAAGGGGGCCCCTGGGCGGTGGGATGCGGCGCGAGGAGGGGACAGGGATGGGGCGAGGAGGGGCCGCGGCGGTGCCCGGCGGGCCGGGAAGGGCAGGCCCAGGCCGGCGGGGAGGCAGCGGGGAAAGCTCCCGTGGGGCGGCGGAGGGGACGGGGCTGGAGGAGAAGGAAAGGGAGGTTTGAGGCAGGGGCTCCGGGAGCGGGTGAGGACGTGGGGACAACGAGGGGGCGGCGGCGCAGCCCCTACCCGCGGCGGTGCAGGTCGTGCTGCTGCGGCTGGGCCTCCCCGGCGCCTGCCAGCCGCCGCAGGAAGCCCAGGACGTCCCGCAGCTCGGCCTCGAAGCTCTCTACCACCGGGTTGCCCGGCGCCACGGCCCCGAAGAAAGTGGCCGGCGGGGGGTTCGGGACGGAGGCGGGCGGCGGCGGGCCGGAGGGCTCCGCCATGCTCCGGCCCGGCCGCGGCGGCAACGCGCCGGCGTCGCCAGGCAACGGCCTGGGGCAACGGCGGCCGGGGAGAGGCTGAGGGCGGCTGAGGGCTCCAGCTGAGCCCTCCCGGCTCCAGGAAGGGCGGCGGAGGGATGGAAGGAGGCCGATGGTCTCCTGAGGTGCATTAAAAAGAGCGTGGCCAGCAGGTGGAGGGAGGTCATCCTCCCTCTCTACTCTGCCATGGTAAGGCTGCATCTGGAGCGCTGTGTCCAGCTCCGGGCTCCCCGCTTCAAGGACAGGGAGCTGCTGGAGAGAGTCCAGCAGAGGCCTACGAAGATGTTCAAGGGAATGGGGCACTCTCTTATGAGCAAAGGCTGAGAGACCTGGGTCTGTTTAGCCTGGACAATAGAACACTGAGAGGGGACCTCATCGATGCTTATAAATATCTAAAGGGTGGGTGTCAACAGGATGGGCCAGACTCTTCTCAGTGGTGCCCCGTGACAGGACAAGGGGCAACAGACACAAGTTGGAACACAGAAAATTCCACCTCGACATGAGGAAAAACTTCTTTACTTTGAGGGTGGCAGAGCACTGGAACAGGCTGCCCAGAGAGGTGGTGGAGTCTCCTTCTCTGGAGATATTCAAAACCCTCCTGGATGCGTTCCTGTGCAACCTGCTCTAGGGGAACCCACTTTGGCAGGGGGGGTGGACTAGATGATCTCCAAAGGTCCCTTCCAACCTCTGCCATTCTGTGATTCTGTGAAATCTGCCTTCATCCCCTGGGGAAGGGGTCTTTGCTTCGGGGGGCAGTCTGTAGGGGCCGGGGGGCCCTCGCACATCCAGAGAGGTCTGAGCCAAAAGTCCTTGCACCTCACTCCAGCGGGTGAAAGGGCCTTTTTCTCTGAGGCTGCATACAGCCGAGAGGCAGCTGAAGAGGCTTCATGGGCACCGTGTGCCATGGCAGCGGCTAGGACCATTGCTAGCAAAAGTTCTTGCAATATTGAGGTCGTTTGCCATGCGAAGGCTGCTGGAGGAAGCTTGGACAATGCCAGGAGGTACCTTATGGGACAGATTTTCAATAATGTATGTCAGCCAGAGATGTCATCTTGAACTTAGTGATTGCATCACTGAACCTGCCTACTGCACAACTACAGATGAAAGAAGAAAGTGTGCTAACCCGCTAAATGGTTATATCTGTCTATTAAAAAAGGTGGCAAACTGGGAAACAATCAGGCTGTATTTATCAATGTTATAGGAGGCAGCCATAGCAACCTATGTGTTTTCAGGTTCTTCATCAGAATTATGGTAAAGGGTTTGGGGAGGGATGTGAAGGAAACCACCTATGATGTTGCCATGTTCATCGTATGATGAGCACAGGAGACAGCTTAATTGAAAACATGAAAACAAAAACTTAGAAATGTGATGAGTAACCAATGAGTCCCATCATCCAGGGCCAGTTGGAGGCAGTTTCTTGACATCGAATGGAAAAGGATCAATAGGGAGGGGTAAAGCGAAAAAATACCAAGTAATCCACAGATGAAAGTAAAGAAACTATCCTTTGAACAACTGGAAAGATGCGGTGTCATTGTGCTGAATGATGGGAACCAGAAAATGCTGCATTAGCCAGGCCAGAGAAATGATGTAGAAATAATTTAGATACTATGGGAAATATGCAAAAAATTTAATTCATTTCTGACTAACATGTCTGACTGATTTTGTATTGTTACCTGCTGGGAGTTGTGTGGATCCATCGCCCAACAGGTTAGCAGGGATCATTACAGGCGATTCGTAGGTATGGAGTACATTCCAGTGACAATGGCTATGCATTTAGGTGGGACCAAATGGCTGAGTGCAGGTGGAAGCAGGTTCCTCAGATTTCTGTGGAGGCAGTAGAAAACGAAGCCTCCAATCAAAAGACATGGCAAAAAGGTGCTGATGCTGGGATTTAGAAATCACTGGGTACAGAGACAAATTTTACAAGACAACTGAAATATGAGAACTCAGCTTGGAGAGCAGTAACTGCTACATTTAAAGATTTTGCCTGTGCTTTGCCACGCTAACCAAAGAGCTTCCTGTGATGGGTTCCAGATGACTAATAAACACTGGCCGCTTATGAAAGGCGGCTTGTGCCACTGTGAGTACTGCTGGCGGCATCCATTTCAAATGCCTATGAAGATCTGAGCTAGTTCACCTCACTAGATGGTGCTGCATCCCAAAGGGCTGATCTTCACATGCAGAAGACGCAGAGATATGCCCTTAACAAAGCAGCAGTGCCTAGAAGCTTCAAGGGGAACTTGAGAGACTGGAAATGAGATTGCTGAGTAAAACTTTGCATATCTCTAATATTTGGCTAGCAGATGGTGGACTGAATGTAACATTAGCAGTTTGAATTAGTGTTTCAGCCATAGAAACAAACTGAGTCGAAGAAAACAATGAGAGAAAGGGAGTATAGCCAGTTCCCAATGGGGAAGATTACAGAACTATGAAAGATAAAGTTTTAACCACCAGGAGGCTAACCAGGACATAGCTGATCAGCCAGCTCATGAAGAGTGTTCAGTCTAAAATTCCTGGGTCAGAGCTTGACAGGTATGCACTCCCTGCTAGGTGGAGGTTTAGTGTAAGGAGGGCAGTTCTGACCCTCTCAGCCCCCAGGCTGGAAAGCCATGGAGAACCATTGCAAGGAACTACATGGCAGCAAGCATTAGGGTGTACATGTTATTTCAATTTTGGATGCTTACAATATTGATTCCTGTTTTACTGTTCTGGAGAAGACTCAAATTTACACTTCACATAGTCTCCATCTAACATTTAATGGGTCAAACGTTTAGTGGGTCCAAAAGTCACAAAGGCTTATAGTTAAATGAATAGAACTTTTTAACTTCAGAAAGATTATAGATTCTTCAGAAGCCTTCAGTGTGCATATTCTGATGTATAGAGAGAAAAGTTTGGTGTACACAAAACAGTAAGAGAGTGATGGCTACTGAAGTTGCAACTATGATAGGAGAATTTGCTCAAAAAATGCTGTATACATATCAGTACTTGTATGACTTGGAAAGTTTATAGTGATTCTTTGAATTACATATGTCCCTACACTCTAAAAAAAGTGATTTGTTGACTGGTAAGCTAATGATTTATTCATCATTGGTAGGCAAACATTTGGATAGTAATCAATTACAGTAAAATTAGGGAGAAAGTAGGTGAGATTATGGAGAGTGGCACAGAGAGGATCCCAAGAAGTGGAATTTAGGTAAATGCATTGACCCAAGAAGAGAGGTCATAGCAACCTGCGATTTAATACCACCAGATAGGTCAGATGGGAGGAAGCTGCCTCAGAAATAGATGGACCCACAAAGAGTTAACTTAAAAAACCATATAGGAAGTGTCTGCTGTCATGGCTATAGGGCCAAGAGTACACTTGAGTCAGAAAGGGGAAAAGCTTTGCTGCTAACTCATCAAGCTGCCTGCTTACTTCTTGTGTGTCAGTTCCACTTGTGTGAACAGCAGTGGTTACTCCGAGCAAACAAAGGGGGGAAACACTGCACGATCACAGCAGAGTTGGGCAGGAAGAGTGTCCAGTGGTATCAGGGTACAGGGGCTGAGGTAACGTCTGCTGAGCCCTATTTAGTATGTCAATCAAAGCTTGTTTCCTATGAGCAATTCTGAGATGCATGTTCAGATCCCTTCCTAGGATGCTTGTAGCGAATGTACACTTGAATTACAGTGCCTATAGATTTTGCTGTTTGATATTCAGAGACAAGAGGCAGTCACAGATGCTGTATTACCAGACTTCTGCAAGATAACTTGACTGTCCCCAGAGATGAAAGAGCTAAATTTATGTCAGCTCTTCCTTAACACTTTTAGGGAAAAAAGTCTGAGTTGACGTGATTCTGGGGCATTGCTTAGCGTCTTCAGGCTGATAGGCTAATGAAGACAGGGTAGTTTAAAATAATTTGCAACACGTTCATGGACTAGCATATTCAGAGCTGGGATCTACGTTTACTGTACTTACAGTATGCCCGCCTGGTCATAAGTGCCAGTGAGAATCCACAGTTGAGTGGGAGCGCATTGCTGGATTAGAAGTGACTCTAGAGAAAGAAGCGATGGCAGGTATGTGCTGATTCTTAGGGAGTTAGGCAAGGAAAACAAGTTCAAGGAACAATATGTCTTATATAACAGTACAGCGTTTGCTATTCACATGGTATAGGCAAATCAGATACAATACAAAAGAATAGTTCTAAGTTGCCTGATCAAGGTCCTTAAAAAGCCATCACATAGCTGAAGGAGGTGAAATAAGTTGCTGAATGCAGCAAGTACACTTTATAAATGTGATGAAGTTGTCCGATGGGAGGAGAAAAAGGAAGAACTTGTACTAAGATTACAAGAGACAAACCACTTGCTGGAATCAATGTACCTTTCAAATAACTGTACAGGAAGGAGAGAGGTGCAGCAGACATGCAAGTTTATTGCTATGACAATCTGTGGCCCTTGTCTATACCTACAACTTATGAGACTGATATGGGAATACAGGACTTTTATGGGTAGCTATGAGGGATTATAGTATCATCATTTCCCTCCCATCCTTCATGTTTTAGGGCTGTTTGGTAGAGCTGCTTGTGGCTTACTAAGTGTCTTTAGACTCAGATGCCTTGTTTAAACCTGCCTTTACAATCAAACAGAATTTGTGGATTCCTAACCTTATCTAAGGGCTACCTGCTGCCTTTTAATGGAAAAATTAGTAAGGAGATGAGAGATACACTGCCATGTTTTGATACTACTTGTATTTTTTGCTGTACCATGAAGAAACGTCCATTCCTGACTGCAAAGGCAGGAAATGTGAAAAGATGGTGGAAATGGCTTATTTCGGACACACTACAGATAGCTTTTCATACAAAGCAGCAGACTGAGTCCTTTACTGGGATGGTGACACATAAAGTATTCCAGTGCTGTTCCTGTCACTGAGCAGTATACAAAATTTGTCAAACAATGGAATGATCTCTGAACTCTGGAACATACATTAACAAAGTAGCTGAAGCTTGTGAAGCTTTTGACAAGCAATTGATGGTCTTTTAGATAAGCCGAAAGCAGAACTGGGACAGTTTTAATGCAAGTGAATGCTAATGAAAGGAAAAGGAAGTTTTTACTTGAAAACAGTTCTTGGCTTCCTTTCTGATCTAGTGTGTCAGTGTAGTAAGGGGAAGGGAAAGAAGTGATCAACATGCAAAAGAACTGCAATGACTGAGAACTGTGCAACTGCCAGGTTCTTACAGAGCTATGTTGGAATTTGGGGTGACAGTTGTCACTGTGCTTTGGTTGTATCATATGAAATGCTTCAGTGCCAAATTCTAAAGATGAAGTGTAAGCTTTCAGGGTCATAATACAGAAGTTTTGGGTTTTTTTTAATGTGAGTGTGAATGCTAACAAAAAGGCTTTATCGTTTCGGGTTTTTTTTTATCATTACGAAAAAAGGCATATAGATGAATTTCAGTTGATTTGCAGAAAATGTGTTATATGGGAGAAGTGATCTTGTTCAGTTGATTTTTTCCCAAAGAAGATGTAGGAATGTGTAATATTTGTGTGACCAATCTGTGAGATTTGGCTCACCTACTCGAGCTGTATTGTTATGCATTGCAAGGATTAACCGGACTTTGGGGAGGGAGATGCAGCAGGCTTTTTATACAGCTGCCTGAGTTTGTGAGAGGTTTAAGTTGAAACACAACAGATTCTGAGATCTGCTTTATGGACTTAAATACCTAAGGTAGCAGTTGGACACATCAAAGTCCATTAGTGACTTTCCAAAAGATGGAACTATTGCTTCAATTAGATAGTTTGCCTAAAATTCCTGTTATTTTCTTTACTTGATTAAGATATGCTTTATTCCAGTTTACAAGTACATTCTACTCAAGTAGACATCAATTGATAGAGTTTACTTTGGAAAGACCTCCAGGGACTTACTTACAAATATTTCTTCTGAGGATGTACTTCGTTTGGTTCACTAGACAGACCATGGAGGTAAACTTCTTGTCACACTCAAAGATCCTGTCTCAAATCTCAGAAAGCTGTAGGGGTTCTTCTAATGAAGAAGCTATGCCTAAGGCCAGTTCAGAGTGATAGTAAAGAAGTCTTGCACAAAAGCCCTGTAAATGCCTTCCAATCATGATATGGTGAAAGCCTGAACAAGAGTTTCAGTGACGTGCATGAAAGCTGCATCTTAGAAACACTCTAAAAATGCGGAATGCTTAGCTGTATGTATAAAATCCTAGAGAGAGGCCTGAGCTAAAGACAACATCCAATTTATTGAGCAGAGAGACAGGCAAGATATAGTTATATTTTCTATGGAATGTGAGAAAAGAAATAGCAGAGAGGGAGCACAGAAATGAATTCTATTTTAGGTGCATTCAGCTTAAGCTGATTGTTAGGCATCTAGTAGTTAAGATTTAATTTTGGAAAAAAAGTAGTGACATGTTTTGTTTAAAACCATCATGCATTTTCTTCATTTCATAAAGATTCTCAAGACAAACTTTAAATAAGAGGAAGTATAGCTTATTCCAAGAAATAAATTAGTTCTGAAGACCTTCCCAAATCTCTCTTGAAGCCAAATATGACAGTGCATTTTTATTCATATTCTTCTGATGCACATTTGTTGTTATAATTCTGAGCTGCTACAAATACTGTAGATAGAAATCATCTTGGGGGAAATAACACTACTCCTGAGTAGCCAAATGCATCCTTATCATAACACTTTCTCTGTTGTGCATTTGGTCTGGGAGTACTCACAGGATCAAAATAGACTCTTCTAGGAATTAACCATTGGCAACAAACAAAGGAAGACCTAAAATAACCTGCTGATGACCTCCAATATTTTTAGATCAATGCATTTCTGTTCAGGCCATTTCTTATTGCATTACAGTATGAATTTAGAAACTTTTTGGCATCATTGCTTCCATTTTCCATTCTTATTAGTTTCTCACTCACTTGCCAGAATATTTCACTCCAAGGTCAAAGTGTCTGCTGATTGCGGGTTGTTGAAGCAGCTGACAGAAATTGTTTTGGGCAATTGCCTGACCTTGGACTAGGAGATTTAGCAGCGTGGAAGTCAGCAGTAGAAAATTACGCAATGTGGGAGAGCAGTTACCTGTTCGTTATTAAGCCTTGCTTATTCAAGGAAGTAGAAAAAATATCTTTGTCTTCACATGTTTATTTGGATATTTTGTATTTTTCAACAATACTTTTTTATTATTCTGTGTAATTATATTTTCTAGGTTATTCTTTCTAAGAATATATACTATTCTGAGCTTTTGGTATATATTATTTCAAATAATATTATTTCTAATAATGATATATGTAATTATGTCATTGTGAGCTTTTATCTCAGCACTTTAGAATTTTAGAAAATTAATGTTTAAGAACAACTAATTGTTTTGCATTCTACATACACGTGGGAATGTTATTTGCCTACTTTCTAGAATAGTGGAACATGGGCGTGTTGGCTTTATTTCAGTTGAAGTAAAAATTAGAATAATTTCTTTTTAGAGCAATCGATGCTGTTGCCTGATCATATTTTATGAAATAAAAACTGTCCAGAAACAGGATTATATGTTTATCAGTATATGTATAAATGCAGATACTGGATCATTAAATCCCTAGTAGAAGGGCTGTAAGAAAAGCTACAATATCAAAAAGTATAATGACAGTAGAGAAGAGTAAATAGTTGCTAGAAGGAAGATTAAAATCCCAGACTTGCAACCAGCTGCTAACAAGAATGGGTAGAAGTGCAGGTGTTTCCTGCAGGGATTCTGACTTCTTTTGGTGGTAAACCACTGATTGCCATTGATACGTCAGCTTGCAGAAATTAAGCTGGAGAGCAGAAGTAGATCTGTTACAGCTAATTTGGTTGAAGTAAGCCTTCCTTTAGCCTTTTTTTCCTTAACACTTTAAAGGACAGGTCACTATTTTCAGTATTAGTTTCAAAAGGAATAGCAGTATGCAAATGCTTAATGGGAGTGGAGCACCTTTATTAAATAAAAAAAAATATTACTCTTCCTGTTTGGTCCTGCATCTCATAATCAGTGTAGCATGTGATTTCTAGTTTTGACCGCAATAGGTTTGAAGTAGCCAATACTTTTATATCTCTTTATCCTTTTTTTTGAGCCACCCCTGTTTGCTCTGCATTTTGATTATTATTTCTATTTAATGTCTAGGATTTTTTTCTGGTTTGATTTTATTCAGATTGTCTTTTTACTAGAAGTCTTGGCTAGGGCTTATATTTAACTACATTTAGTCTAGTTTAAAAATACTTCAGATTTTTATAATGCTTTATTAAAATTATACTAAAAGTCAGTAGAGTAACTTGGAAACACTGTTTTATCAATCAGAATGAGATAATTTAATCCTTATTCCTCAGACTGAAAGACCCTCCACAAAACTGTAAACATACCTCTCTTAATAGGCAGACTAAGTGAAGTTTATTAGCTGTACATTTGAACTTCTCTCTGATGCAGAGGGAACTCAGAAAGAGTAGTATTCCAGGACTGAGCTGGACTCATGTGAAACTTTAGGCTGAGAGCTCTTTCCTTGAAGATGAACAAAAAGGAACGCAGAGAAAGTGAAGTAATAAAAGATACATACCTATATAAAATACCAAAAACAATAACAGAATAAAGGTCTTGATTATTTGTAATTCAATAAAGTTTATCTTGTGTGTCTTAACATACGCTTTCATCTAGCATCAAAGTGTACCAAAGACAAAAATAAATAAAACAGTATCGGCAAATAATCTGTAATACATATAGGCTATTGGCAATCCCTATTTAAGAAACAGTGACATGAGTTTTGGAAAGTTATGAGAGTGAAGAATCCTTCAATCGTCTTATTAATTTGAAATCTTATACGTGACATTTTTCATGTCTGTTTTCAATATCCCTATTATAGGGATATATTCTAGAGAAAAAAGGCAATAGGTCCAAAATCTTGCAGTTTTATCATTCTGTTAAAAGTCTCAAACCTCCAAGCTGACATGTTTTACAGTATCCATTTTCTAATGAACAAGAGACTTTTACTTCCCATTCTTCAAAGACCACTCTAAACCCATGCAATTAGCCCCTTCCAAATATAACAATAATACCATCCATTCCTTTAGCATAGAAATTTGTATTGCCATTTTACAGAACACAAAAGACAATTATATACATTATATATACAACTACATACATTTCTAGTCAGCATGCTATCAGTCTGTTCTTTACATTTTTTATTTTCACCCAAGAGATATTCTAAATAAAATTGTAATCTTTACCCTTTTCTTCCTCAGAATTCAAATTAGAAAGATCGGACTATTGCCTTTTCTCTACAGGATGGCACTTTAGGAAAAATAGAAGTTGCTATCAGCACTTTACCATGTTTAATTGATGCAATAATAAAAAGTGTGTAGGCCTTGGCCAGGCAAACATAGATGAAACTTTGGTAGCAAGTTTTGAAAATTTTGCTAAAATGCTTTCAAGTGGATATATGGCTCCTCATCTATCAGTATGAATATATTAAAATGGCTATTTTTTACTCAGTGGATCTACTTTGTATGCTCTGGCATATCTCCTACATTTAGAGACAAAAGCATGGTATTTACCTTTGTAGATTCAAAGTGAGCGAGCTAGATTTTATTCCTGCTTCCGTATTGTTAGCAATGGAGTTGCTTAATATATTATCCTTAAAGGAGCACATTTTGTTGTGTTGCACTTGTATAATTCCATTATAAGACTGACAGAATGATTCCTTAGAGTAGGTAGACACAGCTTCACTGAAATAAAGCATTATACATCCATAGAATCATAGAATCATAGAATCATAGAATTGTTGAGGTTGGAAGGGACCTTTAAGATCATCGAGTCCAACCTTTAGCCTACCCTGACAAGAGCCACTTCTAAACCATGTCCCTAAGTGCCCCATCTACCCTTTTTTTAAACACCTCCAGAGATGGTGAATCCACCACCTCCCTGGGCAGCCTATTCCAATGTTTAATAACCCTTTCAGTGAAAAAATGTCTCCTAATATCTAATCTAAACCTCCCCTGACGTAACTTGAACCCGTTTCCCCTCGTCCTATCACTTGTCACCAGGGAGAAGAGGTCAGCCCCCATCTCTCTACAACCTCCTTTCAGGTAGTTGTAGAGGGTGATAAGGTCTCCCCTCAGCCTCCTCTTCTCCAGGCTAAACAACCCCAGCTCCCTCAGTCGTTCCTCATAAGGTTTGTCCATGTTAGCACAAAGGTAACTTAAATATAATTTAATCAGAAACGTAATTACTAGGTATCAAACATGAATTAAAAAAAAAAAACAAACTAATTTGTAGATCAGAAATTATGGGTGCATCTACATTAGCAATTTGGTTGTGATTGAGAGTGCACTTTTGAAGCATCCCCAGCTCCTGCACTTGTTTCATGTTACAGAGTGATCCCGAATGCATGGGCCGAACTCCTCCTGAATAGAACTAAGCTGAAACGTGCGCTCCATGACATAGCGCATCCTCCATCCTCCAGCTGATGCTGGAGATTCAGTCTCTAGGAACAGACCAGAACGAGTTCAAAGTAAAAACCCCAAAATGTGCATTATGGGAACATTTGGTCCCTGGGACTAATTGTTTCACAGCACAGATCTGCTCCGATTGAACTGCTTTCCTTGTTAATACAGCCATAGCCTACTTTGCTAATAAGGAAATGAAATTTTTTGAAGGAGTATGAAAAACATTTATGCCATTTCTGGAGAGCTGCTTTTAAAAACATCTATATTTGAAGAAAAAGCCTTCTAAGACACCACTGCTACCTATGTGTTTCTTTGCAGAGAGAGGAGAGAGAAATTGCTTACAAACTGTATGCCACAAGTTAAACACAATTTCTTGCTTGTCACAGAACTACATCTTCTGTCTGTCTCAAAGAGCTAAAGAGAAGATTTTCAGTGTCTCCTCAGCGCCATTAACATAGATGACAAAACTGCAGTGATTATAAATACCTAATAAAACATGCCAGCGCATTGCATAGGGTATCGTATCTGTTTCAAGGTTAAAGTTTACAAATAGGGTCTATGGCCCTGGTTTGTAGCTTGTCTCATGATTTAGTTAAGAAAAAAGGACCAAATCATTACGCTCTGCTACAAAAAGTGTTCTCCAGGTCTGCAATTACAATGTCTTTTTCTGTAAATCTTTGGTTTATTTCCTTAAAATAAGAAACTTAATGCATCACGGACTTCCCTAGGAGCCTCCAATTTTTCCAGGCTACTCTCCATAGGCCACCTACATGTAAATGCTGTCCCTAACCCAGAGACCACTTGTCTGTGCAGCTCAGTTGGTAGGCAGCAGATCAGTCACAGACCAGAAGATTCGGCGTGAAGGCTCTGTTCACACTCTTTTACTAGAATCATTTGCAGGGACTGAGAGAATAGAGAGCCTGCCCTTACCCGTGCTGCAGATGTGCATGGCTCCTCCAGGGAACCCATAAAAATGTCCTTAAAACACATACTATGAAGCATGTCTGAGAATGATGTCTACCCTACTGTAATACTGCTCCTGCTGTTCTTTCAGATATCCCAGCAATACCCACCTAGTCCTTGCTCAGCAACATGCACACTCTAAACAACAGGCTTCTCCTCTGTGACTTTTCAGCATCTGTATGATCTAGAGTTTGCAAGAGCCTGATAGTTCAGGGAGAGTGATAGTACAGGGAACTGTAAGAAGAAAAGGAAACAAGTTGAGCAGTGCCGTAATGCCAATTCCCAATTTCAGGCAGGGGTCAGATGACCCTGTTGCCAGTCCTGATCTGACGTCAGATGCAGCATCTGAGCCAGGTCTAAACAGGCTCAGCCACTTGGCACAGTGCTCTGCTGTGTGGAAATACCAACACAATGTAATTACAGCCAGAAGGACGTACCAGAACGGTCTGTCTCTGAAATTAGTGTATCTGGGATCATGTTGTGTATTTCTGATAGGGTGCTACTTTGCATAGTGTGGGTGCACATTTAATGGCCAGTATTCATTGTACCACAGGTGCACAACGTGAAGGATCTGGGAACATAAAAATATGGAGATGAAAAGATGGGAGAGACTCTCGCTAGTGGGATTCAGTAAAAGACTGTGATTTGCCTTGGAAAGCTCAAGGGCTCTAAGATGTGGCATCTGGCATACAGGGAGAAGGAACTGTAGTAGATGATAATACAACTTCTGTTGTACAGGATGCAAAAGAGCATGCCAGAGGTATTCTCTTTTGGGGGCAGAAGAGGAGAGAGCCCAGAGAGAATATGGGAATCCACAGTAAGCACTGGGCAAGGAGTCAAAGAGAGAACAAAGGGTTGAAGGGGACAAGTCACAAAGAACAGCAGAGGAAAAGAAAGGAAAACGGACTGCAGCATCCTAAGTGGCTATGATGCTTAAGAGTAGGGTCTCAGGAGGAGAAAAGATTTCTTTCCTCTTAAGAGAAAAGCAATCATGCCTTGAGCGCTGATGGAAGTAGGTCTCTCAAGTACAGCCCCAGAGGCTGTTCAGGAGAACAGTGAGAGACAGTCTGGACAGAAGAGGGAAATACATGAAAAAGAAAAATAATATCTCTTCAGAATTCTTCCTAAAAGAGGTACTTCTTTCATATATATGTTTGTTGCAGTTTGGGGGTTTGGGCAAGGAACAAGATTAAGTTAGCTGTGGCAAACCCTAGGCCTTAGTTTCTCAGATCTAAAATCGGGCGAACTTCCCTTCGGTAACAGCAACACTGACTAGTATCTAGCTCCAGCCCCCTGTGTGATAGTGATGCTGGCTGCCTTCACACATTAAAAGGGGGGGTCCAGGCTCATTTTCTAGGGAAAAGGGCCTTAATTTGTTATTGCGAAGAATACGGTATCAAGTGGCATCCTGAAGTGTTTCTTTTTTGTCTTTGGAAAAGCTTTTGCATGGTTTAAAAATAAAAACGAAGATTTTCAGCAGAGGCAAAGGTAGGGGTCAATGTTACTGCTCTTACAATTGCCATTATCTAAGATGTTTTTTGGAGAAGCAGCTGGATTGGGAAGCAGAGAGTGGGAGTGCTGAATGGGACGGTGACGGGGGACACGCAGACCTCCACAGAGCGGGTGGAGCTCCCTCAAGCCTCTGACTTACATTTTCTGAGTCAGAGAATTCAGGGTTGATGGTGGCAATTATGCATGCTGGGTACAGCAGAGATCTGAGATAATGAGATAATGGTCTTCCTTAGGAGAAAAGAAAGGCAGTAGCTGAGAGCAATAGAACAAGAAAGTAAGAAGAAAGAAAAAACATGAAGTGGGAGTAGGTCAAGGCATATGTTTTAGCAATAGTGCTGGAATTTCAGGTCTTTAAACCTCTTCAGCAGGTGATACTTCCTCTCTGAGGCTCTGCAGATATTAATATGGAAGAGAGACATTAAAATGTAGAGACAGTCTGGCGCTTAGTCCCTGAGAAGTTTGCAGACAGGGTCCTGTGGGAAACTTCCTCAAGGAAAGTGTTTTGCCCTGAGGGTATAAATGGTGGAGCGTTTCTTCAGGGCTGTTCCTAAGCAAAGGCAGCTAGGGAGGTTCTGGCCAAGATGATCTTCTCTTCATTAGTGAGCTGTAAGAGGTCCCAGTGCGTTTTGGAAGGCTTGAAGAGATTGCTGTTCATAAGTGTCACGGGATGACTTTTGAGGTTCACCTTGTTGTAGCCTGAATGATTTGATAATGCCTTGTGTACACTACGCTCTTCTTCCAGACTAGGGATGTCTCTCTACTTTATTAATTTTCTTGGTAATACGTTTGTTATCAAGCTTTGGTCTGGTGAGTTCACTTTGTATCCTTTTTTAATTTCATTTAATTTCACTTCATTTCACTTTTATTTCCTTTTATAATTTTGCCATTTAGTGTAAGGTGATTACTGGTTTTTGATAACTGAAATTGCTGCAGCATTTTGGAAGTAAACCGTTGATCACTAATCAGGCTGAATCCAGTTCCCTTTAAAAGGATGGTTACTCAATGACAGGTCACATGTGCAATTAAAGAATATCAAGAGTAGCCTGAAACTATTCTACGCTGTACTATTCAGTAGGCAGATAAATTTGTTAGATTTCAATACGAATAGGTTTTCAGGCCTTATTATTAATTTATTCATCTTTTTTTTCTGTTCCATGCATTTCCATAGCACCTCTATTATTATCATAATTTAGTACATCTTTATCATTACCTTTGACTATTATTTTCAATAGAGAATACCTGAAAAGTGGGCACAATTTGATTACCGAATAATGCAAACCACAAGAGAGATTTACAGAGAGGAAAAAGAAAATACAAGTTAATGGCTAGTTCAACCCTCATTAAATAAAAAATGTAACATTTATGATAAGGTTTCCGAATTCCTTAAGCATCCTGTATAGCCTATGGCCTTTGTTTCAGCCCTAGAGCTGTGAAGGCCCTCCATTTAAAATGCACAATAACTGTTAAGAGGAAGGGAGATTTTTGCATTTGCAGATGCATGTGCATTCAGTAAATTAGTTTCTGGCAATTGCTGAGTAAAATTCTAGTTCTCCAGATCATTTCTTCCTCAGTGGGACCTGCGGAGCTTAGAAACACACTGATTTCTGAATCCCCTTCTAAAACTCACTCTGATGTTGGAGACGTTTTTTCTTTATTTCAGTTCTATTTATCCTGGTCAGCACCTCAGCCATCTTCTTTTTAGTAGTTATCTGACAGCCATCATTAGTGTACAGTATCAGGATGTTCCAGTGCAAAGAACTAAAAATCATCATGCTGAATGTTTGTATCGCTCCAGAACTATTATGATTTTAAACATTAGACCTATTACAAAATAACTAAGCAGCTTCACTGCATGCAGAAGAGAGAGTTGTATTAGTATGTAGAGACTCAAGCTCTGCAATCAAGCTATTTCCTGATATGCATCTTCATAGTGCACGTCACATGAGTAGGTTTTAACAGGATAAATTGAAGCAAAACAAATACCTTAATTTTACCTTTCTGGTTTTTGACAGAAACAGGAAATAGAAAGGAAGTTAATACATCCAGCACTCTTGGGTAATAATTATCATAGGAGTTTGAAAAACAGTCACACAGAGAAGAATATATGCAGAGTCAGAGACCGCAATGACCTCCCACACTGCAAAATTCTTTAGAATTATTGAAATTATACACAAAGTAAAAGCTCTTCTTTCCGAAACAGCCGCCTCGATGTCACTTGTTTCCACATTCCGGCTTCTGTCGCTGCATCCCACACTCTCTCTGTTGCTAAGTGCTTTAGGCTTCTGCAATATGTTCCAGCAGCTCCCTGTTTCTCTCAGATCTCCAAACATGCTATCATCTGAGAGCAGAATGTCTAGGTTTATCTGACATGGTAAGAAAAAAAGATTAAACTGTACAAATTACAGCTTCCTAAAGAACATGAGAATTTGCCATACAAAAAAAAAATCCTTGTAATCTTGCATGCCCTTTCATAACATTTTGTTTTCAATTCACAGTAGGGTGAGGGATGGGGGCACCTTATGGCTCCTGGGAACAGCTATAACTAAACCTTGACTGTAAGTGACAATAGCAGCACAGAGCACAGACTACTTGCAGAAGCTTAGATCAGTGCTGTCACTGAGCTATGCAAATAAGGAACCTCATAAATAATTGGAAATGATAGGACAAGTGAAAAAAAAAAAGACAATACAGCAGTTAAGAATGTATATAATTTGGTAATTGGATTAGTAAGTATTGACTGTTACATCTATTCATCCTTCTGGCTTAAACGTTGTTTTCTTCTACCCTTGTAGCAGGCACATAGTAGCTTCCGTTTAGGAGAGAATGATATTGTCGCAGTTATTCACCTTGGTGGGTGGGTAGTTATGTTTTTGGTGGGTAGGCATCTTACTGGGTGCAGTTTTCAGCCCACGTGCCCTTACCCATCCTGAGGTACAATTCCACAGCTCTCCCTGTGTCCTTGGATATGATACCAGCATACCTCCTACTGTGGTTGCTGGCAGGTTTTGCTGTATCTCTTCCATTCAAGTTAAGATGAGCAACATTAATAGTGATTGAAGAGCTGTCTTAAAAGCTAACATATATAATTAAACTGGGGGCACATCCCCCCTTTCAGATACAAGAAACATTCTAGGTACGTATTTATGTTAGATTTGCCATAGCCCAAAGCCAGCTCAAGGTACAGGCAATGTAGGCAGTATTTTAATGAGAAAGTAATTCGGCACATTAGGACTAGATCAATGGAATAAGACAGTTGATACCGAGGCACCTCATTTTTCCATGATATGTATTTTGGGGGTTTACTCTGGATTATATTTAGCCTGGTCCCCAGAGCCAAACACCTCCGCTACACATGTGTTTCAAAGCTTTCTGAGGAGAAGAAGTGTTAGGTATGTGCTAGAGACCTTGTGATTATGCAGCTCATGCTATTTTGGAGCCTACTGTCCCCATTAGCACTAGGGTGCATGTGGAGCAGATTTGAAGCTGAGCTTCTGTTTTCGTTTCCTCCTTAAGGAATTTAGTTTGTATGCACCAAAACCGCTCTGAGAACTGAAACACCACATGGTAAATGGAGACAATGACAGGATTTTCCTCCAAACTGCACTATTGCTTTGAAACAAATTGCTAATGTAGACACAGCCTTTGACAGCTGCTGAGGGCAGCAATCTGCCAATTCCACTAGGGCCTAGGAGAGGAGATCAGCTGCTGTAGGATGAATCTCTTCCCTCCATATAGACCACCTTTAGTATCGCTGCAGGCCTTCCTGCCCTCCTATCAGTGCTCTGTCTTCTTCCTTTTTCCACATCCATTCTCAGCACCAGGAAATGCTCCCTGAGCTGCCCTGTCACCATCCGCGGGGAAGGTACAGGGAAGTGAACTGTGGCTGCTGAAAGGTGATGCAGGCTGAAGGGTGAGGACTGACAACAGCATGAGCATGGAGGTGCCATAGCCCCAGAGAACTGAGGGAAGAGCGTCTCTAGGGTGGACATACGTATGTTGTGAGAGGGGTGTAAAAGCCTCCATGGCTTCTAAAACTGCTGCTTATTTTTCTACACAGCAGCCTTCTCTTCTTTCATCCTCACTCAGCCTCCTAAAACATCACTGGCAGTTCATAGAACCCTAACATTCCTCTGGAACAAAAAAAAAAAAGACCCCTCCCAGTGTCCCCATTTCTTATTCTGAAATAGCTCGCCTGCTAGTGCTGCAAATTTCGATTAACTACACAAATACAGAATTTTTTAAACCACATTTCAGTGGATGCTTTCTCTCTGCCTCATCCTCCCCACACAGAGGGAAAGAGAGTTTCTTTTTAAATCTGCCTGGTTTCTCTTGGTTCCTAGGCCTCTTCTTTGCCTCCAGACATGTTATTTTAATAACCACATGCTGAGACAAGAGATATCTTGACTCTGTCTTCATTCCCTCAGTTATCCTAGGCCTGCAACCAAAGCTGATAACCACTCTTTCCCTTAATCAAAAGCCTGGATAGGATGGTCTGTTGCTTGACATTTCAAAAGCCTCTGTGGAGGGCCAAGGTTAGGACAGCCTCTACTCTACAGTAGTGTTAAATGGCCTGGGTTATTTTGAATCAGAGAATACCAGCCAAGGCAGACATTACTCACAGCTACGATGCAGGAATTATTAACTAAAAAGCAGTCTAAGAATCAGCTGAAAAGTATGCCTCGTCCCTTTCTCACTGGACAAAATAATTGCACGGCCCCCACCCCACCTGTGGCTGAGGCCCAGGCCAAACATGGAGGGTACACACAGCCCCCGCACCATGCTTTACTTCCTGCTTCTTTGCCCCTGAAGCACTCGTTAAACTAAGCAGGTTTTACAGTGTAGTCATATACTTAACTTGCTAATAATCAGCTCAGTGTAAATATCAACACAGCACTGCAGAGAAGCTCCAGTGTTATCGTAGTCATTCCCTTGGATCACTTCAGCATGGTGAGGAACAGAGAGAACAAAGTCAGGTGCCAGAGGACAAAGAGGTTCCCGGCGGCAACCACGGGAAGGCAAGAAGGAGAGAGGCAAAACAGTAACAGAACTGGTAAAGCTGGGGCCATCTGGAGCCCTCCAGCTGGACTCTGACATGGTGGAAAAGGAGTGCCCCACCGAGCAACTACAGATTCATATGAGGTGTCACCAGTGATAAGATTTTCAGAATTTTTCTATGTAGAAAGACTGGGAAAAAAATCAGGGTCAGTAGCCAAAAGTTTTGAACTCAGTTGACAATGTCCAAAAGCAAAAAGTGTCTGTGTAGTTCATTGGTTAGTATCCAATTAAAATAAAACCAAAAAATAAAACCTCAGCTGTAATGGACAGCAGTTTGACACCTTTGCTGACGTGCTCCTATGAAGGCAAAAGAATAACGCAGGGAGAAGCGAAGTGTATCTCATTTCGTGCGTTAAGGAGATCAGTCTAGGAAGCACCGAGACGTGTTGTGCTGCAGTGCTGTGCCTGCTACAATTGCAGAAAGACAACTTTCATTTTCCCTTTAACAACTACAAATGTCTCTTTAAGGGTGGTATACACAGATGCAGCGTATTCCCTGAACTCTATTCTTGGTATGTTACTAAGATACGACTGTTTCTATGGAGAGCTTATTGGTGGGCAAAATAAAATGTTTTGATGAATTATAAAAAAGGTAAATTAAATTTTTAAACAAAATATTGCAGGAGAATGCTAATGATATGAAATCACACTAATATAGAATTTCAAGTACGTACTTCTCTTTTTTATTATTTTTCTTTTTAATTTCTAGTAGACATTTATCCTAAATTCTATATGGTCTATAAACTGATATAAATTAATATCCGTCCTGTAAAAATCCTTAACTAACTGTAACAGCCACCTATGTAGTGGCTACAAAAGCTCCAACTGAACATTTATTTGTTTTTAAAAGCTAAGTATAATTGTGCAGCAATTTATTGTGGATTATAAGTATCTACATGACCATGAATATGCCATGTTGTGAAGTGAACAAAAGAGCTTTGAAATAAGAACGGTAAAGGCAAAGAAGGAGAGAACAAATAAGTACTTTAAATAAAGCTCAGCACTTAATTTTAACATGCTTCTGTGGTAACAGCTAGACTCTACAGATGACAAGTAATAGATATGTGGGGATTTGTGGTATTCCTTCTTCTTTCTTGTTTATAGCTCCAATTATTTTCTACTGTGCTGAAACAGACCTTGAAAAATGCTGTGCTTGACTTAGAGAACAGTTTAGTTGATCAATCAACAATTTGGCAAAGTAAGTAACAAGAAGCTAAACAAAAAGAAATCACTGAGGAATTCCACAATTAAAGCAATTGGAATTTATGAGTGACCTCTTTTTTTTTTCTGTCTTTAAGTTTGTAGAAATTATTAATCTAATTTGAAAACGCCCTTTGATGTTTTCTGTGTCAGAAATATTCTATATGTTACATGTTAGTTTAATAACTTGTCTGTTTTTTTGGTTCTTCATAAGAAAGCCTGCCCAGGATCAAAATTCAGCCTTAAATGCACATGCAGAAATGTAAAGTTTCTCATTGGCACCTAGGAGGAAGCTTTTCTTTCCATGAGCATGTAGAAGCTGCCATCTCCGCTCTTCCGTTTTTATGCCACCCTTTTTTCTCTCTCACTTGGTTGCAGTCTTCCACATCTAGCACCAACATATGAATATACACACAGCTGCCTAAAGCAGGAGGATTCACAGGACAGCAAAAATTAGTTAAGAGAAGCCTGACTGATCTGGCTATGTTGATTTAAAAAAAAATTACAGACCATACCTCTCTGTCCCTCCCATCTGCCAGAGGGTACCGTCCTTGTGGCAGAAGAAACTATAGGCATCTGACTCACCTGCCTCAATGTCCTCACTAGTGGTTAAAGCTAATTGCCACACTATACAGGGAAACAGGTACGGTTCCTGTCTCCTCTCCCTCGGGCTGTAACAACTTTCAGCGGAAGGGTAGGGCAACTAGCTGGGGCAGCAATGCATTTAAAAGTAGCATCTTAATTCTACGTATCTGCCCTGCATAGTTAGTGTTGCTGAGATTATAGGACAGTAAAAGCCTTTGGCCTAGACTGCCAGGCAAAGGCCTACATCTACTTACCTCCCTAATTTCCTGCATTCTTTTTCCATATCTTCTCTCTTGCATTCTCTTTAATCCATCCCAGCTCTCATCCTGCCCCTGTTCTCTTACCTTAGTGCTTGTTTTGCATAGACTATCTCACACTGACATCTCAAAAGCTACCATTATAAATTTGAAAGCAGTCCTGACGGCCAGCTGCCAGTGCACAAAACCCTCCAAAATATAGCTGATCTGAGCATGCACAGGGATCTCTAGAATATATAAAGAATTCTCTGCATATCAACAATATGTTGTATACCCTTGACTTGCAGCGCACAGAACAGTGCATGCAGTACTCGGTCCTCCCGACAGTAGCCTATGTTTCCCTCAGCTCACTTCATTGTCCCCAGATTTCCTGTACTTCATTTTATCTCCAACATTCACCATGTATACTGGTTCCACTTTCATGTGCCCTTTCTCATACTTTTCATATTCTCTACATGAGATTTTAGCTCTGGTCCCACTTCTTTAATTCCCACATCACTCCACACCTTCCTGTCCAGTCTTAAAAACATAAATTTGAGAATGATCTGGTTTCATCTTCTCTGAAACAGATACCATCTTTGCTAGAACAAGCTTCAGTTTTATGTAACAGGACTACAGGAAAGTAACCAGCTGTCATGACTGAAAGCAATTTCACTTAAGTCCTAAAACTCTCTGGAGAGAGCAACCATTACAATAAGGGAAAAATCAGAACTTTGACACCTATAATCTTGTAACTGCAGGAGCCTCTGTGTATTTTGTGCTTTATTTTCAGATCCACTAAGTACTTTGAATTGGCAACAGTATAAACGTTCTGAGACTCACTGATGGCATTTCTAATCAATTCAGTGAGCAATGACTGCAAATTTCTATGAAGCAATTTATTTGCAATGAAGAAGAGAAAGGGATGCTTGCTATTCTGTCTGAGACACTGAACCTGCATGAAAGAAACAGAGGAGAAGAACAGGAGCCTTTTCCCCTGTCATTTCAGGTTTCTGTTTCATAAAGGGAGAAGTGCATCCCTGAACGGTACTTGAAAAGGAGAAGCAGCAGAGGTGTGCATACACAAGTGACCAGCTTTCATTACCTGCAGATCTTCATTGTTTCACTCACATTCTTTTCACCAGTCTTAGTCTCCAACACAAAATCTAAATAAAATATCAAAAAAAATCCTTCTTTCACTGGGCTAGAGTTTCAGTGACCTATCTTCTACTGCAGAAACCTCATTTTTAGACAATCTACAGAAAATACATCACCATTTCCTATCTGAGTATGATAATTGTACCGGGTTGGGGTAGGCCAAGTAGCTTTGGTTTTGAAAAGCAGGATGTCCTGCCTTTCAAACAGTAGCAGAGAAATAAAGGAGTGTCTAGCCATTTGTTTGCAAACCAAGGCAGAAACGCACAGAAGGACTCTCTCTCCATGCTATTGACTTCCTTTTAGAGAAGGATTAACCTCGCTGAAGTCAATGGAAAGACTGTTTATATTAATTGGAGGAATCTCCAAGTCAAGAAAAAAATCAAGAAAAATCAAGCAACGAAACTAGATTTTCCACTGAAACAATGCTCCATACCCCCAAAATATGCACAACCGGTAGACACTTTTTATGTCCAAGTACCAGAAATGCCAAATATAAATACAAGCATCAACTCGATATTGTAAAGACATAAATTATTATCTGCATGAATGATAAATAATCTTCAAAATTTAGTGGTACAATGTATAAGGAAATGAGAAATAATATTTAAGTAGCATTTTGATAGGATGTTATGAAGTTATATATAGGAACTGAAAGGTTAAGCAACATAAAGAAGTAGGAAGAAGAAAAGAGTGGACAATGGTATGTCATATGTATATGTCATATATAATAAATATTTATATGCTATAAAATGACAAAATAAAGAGATTAGGGATAAGCACAGGATGAAACAGACCTTCCGGTAATGGTAATTTCTCCAGCAGTTGATCAGTCTCCAAAAACCAGTATAGCTACACAAATGCAAATCTCAAGTGTAGATAACGAACACCCCAGTATTTGCACTTTGGGAACTCTTTCCTGCTTGCCAAACAAGCAAGGTTTACACAGAACAAACAGTAGCTTTCCATATTCCTATCGGAAATATACAGTGCAACTAAGTCAATGACCAGCTATGAGTTACTCAAATCATGGTAGAAATGGCTACAGTTCTTGTTAGTAGAAGTATATCGCTTTTTGCTTCTTGCAAGGGTGACCTCCTTCTTGTTGCTACTTCCTGCTTCCATTCATTCCAAGAGGAAGGGGTTTGGTCTTCCAGTGACGTTAGAGAATAATTATATTTTTTTTAGCCTGGAGGCCTGCAAGTATTACTTTGTACTAAATCCAAGTAACTTGGAAAATACTTTATATGAATACCAGCTCGGTATAAGAAAGCAAGAAACCATCTTAATTTGATTATTTTAAATGTATTGGAGTTTTGTGTAGGTGGAAGACAATCATTACAGAAAGGAGTGCTACACAGACTAACATATAAATAGCTCGTGCTGTGAGCAGAACAATAGCTCTGTTTCTTCTCTCAGCACAACAATAGCTCTGTTTCTTCTCTCAGCACAGATACAATTACTTAGAGGATACTGCATTCTTCCGAAATTTTTGGCATCTGATAGAAAAAAACAATTGCATTTCAAAACAAAATATTGCATTTGAAAATCACTTCCCCTTTTAATTACCTGCCAAGACTTTCAGTCTTTCCTCTGCAAATGAACACATCCCTTGTAGTTGAGCACAATGCTTTCCCACACTACTGGCTGGTTGCGAGGTTGCTGACTCCTGCTGCTGTGACACAAAATCCTCAACTTGGCTCTTGGCAGGAAAGTAACTGCTTTCCCACATACATTGTGTTAAAAATACATACGTTTCTGTAAGCTTTCCATCTGCCATTATGTGAACTTCGCTGATTTAACTCCTGTACTTTTACTGTCACAAATTACCACATCCTTCTGTTCAATAAATGCAGAGGCAAAGGCAGTGTATTCATATTCAAAGCAGGAAATCCTGGTCCCGTGACAGCACTGTATTCCTACGGCTGGATTTATATTCTAATGGCTGATGTAGATTTCATCAGATTATCCGGTGGCAATAATTCATTCCATGTAACCTGGGCATACTCTGCTCTCGCTGGCTTAGAGAGCAGACCTATTGCACTCACCAGCCAATCCATCTTAAAACTAGTTTAAAATATTAATAATCATGGTTAGCTAGATGGAGATATGATTGATTGCTACGCATTCCACTGAATAATAAAAGAAATCAATAGCTATAGTTATAAAACCAGACTCGTGGGATAAATTAATGAAAATCAGTGCCTACGTTTCAAACTTACATCCATCACTCTATCTTGCTTCTGTACTGTCTTTTGCCCAGATGTGAAAATCTTTCTCTGAGGGCGCCAGCTAGTGCTAGATACAAAGGCCAAATGGATATCAAGTGTTACGCTGTCACAGACTCTTCCCGCTTAACAACTCTCTATTCGCGCCATTACGACTAGAAAACCTTAAAATATTCTCAGTGCACTGCAATTGGTGTTGACCCCTTGTTTCTTGGGTGACTCATCCTATCTGCTCATTTTTTAAGTTTCTTTTGTTTGTTATAATTACTTTTCCTGTCATAACAGAAGTATCAATGGCAGATATGAATATGTATAAAGTACAACAGGCATATTTTACTGATATTTTTAATACTGGAAAACAAAAGCACGGCTTCATAAACTTCCAACCCACCTTCTCCACATACTTCATTTATGAAACGTAATTTACTTGGACGTGCTGCAATAAGTGCGCTCACTGCTGCGCTGTCTCAAGAACTTGTTTTACAAATCATGTATATAATAACTAACTTGCACACAATCATTTATAATGATATTACTTACCCAAAATAGCCTTCAAATTGAATAAGATAAAACAAAACACACATCATCTTGTTAGCATTCAAAGATCAGGAGAACTGGTAGGTCTAGCAAGAACTGGTAGGTCCTGAGCTTTAAAGGAGATCTGCAAGGGATATCTTTGCATTACCAGGAAGTTCAAAGCTTGAATGTTTGCTTTCTCTGTGTTATTAAAAATCCCACAGGTTTTGCAAAGGTAAGGTAGCTATCCTACATCTTGAAAACATTCAAAAAGACCTCAGTAATCATGTTTTGTCTCTATAAACAGCCGAGTTTGTTTCTGAGTCATATTTATTGCTTTTTATCCTAAACTGATTTCACCAGAAGTCTACATCAGCATGAGCAAAGTGAATTTGTGTGCGTGTAAGAAGTGGTTTCATGCTTGCACTCCTTTTTTAGGCAAGGGCAAGTGACTTCTGTTTACTGGGAAACATTACCGTCTGTGTTCTGGTTCGCTTGTGCTGCTTGGAAGGGTGCACCAGAGCTGGAAGCAGGGGAATTTTCAGCTGGCACCGCTCCTGCAAACACAGCTTGACCCTACTGTGGAGAAGGACTGGCCAGAATAAGCCGCATGTGGAGTTCCTCAAGATCAGGAGCTTGCTGCTGCTGCTGCAAATTAAAATACCCTCTGGTCTCCACCTGGGCACAGCGCAGACCTGCCTGCAGAACGATGGAGCTTTGGCCTTCCTCAGCGTATCCAGGAGCGTGGCAAAGCAAAGACTCGGAAGACCTTTGAGTTCCTCTTGAGAAGCCTGGGATGTGGCCTGGCAGAGGCCATCAGTAACCCTCATCTGCACGACGACAGGAGAAAAGGCCCTGTGGTCATGACACTGAACTTTCGCCAACCAAGTGAGAGAAAGCAAGCAGGCAGTGGGGATCTGTGATGGCCAAAAAGAAAAAAAAAAATAAAAAAATTTGCCAAATTCTGCCTTAAGTGTACCTATGACCTGGTTCTTGAAGTTCAAACCCACGTCACTAAAATCACTTAAGATTTGGCCTGCTTGTTCTATTTTGTTCTTTGTGTGGTGAAAATATGAAAACAGCAGCGCAGAGTAACTGGTTTGCAAGGCTAGTTTTTAGCTTTTAGGCCTCATTCCGTAGCAGAAATTTAGGGATGGAAAGGGCTGAAAAGTGAGGGGATGCAAACTGGATCACTCTGAGGGGAAAAAGATTCTAAGGGCAGGAAGGAAGCACCGCTGGGGCTGGCAGAGCCATTGCAAGGGAAGAGGGATGGCACAGGGACTGCAAATGCAGGAGACAAAGGAAAAAACATACCTCTAGAATAAATATGGAGAGGATGTTTTTGTAGCTATCGAGTTAGAAATCGATCTAAAACGCCACATGGCTTCCCTTGTTACTGACTTTTGAGCCGGGCAGGGGGTATCGGGGGGGATGCCTGCTGCCTCAGAGACGGGCTGCATCACCCCGCCAGACCAAGGGCAAACACTGCCAGGGGACGAGGCGAGCAAACGCCCCGTCGCACAGACCGCTCGGGGAAACCCCTCGGACAGCCAGCAGCGGGCCCAGCCGCGCGGCGGCCTCCCGGGCCTCGGCAGCCGCCGCCGGGGAGATCCGCTTCCTCCCGAGGGAGGCGGTGGCTGCGCAGGGCCGCTGAGGCGGGAGCAGCAGCGCCCCCTCGGCTCGGCTCGGCTCCGCCCGGCCGGGGGCTCCTTCTTGGGGCAGCCGGCCCGGGGAAGGGCTGAGGCGGGAGCCCCCCGTTCCGCCGCCACCCGGGGCATTCCCCGCGGCGCGGGCCCCGCGCTCCGCCCTCAGACCCCCCCGTCCCGCCGGGCCGCTCTGCTCCCCGCACCGCCACCGGCTAAGGCGCCGCTAGGTGTCGCCGGCGCCCGGGCCTCCCCCGCGGCCCCTCCTGCGCTGGGGCTGCCGGCGGGGCCGTCTCAGTGCGAGCCTCCGCGCTGCAAGCGGGCGGAGGCTTCAGCCCGCGGCGGAGACGCGCAGCCCGGCTCGGCTCCCCTTTTCCCCGCGCAACCCGGCCCGCCTGACGCGAGCCCACCCGCGCCGCTCTCCGCACCGCCAGCGGCCGGGCGGGCGGCTCCCGAGCTCGGCCTGCGGCCGCTCTCCGGCGGCGGCGGGGAGCCGCGGCAAGGCGAAGGCTGCGGCGGCGGCGGGGGGAGCAGCCATGTTGGAGCGGGGAATAAAGTGACTTTCCTCGGGGAGGGAGCGCGGCCGGCGGCCCGGCGGAGGCGGCGGCTCTCGGGGCAGCGAGGGAAAGGGGGGGGCTCGGCTCCCAGCGGCCGGATACCGCTCCTGGGCGGAGGAGGAGGGGAAGGAGAAGAGGGAGAGGAACCGCCCCGGACCCACGGAGCTCCGGCGCTGCTGGTGAGTTGTGGCTGCTCATTGTCTGCCGGCCCAGGGGTGCGGGGTTGGGGTTGGGGCCCGGCCCACGGGGACCGCAGGGGGCCTTCGGCGTGCGTGGGACGTCGCGGGGGCGATAAGGTGAAAGCGCGGCCCCGGAGGAGGGGGGAAGGTGATGGGGGGGGGGGGGCCGTGGGGGGAGCGCCCTGCCAGAGGGGCTGCTCGGGGAGCCCGCGGGGGCCGGCAGGGCCGCTCTGCGCCCCCGGGCAGGGCCGGGCCGGGCCGGGGAGGGCTGTGGGGGATTTCCGCTGCCCGTTGGCGGCTGGGAGCGGCTCGGCGGGGGCCGGGGAGGACTGAGCCCCTTCTGCGGGGGGAGCCGAGGGCAGGCGGGCCCGAGGGGTGAGCCGGGGTTGGTGGCCCGTGAGCGCCGCGGGGTTTGGGGGTGATCCTATGCTCGGAACCGTCCCTTCCCCGCCGCCTCCTCCCCTGCTTTCTCCTGACAGCTCTTCTCCCCGCAGCCTCCGCACGTATGACACATTCCCTCCTATTGCAGGTCTACCCCCACCCCCCGCACACCCGAAATACGTAGGTTTCTGTGCGTGGCATAAGAGTTTTTTTGTGCCCTGAGCTTTGAGTTTGCAGATGACAGGATACGTGAACATTTGCTGGCCCTGAACTTCTGTGAACTCCTCTTCTCCCTCCCCTTCCTCTCTCAGATATGTAATGGTTTGAGTCCAGTGAGAGCAAAATGGTTCTTCTCTCGCAAGGAGGGGGGAAGTTAGGTGGCATTAGGTATATTTTATATCTCATGGAAATCTACTACACCCACCGGTTCCAGGACTGTGCTCATAGGAGTGGATTAGCTGCTGCGTTAGAAGAATGCTGACCTTGATCCCCTTTGTCTCTCCTGCAACATTTTTGGTACCTGGCTGGAGTTGTTTTAAAGTCGTTGCTGTCTTTGGCAGTTTTCTAATGGTGGTTAGCAGTATTATGGGTGTTGTGAGGGCAACAGGGCCGAGGTGTATCGTAATCCAAACTAAATAATTTAAAAAGCATCTGTTTCCCTTTTTTTAAAAAAAAAAAAAAGGTGAATAATTTATATGTGTTTTTTTCTGTTTGTAATTTAACAGAAGATCAATAGCAACTTCTTTGTAGCTATTATGACATAGATAGCAGGAGAGGAAGCCTGGTTTGACATTCTTCCATTCCCCCAGCTCCCTCCTTTTTTAATTGTATTAATTGAACTGGAAACTAGATGGCAAAAGGTTAAATACTCGGAAGATGTAGGGCAGAAGGAAACACTTATTAAATTAGGCATAGTACCAAATTCAGGTTTGTTTTCTTATTAGAATTGGGTAAAAGTGAAGTAGGTGATCTGGTATTTTATGTGCTTAAGGTGTTAAAGAAGTTGCCATATTGCTTTGTTGTAGGAATTCTGTATCCTCATATGCAGCTCTTGTTATTTATACCGGCACTTCAGTAAGTGATGGGAGAGAGACTTGTTTTGAATAATTAACACAAAAGTAACAGATATGAAAACATGAAATCGTATGTTTGAAATGCATAGTGAAAAATTTCCTTAAAAATTATCTATACTTGAAAGAACAAACTGAATTTACTTCTCCAACATAGAGAAACCATTATAATGTTAACTTGGCATTGAAAGGGCCACTTAAATTTAAAAGATGAAAGCATCTTTTTTGATCGTGTTATTTAAATACTGCTTTGACAATAATGAGTCTGGCTTACAAAAATCTTTAGTAAGGATAACGCAGTGAAGTTCATACCTTGCATTTGCATGTTGTGTGGTATAGCCCTGTGTTTACCCAGGATGGAGCTCTACACAAATCAGTAGGTGGGGTCTGCCTACATCCATACCGAAGAGTTTGCAAATTGGAGCCTGCTGTCTGAAGCAAATTATAGTTTGAAAGTGGCGAGTCATTTATTTTAAGCTTGGCTAAGGATGTAGTGCATTAATTGATCTTTTTAATATGTAAAATACCACTAATGTGCAGTGAAATACTTCATTTAGAATTCCAAATATAATTAGATTGAGAATAACTGAAAACCAGAACAGGGCCGTGTTTTTCCCCTGGATGGCTCTGGCTTCAATTTCTGCCTGACGCAGCAGTGTGAAAATATGATACAGCTGATGACATGGGTGTTGAGATATTCTGTATGCCTATGTTATTGTTACAGTGTGGAGCTCTTAACAGTAAAACTCTGCAGAATTTTTTGAATGGCTTACTAACGTACAAAGTTTTCTAATTTCTTAAATGATTACTTGCTACTAGAAGAAAAAAATAAATGTTTCACTAGTCTTAATAAGTTTTGTTTCAGTACAGTATATTTGAGTAATTGCACCTAAAAAGTGCAGTCCGGAAAGACTTCGTTGGAGACTGATTCAGTGAACAGTCTGCATTAAAAGCTTTCTGTGAATTTGCTCTTTATTCTTTTTCGCATTTAAAGGAAGCTGCTGATATTTCACATAGTGATCAGCATTTATTTGTTGGTCAAGAAGGCTAATCAGCTGTTTTTTGAAAAGGCTTATATACTAGTTGTTTCCTTATTGAATATGTAATCTGGTGCAATGTGAAAATGGACAAGATCATGTCTAAAAATCAAGCTCAATAGTAATAGAGCTTTTCTAGTGTAAACTCACCTTTTGTAAATTCACTAAATGTTGCTTACAATTCTTAAGTTACGGGTATCTTGAGTTCTTAAGCTCCACGCTTCTTAATGCTTGCTTTTTTATTTTTACAGCAAGCTCTGAATATGTATCTACTAAGGCAGCTGTACACCACTGTAATCAGTGGCACTTCACGACTGGATATAAAACACTACTCCACAACTTTAGCTTGTAAAAATGCTTTTAAAATGCCAAATGTTTACTCAACAGTTATGCTTCACATCTAAAGAACAAACTAAACCCGTGTATTGCTTGGGATCATTTTCTTTTTTGCAATGCACGTAATTGTAGCAATGACTTTTTCCTTCTGAGTGTAAGAACTGAAATTTTTTTTTGTGCCTGTTCACATGCAGATGTAGAGACTATCTTACTTGAATGTTAGAGGTAAGAGCATTTTACATTTAAATATTTTCATTACTAGGCAGTAGTTTTAATTTACTGAACTTATTAAAAACCTTTTAGAAATAAAGATGTTTTAAAAAAAAAAAAACTTTACAATGTTTTCTTGACCTGCTTTGTATGCCTTTTGGGGCCTAGTAATGTTTTTCCCCATTAAGTGAGGAAGAACAGATGCTGCTTCCTCCAGAAATACTAGACTCCCAGAACTGCCCATTAATGATGTGGAATGCTTTCTTTTTCATGTGTATTTTGTGAAGAGTTGTGATGTACTTCTGACAGCTGTTTCACTGAAGAGCGAAAGTTAGTACTTGTTTATCCAAACGAGTAGTTATAATTCTGTATCTGATAAAAATCCATACACGCGTACTCTTAAGTGACCTGATGGATTGGCAATTCTTCTAGAGTTGTTGGTTTCCTGGACTCCTTTCAGCGGAGATGTCAACTCCAGCGTTCGGTAGAACTGGCTAAGGAGAACATCTACAGTGGTTTAAACCTTGAGCATTTAACCACTGATGTTGATAGTCACAAGGAGTAAAGAAAACTGGAACTTGAGCTAGTTTGCCAATTTAGAGCATAAGAACATTGAGGAAAAAAAAAAAAGGGGTTCTCTTTCAGTTCTGTGATCTTGTTGTATGGAAAACAATAACCTTATTGGATGCATAGTTGCATAGATCAGGTAATTTATACTGGGTCAGCTTTTGATACATCAGTCCTCAGGTGACAGGTGGTGATAGGGCTTTTGCCACTTCCTTGGAGATCATTATATCCTGTATCTGACTGTATTACAAAATACTATAGACAGACTGATACTGGAAATCACCGTTAACTCTGTGCTTTACTGGCATATTTGGGCTTTTGTGGTCTAGTGCCTGTTTTTAAAGGATTAGAAATTTATTTCAGTAGGGAGCATCAGGTTATCAGAGGTGTTACATATAAGCACAAATGACAGAGAAAAAAGAAATGTGAGTAGCATCATCAAAAAATGCAGCAGCAGAAGAAAAAACTGTAAAATCCTGTTTTATTTTTTCATGTGGTGGGGTAGAATTGGGCATAATGATTTTAAGAAAAGGGAAAATACCAACTTCATAACATTTTTTTAATAAACACTCCAAGGCTTCTGTGAATTTCATAACAATTTTCTGCTTGCTTACTGTGTTTTCAGGGTATTACAGAAGTAAGCCGAAGAACAGTTTTATCCTACATTTTGATTGTGACCTTTTTTCCCTTATTTTTTTTTTTTTAATCTTCTCTGGAACAACTAGTTGTGTGTATATTATGATGAACAAGGGTGCGTTATTATACCAGAACAAAGAAACGACATGTCTTTCATTTACACTCCTAGCTACAGTTCTTGCCTGTCTCTGTGTTTTAGGTTGGGCTTGCTAGGTATCTTGCATAAGTGAATGTTACTCTGTGCCCTCTAATCATATTTCATTTAATTATAATCTATACCTCATAATTGTACTCCTTTCTCTGACTGCTGCTGTTCTCGAGGCTTGGTAAGAGTTACACGATGGTCTCTGATTTTTAACATCTGCATTTTGTCAGCTTCACTAAGGATACTTGCGTGCTTTCAGTTTGTGTTAAAGTTGGCAGGATCATGACTTTCTCTTCTGTGCTCAGTGGGCATTTTGCAGGCACGCAGCTGTACCGATACCCTTATATCATAGTGAACTGCCATAACCTGCGTAGTCTTCTTTCCGGAATGTCTCTCCAGGTATTTCTGGCTTCCCACTCTTACCTTTCTGATACAGAAGTATCTTGATTTGTTTGCATTTTGTTCAGGTATGTGCAAGACATTTTTGTACAGCAATCATTAAAGGTGACATTTAACGAGGTTTACAATAATGGGTACTGATCGGTGTTCACTAAAATAAAGATCTTTGGGAAATATGGATCACTGAGAATTATCAAAGAATATTACTTATCAGCAAACCCATTGTCCTGTACATTGAGAGAAAACTGTTTGGGTTAAGAAGTTAACAGTGGCCTATAGGAGTAAAGAAGAGAGTTTACAAAAATATAAAGTTGAATTAAGTGGATATGATTGGTAAGGGAAGCTGAAGACTGTGATAAGGAATACCCATGCTTTCACGGACTACGAAAATAAGGCAGGGTGTGTTTTAGGAGGAAAATGAATTCTAACAAAGCTTGTTACAAACACTAAAGAAAATGCTAGCATTTGATGATCATCAGAAGAGGTTGACGTTCCTTAAATACTGCTATTCAGAAGTAAAACCAGATGATAGTCATATGTGATTGTCTGAAACGCTTCGTAAGAAAACTTGAGGGTGTTAAACAGCAGCCACTGGAGTTGTGCGGTAAAAAACTGTAAAAGTTGGTAGGGCGCATTCTTTTGATGTTTTTCGGTATGTCTCAGAATACTGAGAAATTCTGTAATTTTAGCACAACATAAGGTTTCTTTCAGTGGTTTTAAAAGTTAATAATATGCATAGTAATGGATATTGACTGAGCAGGAGTTCAAGTAGAGGAAATAATTGTTCAGATAATATTTATAGAAGGCTGATCTTGTGAAATTAACTTCTGGTTCTCTTGGTAAGATTAAAAACTTTGTGTGGTGTAATATTGATGTTGCAGACAGGCTTCTCTGAAACCTTTTGCTTGGCTGTTATGTGACATTTTGATGAAGGAACGAAAGTGATAGATCAAGTGTCTGCGTATGAAATGGTTTAAAACCTGGCGGATAATGTGAATCAAGTGGTTAACTATAAATAGTTGCTGTTATGTAACTGTGTGTGATGAGGGCTCCTCATCGTCAAAGTACGTTAATGAAGGAGCACTGGGAAACCTGCTCAGTGCCCACTGTTGGACATTGCCACCAGTGAAGTGAAAGCCAGTGAAAACTGCTGATGGTTTTTGTAGCTCGCAGAAATTGGGAAAACAATAGAGACTGCAGAACGGGTCATTAGCGCAGGGTGGATGCTTGGAAAAATGGCAGTTTCCTGATTGTTTGCTTGATGTGGCGTTTTATATCAGGCTTTAAAAGATTGAACACATTATGTTGACTTTTAAAATAAATTAATGACATTTTGTAATTGAAACAAATAAAATATAAGCAGCTATTAATATTGTCTTAGTTGGGGAATTTATTTTGTAAAAGCGTTGGAATAGTTTTTCACGTATAATACAGAACAGATATTAAGTGTTAATCCACATTCAGTATGTGGGTTTGGGGGAAAGCATTTATTTTTAAAATACATTAATAATATAATTAATAATTCATTAATAATATACAAGAGAAGGAGGATCAGTTCTGAAATGATAAATTGCATTTTGCTATATTTCCACCAGTTTTCTGTAAATCTTGAAGCAAAGTTGAATTTCTAAATATAGAATTCATAAACATTCTATGTAAGCCAGAAAGGTTGTGGTCATATATATGTTTAACTGGGGAAAATTAAAAGCCATTTTTTCAGTCTGTCCTCAGTTTATTGCCAGAGCAGCTTCTTCTGTTCTTTCTCTCTTCGTCAAGATCTGGTTGTCACAAACAGCAGTAGAGTATTTACACATGCAGGAGGCTTGCTTCCTTCTTAAGTACTATTCAGTATGAAAGCTCTGTCATAAATATCTTACTAAATTGTTTAAGCGTCTGCCTGTAAAACTTGAAACTATTTCATAATTTGCCTTACTTATGCTTGCTCTGGAAACTAAATATAAAACTTAAGTCTTCCTGCATGACTGTGGGAGACTAAACTTGGGCTGGTGCTGCCTGTGAATAACTTTGTTGCTCCACAAGCAGTTTAAACTGGCATGACTTTGGCACTGTTGCTTAAAGCTGTGGTTGTTTTCCCCTTCGGTGGCTGCTGCTCCCCACGCTCCTGCCTTTGCACCAGCAGGTGTTCTGTGACCGTTTTGGCTGTGCCAGGGAACCGATGGGGGCTAAAATAGGCGTTTGGGTTCAACTTTGCTTTTGTTTTCACACGTAAATAACAGTCTCTTTCTGCAGAATCAATGGAAAAGCAATAGCTTGTAATTATTTTTTTAAATATCCTGAGCAGATGGGAGGGGAAACTTCCTGTTGTACAGAGAGGAAAGGAGGTCCTCAACTGCTAAATATATCAGACATATATGCTGTAATGAAGTCTTTTAAAAGCGATGTGTAAAACAGCATCTCAGAAACTTATTTTGGTAGTGAATAAGAAGGGACAGTGGAGAAATTATTACTGATAAATCTTATAAAATATGTTCTTAATATTAAATATGGGTGCATCTTTGAAGTGGGAGTTATGAAAAGAAATAGGATTTTTGGTGTGGAAGTTCTTAGTGTTGGAGGAAAGAAATCTAAGGAAACTGAAAATAGTATTTTTTCTTGAAAATAATATTTAACAACTGAACTACATAAGCTGAAATTGATCTATGGTAGGAGTTCAAAAAATTTTGGATAGACAACAATAAAAGAAGAAAAACAGTTAATAACCATAGTGGTCATATTTTAAAGGGGTACAATAGGGGAGCTGTGCAGGGTCTTTTTTTCTTCCGCAGAAGTGATCACTTCAGGAGAGACAGGATGAGATCTTTGGTTTCATTGAAGCTACAGTTTGTATTTAAATCATTGAATTGAGTGTTCTTGAGAATAATGTCCTGTACAATACTCAGATAAAGCAATTTCAGAGGCAGTTCCAAAAGTTTAAGATTCTCCATATATTTCATTACCTTTGTCAGTATGATTCAGTATGTTATGGCAAAGAAGCAAAATATTTTCAAGCTTATGCTATTTACCTTCAGGATTAAACAAGATAAACAGCTTACAGTGTTCCCATTTGCACAAGTCACAGTATTTTTAAACCTGCTGCTTGTAATTCTGAGTTGTTTATCATGAAATGCAGTTAACCTAAATGTTTAATGGTGACTTGTTTCTGATATATCTCAGTATAATTCTCAAAAGCAAAATGTTTGATCCAGAAGCCCCCCAAAAAGGTTTAAAACGTATTTAGGCAAAAGAAGGCCTTTTGTTATTAACCATTCTCTTTTTTTTTTTTCTGGACAGCACAGAAGAAACAGCATAACGGTGTGTAGTAATTACTTTGCTCAGTGGGTATATGCTTTTCTTCTTGAATTGTACAATTTTAGTATTTTAAGAGCAATACTAAATAGAGTATGAGTTCTGAATATATCGATTTGGTATGCTTTGACAGTAAGCTTAGTTACTGCATTTTAAAATGCCTTTGGTTTTAGTTTGTGTATAAAATGTAAAGTGCTGAGTGTTGTTAACAAGGTGTTCTGAACCTGCTTCCTTTAAAATGGGCCTTTTTTTTTTTTTTCAGTGGTCTTACATAATAGTTTTGGTTTCCTGGTATTTGTGAATATTTCTGGTAGTGGAAGAGGTAGACATTAGTTGAAGGATTTAAGTCATAAGTTGTTTGTCATTGTTAAAAGTTATTTTGGGGATGAATGGATAGCCAGTGATGACTTGCATCAGTAGCTGTGTCTTAACAAAATACCTATGTTCTTTTTAATCATCTGTTTTCTAGGAGTGGGTAGATAAAACCTGGATTTTTTTTTTTCAGCAAATAATTTATTCATATCTAAAGTGCAAATTGTGCCAGGTTGACTGATTTGGGATTTACTTTTTAAAAAAAAAAAATTTTTTTTTTAATGCTCATCTCTATACCCAGTAGAGAGAAACAGTTTCAGAGGGTAATCCAAAGATCTTGATATAGAGCTGCCTCTTTTTCCACATTCCCTTTGGAGGGAGGCCATCACAGTCGTCGTTTTTGTATTGCAACATTAGATTTTGAGATGAATTAAGTGCTTGCTTCAGAATAATTTTTGCTGCATCAGTAAACTGAACGGGTTTCCACTACTATGTGGAAAGTACTGGGGGGAAGGAGGAGGGCAGGAATTACATGGTTGATGGTGAAGGAGGAAGAGAGGGTGGCTGGGGGATGGAGTCAAGCGTTTTCTTACTGGTGGTGGGAAACTGTTAATTGACCCCAGAACTGGTATGAAACTTTCTCCTAAGTGCCTCAGGTGCCTAAAGATGAATAATGTGAATTCCCCCCTGCAATTTATGCAATTAGGTCTTTAATATGTAAGAAAGAAAATGTGCAGATTTTTTTTTATTATTCACTTCTGCTTGCAGGTGCTTAGCATGAATTAAAATTCCAGTCACGTGAGCAGAAGTGATAGTATATTTTGATATTAAAATAGATTGCTAAACGATCCGTTTTCATTTTATGTCTCATGGCAGTTTCAGAAACGAGGGTTGCAAGGACAAATAAAAATGATCTGGTTTTTTTTGCATCGTGAGAACCTGGTTCTTCAAATATGTATGCTCCATGATAAAATAAGCCTAGTGAAGATTTGAGTGTAAACTACACCTGCAGTTGTTATTCATTATTGACTTTTTCATGACATTAAACTGCAGTTAGTTGTAAATTTACATCTTTACATGGTTGGATTGTCATATCTGCTCTTGGTAACTGAAATTGTATCTTAATTCAGAGTTTATTTTTGTTTTTGCTTGGAAAATAGGATGTGAAATCTGTTTTACTTGCACATAGAGAATGATTTCTGGGGGTTGGTTGACATTACTTGCCAAGTTTTATGCTAGTTTAGATGGCCTGTTGAAGATGTTGTCTTAGGATATAACTGCAACAGGTTTTGTGTAGTGACATTGGTCAGTTTTTGTGGAAAGTAGTGCATCGCTAGCTAAAGAAGTATGTAGGGATGGATTATGTCAATTTTTGATTGCTTAACTTGAGGCTTCTTTAAGATACTGATCTTCAAGGAGTGAATGCTGAGGATGTTTTGAAAATCATCCTTAACAGCGTTGGCCGCAGAGAGCTGTTAACAAAAATAATACCCCAACAGTGCCTGAAAACCTAGTGGTATAGATTCTGGTAAACATTTCTAAGAAACGACTGGAGGAGAAGCAAAGACAGTTTATCTGTAAAATATTAGTAAGCCAGCTTTATACTAACACAGTATTCTATGTCTAAGCGGTATCTTGCTCTCGGTCTTTTTATACCAACGTAAAGGAATCTATCCTGGACTATTTAACCTGCTTTAACGCTTTACTCATTCTAGGTGATTGCTCTGCTGCCTTTTCCAGTATTAAGTCAGGTGGAACTAACACATGCGTCACCTCACTGCTTCCAGATCGGCCTGAAACAAAGACTTTGAAAGCAGTCCTGTTGACTGTCTTCTACAGGGAACATTCTCACTTAACTACATTGGGTATACAGAGCTTTCAGTAGTAGACTATTTAAAAAACAAAAACAAAGGTCTTTGTCACTTAAGGAGGAAGAAACCCCTCAAACCTCTGATAAAGCACAGGAAGCAAAATTGTTGACGGAGAAAATTCCTTTTCTGTATAGTCACTTTTATGAGAAGAGCCACACCCCAAAGGTAATGTATTTAACTGTTAGTGGATCCCAGTGACATAATAGAATTTTTTTTCCCCTTGTATTCAGAGGTTTAAAAGAGATAAAGAAAATTAAGTGGGTTACCACATTGTTTGTGTTATGTTCCAATTTATAAATATTTGCCTCTTCATTACTGTAAGAGGCTTCAGAAAAATAACATGTTCTGTTTTGTGCAAAAGTGAGAGACATCTCTGATGGCTCTTTGATCTCTTAACTCCTGACAAAGCTCCTTCCACAGTGTGTACAAGCCTTCCTTTTTCTGCTAGGTAGTAATATTCCAGTTGGATTGAGTTATGGTGGCTCTTTGTCATAAAAAGCAGGAAGCTTTTTGATTAAACAGTCTGAAATACAGAGGAGTGTAGAGGTGAACTTTTATTTTTAGTAATGTCCCTTTCCTCCTCCTCGGATGAGTGGCTTTGCTGTATTTTTGAACGAAACCTTAGGGTTAGCAGTGGTTTTGTTGGGTTGCAAAGGGAATGAATTCAGGAGTAGGAGGTGAGGGCAGGAGTGCCTAGCTAGGACCAAGGGAGAGCTTTACAGGTAGGGCATGACGTTCTGGCAGGCTGCATCCAGAATTGGGTATTACTGGAGTGTGTTCTCGTGAAATATTGTGAATCTGGTGGGTTTTTTGTTTGGTTTTTAAGCCAGAGGAAGGCCCAGGGGTTGTCTTAGGGCTTTGCCGTCTGTGCTGTCAACAGTATTTTGATCTAAAAAGTCAGACATCTGTGTTTACATAGTGAGGCACAGCGTATGTAAAAGTGCTCTTAGATCCCTGTACTGCAGGTTTTCTTTGAGAGATGCTGCGTACAGTGTTATTCATGATACATACTGATTATGTGTTCTAAGGATAATTAAATGTTTTGAACTTCATTAGGCCATAGAGGTGTATCCAGGTATCCTTTTTTATTTTTAAGTTCCCGTCATGAAACACTGTAGATTGAATAATACAATGTAGAAAAGCAAGAGGTGATTACTGCATGGTGCCGTTCATTGCTCTCAAACACACGCTCTGCAGCATCAAAAGTTTTATGACAAGAGGAGATTGAATTGAAGCTAAGAAATGTTTTGGGTGTCCCAACAGCATTGTCTTGAAGTGATATTAGTTTAAACTTTTCCGCGGTTTTGACACCATTTTTCATTGACCAGCCCTTCAGTAGAACACACTTCACTTCTGCGCATCCGTATCCATGATGCTGTGAAATGCCTTTTTTTTTTTTTTTTTAATACCTTGAAGCTTTAAGTGTATGAAACTTAAATACTGGGAATTCCATTAATAAGGTTTAAACTTCCTAAAGACAAAAAGCAGCTTTTTTCCTTAATTTCCAGTATAGGTTTGTTATCTTTTTTGTCCATCAATATTTTGGAATGTGCTGTGTTTCCTAAAAACTGGCAGTAGAGAACATCTCAAGAGGCATGCTATGATGCTGTGTTGTTATTGTTGGACGTTTTAGTGCGCTTAAATCTTTGCAGCTTATCTGTTTTTTGTCCTTGTCTTCTTTAGTTAGTTGAACGGTACTAGAAATTATTAATATTTGAATTTTAGATTTTTCTTTTACATTGAATTTTGGATAGGTTTTTTTAAGGGCCCTTAGAATAATTTTCATCTGCCTTGCTCATCAGATGGCAAAGCTGATGTTTTTGGTGTTACTTCAAGCATCCAAGATCACTGAGTGGCAAAGTGGCAAAGTTAGTCATAGGATCTATTCTCAGCCCAGGTTTTCCTTGCTCTTTTCTGTCTTCCCTACATCTACATATGTGGTGCAGAAATTTTATTTACTCAAATAATTCCAGGAGATTAGCTGTAAGAATTTGTATTGCTGTAATAAGGATTGAAACTTGTAGCTTCTGATCTGTAACTTTGTTGGCTTAATTTTTTTGCTTGATTTATTTTAAATGGATACGGATGTTTCAGTATGCAATAACACAGTATTTTTCTAGAGTATAACACAATGTATAATAAGAGCTTTAATTTTTTTTATAGATCCTGTTTGGAACTTTGCTGGTGCATATGCTTTTAATAGTATTTAATAGTATTTTAATACTATGAAGGCTGGAGTCTTCATCTGAAAATTATTCATTGTAAAGTTTAAAATTGATTATGTGTATTTCTTCCACCTTATGTAATTTCCTAGAATGGGGAAGGTATGTTTGAAAACAATAGAATGATTTAATTCTGTATAATTTTGAGACACTACTTAGAGACAGCCTATGTATTATATTGAAGCTTTTTTTAAATGTTGATTTTTTTTTTAAAGTGATATGCAGTCTAAATTCAGACAAATAAAAAGAAAAATCATGATCTATATTAAATGTTAATTAAATTCATAGAAAGTAGAAAGGTAACTGATGGATAGAAGGACATTATGACCTTGTAGAAAACAGAAGGTATTTAGGATTATAATAAGCATTAGTAGGCTTTCTGTACCATAGGCCCTTGTATATTTTGTTTAAGAGATCTGGAAGTAACTTTCATAAATGTGACCTGTTTTTAGATTTAGTTTGTCTTTTGGACTATTGGAAATCCTGCTTATGATGTATTTGGAACTTTTTACTTGAAAGATGCAACACAGGTTTCAGGTATTTCTTTAGTGAAACATTCACATGTATTGAGAGGAGGAGATAAAATTGCAGTTTTATGGCGGGGTGAAATTTGTATACAGCAAATGAGATGTAAAGAAATGCAACCACATGTTCTTCACACATGCAGGAGCATGTTCTGTAAGCAATTTCTGCAGTTATCTTTGTTGCACACTGCATGAGTAGCTATTGTACGTTGGGCATGTTATAAATGCATGTCTGGCATATCAGAATATGATTTTACTACATAAATCATAAATACTTTATTCAGTATTTTCACTGCTCATTACACAGAATTGTCTAGCAGCACTTGAGAGAGTAAATGAATTCTCTTAAGACCTAAATGCTGTCATCAGCAATATCTATGTGTTTGCATTCTCGACTGCATGGGCTGTACGTGGACCACTTTTTGAAATAATCCACTGTGTGAATAAAGAATATTCAAGCCTCTGTCATGCTAAAGTAGAAGTTTAATACAAGCACTAAATCAATTAAAAATACTGGTATTTTTTGATAGTGAAACTGTCTCAAATGTATACATCCTGTCTCAAAACGGCAGTATTAATCATTTAGTAGGGTTAAAAGAGAAAGTGTCTTTTCAACAGCTCTTTGTAATTATATAAAGTTAATTATTTATTTTAAAGGGGGAAGTGAATTTTCTTTGTATTGAAATGGTGTACAGTGCTAAAGTGAAGCTGATCTGTAGCATGTGATGTGCTGTTTATCAACACGATGCACTGTAATTTAGGATCATTTCATGAAAATAGCAATAGCTTCAAGGTGTTTTTATTTATCCAACCAGATCAACATAAATGATTTGAATTAAAAACGAAGTTTGAGGCTTTTTTACAAAAGGTTGTGCCTCTCGGAGTACAGGGAGCTGGGAGTGGCGTTCCTGCCCTGGGGTGTGTAAGGCCGACAGGGGCCAGGGCATGGCCGGGACTGGGCTCTTTGTAGCCTGGCTGTGTCAGGGAGAGTGACGTCGCCACCATCACTCCCCTTCTGGTGGGTCTAGCAGGTGCATTCTTTAATGATAAAACCAGCTTGCTACCTCAAAGCTCAGAAAAGCATCTTAAATTTCTGCATTAATCCTCTTCTTTCTAAAAGCAGTATTTGTGTTCCCATTCCTCTCTCTGTTTCTCCCCTAACTTGGACATTTGGTCGTCTTAGTCAGCAGACTTAAACTCTAATAAAACGTGATTTTGGTGCCAAGACAAAGGTTTCTGTCTCTAGGGAAGAGATTAGGTTGGGTATGTTGTGAGCTACAGAGGAATAAGCATTTATTTGCAGGGTGAATTTTTCACCTGTTCGTGCCATATCTGTTTTAAGGATAAAAAGAAGTTGTTGAAGAGTAAAAAAGCTTTGAAGTGAATACGTATTTACTGTCACCTCCAAAAGTCATGACTGACTAGGTTGTATACCAGTATAGACAGGATCCTTTTGTGGTAAGATAAATATATAAAGTCAGGATGAATTTGTGTGTCTTCAGTACCAAGCTGTTCTGAAGCTGAACCAGCTTGAGTGAATTCTTTGTTTCCCCTGTTGCACTGTACACAAGGTTGAAAATAATGGTAGACTTTGGAAAGAGTAAACTGGAAATGGCCATGCGTGACACTTAGCTCCACTTGCTTTAGCCTTGTCCCCACATTGCATTTTCACTGCGACGTGGTGGTTGTGGTGGTCGTGAGGCTGGAGTAGAAATCGCCTGGTGCTCCAGGGCAGCATTCCTGCTCTCCAGACTTCACCGAAGGAGGTTCCCACAATGGGACTGCAAACAGGGTTGTAAAGACATAGGGATTTTCTCTTTGGGTGGTAGCCTCATTTAGTGCCATTTAGAGGAGTTCATGATTAGTCATCTCTGTGTCTTACGTCAGTGATTTGTTGTGAAGTTATCTGCTGTATGTGCTCGTTGACCTAAACATTAATGTGTTGAACTGCTGTTTGTCAAACGTGTATATTCCACAAAATTGCATGGTTTTAATTTGTCCTCCAAGATGCTCTGCAAAGTACATGTGGTCTTTCAGTTGACTTGGTGACGAAATTAGGTAATTCTCACAGAGGATACTTTGACACTGGTCATAAATTAGGTGATCACATAAAACCTGTTTGTTACAAGCCTAATTAATAAGAAACATTTATTCTACACTTACCCCTTCATATCCTCATCGTGTTTTACTAAATGTCAGTTAGGACAATAACATAATGAAAACATGTTGAACAATTTCTCAAGTACCATAATAAATTGTGAAACAAATGATGTCAATCCTGTAAGTCATAATAAAACAAGCTTTTTGAGCTTATTGGGCTGTTTTAAGGAAATACATTCAGTAAGAATTTTTGCTTGTGGTTTGCAAAACGTGAACTGCAGTAGAAGTGAAGTTCCGGAAGAAGTTTGTTGAGTAGTAGATAGAACAATACTGTTCTGATAGTAGCAGAAAGACTTTGATTCTTACTCTTGCTTTTATTTTATTGTGAAGACTGAGTGTTTGAGTACGAGGGGTTCAGCCATGGTACTTCTAACTGGATTTCGTTTTGCTATGCCTAGGAATGGAAAGCTTAGCAAGGCTTTTCACTGGTATGAAAGGCAGTATCTGTGTCTTGATTCTTCACCTGCCCTTTTTTTTTGGTGTTGTTTGCTCTGTGTTACTGTGAAAACAATATAATCTGTATTTTAAAGAGAAGATACAAGATGTAGAATATGTTTCACGTGTTCAGAAATAATCAGATTTGGCTTAAAAAGCATACTTGGCCTGTTTATCAATTGCATTGGAATACCCACATGTATGTAGCTTAGTTTTAGTCTTTAGATTCCAGTTTGGTTTTTCTCCTCAAAGCAGTGTTCCTTCTACCAAATAAAAGAGTTTAGCCCGACTTACTGTATTTTGATATTTTAAATCACGATGCTGGGATACACATGAGCCTTCAAAAGGTTTATTTTCTTTATGTTGAAATTTCTAATCAACTAAAAGTCTCTTCTGTTTGGCTTTCTTATTTGTCTCTTACGCTGTCATGTTTGGTAAGCAAGAGCTAACCTTCTCTGGAAAGAAGCAGGATACCTGGTTTATGTTACTGTTGTAATAGATTTGTGCAACATGCAGAGAGTAGGTGTAGCAAGAATATGCTTTAAAAGTATTGGTCTCAACCTTTCTTTGCTTTTTAAATCAGATTAGGATGTTTACCATGCAAATTTAATGATAGATATATACTTGAAAACCAAATAAATTTTAATTTTATTAACCCTGTTGATAGGAGATTGTTTAATGGGATGATAGAGATTTTTGCTGTGGAGTCTTGTTAGAGTGAGCAAGAAATGTGGAAGATGTATGTGGGAATAAGGACAGCTCATATAGAGCAGTCAGTGTCATCCCTAGGGCATCCCGACTGCGTGTGAGTCTCTGACATTCAGCAGGTGAACTCTGCATTTTGTTCCCTCTGATGTCTGATATGGGACAAGTAGTAAATTTCATGCTAACTTTAAAATCTTTCGAATTTGATACTTAGAGCTTTTTCTAGCGGGTTGTCAGGTAGTTGTGTGTTTAGTTATTCATCTCAGAAGTTAACCGTGCAAATGTGTTCGTTTGTTCTCTGTTGAAGGGAGAAGCTGCTCTTCAGGCATCCCTTTATCGGGTGCAGTATAAATGTATCAGCGTGAGTCCTGTTCTCTACACGAGGCTAAGATGTCGTATGTGTGTAGGAATGGAAGCTGCACATAGTTAGTTATGTTTGCATGTTCAGTTTTTTTGATTTTATTTTTTTTTTTTAATAGTCTTTAACACTTTGTAAAGTTCTTCAAGCTTATTCCAGGTAGGGATTTGGGAAGGTGGTTGATCTGTACCTACAGAATTTATGTTGCACGTGGGAAGCATATGATTAAGAAGCCGGTTAGAGTTGATGGAAGCATGTCATGGGGAATTAGGTGTTGGGAAAAGAGGTACCTCCATGCTTGGTTTCTTTTGGGTTTGCCTTGGTAATGTTTGAATGCCTTTGCTTTTTTGCTGTCAAAATGTCATTATTTGGATCTTTCCCAATGTTTTTATTCAAGTGATAGGAAACAGAAGGGAAGGAACTAATTGGCATGAGTCTGGAAAACATGCTCTGAATACACGTACGAGACTTTATGCTTTCTTACACAGATTTCCAGCATGTGAGATACATGGCGCCAGAAGCATCATTCTGGGAATGTAGCTAGAGCTCTTGGGGAGTCCAAAATGTATTTTCATCCTTATTGCCACTGAAGGAAAGTGTGGGTATTTCTCTCCTTATTCAGATTCTCTTAAATTCTTGCTTTATAATGAAGAGCTCTTCTTGATAGTTCATTAGTAATTGCTACCTCCTACCATCTCTTTTGTCAGCGGGGGGTAGGGTTTCCTCCTACATCCAGGAGAAAAAAAAAAAAAAGAGAGAAAATTAGATAGTGATAGAGGCTAAAATTAAAAGAAATTTGAGAAGAAATACACCAGGTTAATCTCAAATTCTGTAAGACAGCAATTCTTTCTTTAGATTTTAGGTGAAAAAAGTCATTCTTTCCTTGATAGTGGTATCTTTAGGGGGGCGAGGCAACACCGATGTTGCTGGGCAGAGAGTATTTCCACACAGGTCATCTCCTTGTACTTGGACTAGCTGCCATGTATTGATGTTACACATTTGACTACGGCATTTCTAAGTGGAAAGCTGCCTGCAATTCAGAATCAGTTGCACTTGATACCCTGGTTGCCTGACAGCAAGGGGTCAAGGCACTTCTAAAACTTTGTGAAAACTTAAACTGTGAAAGCTTGTAATCCTCTTTGTGCTTCGGCATATTGCAAGGACAGTATAGGCAGTAACACTTCAAACAAAAACACGAGAGGAAATAGTTTGTCACAACTCTAATGTGGTGGCTTGCATATCTTTTTCATTATCTCGGCTTCTGTCTGTGTTGCAGTCGCAGCAGCGGCGATACCTGAGCTGGCTGTAAAGTAGTTGGTTTGCATCCTGCTACCAACAGCAGCAGTTTGTTAGAATTAGTTGCAAAAAATGTTATAAAGCTTTCTATGAAGTCTTCCAGTCACCTCCCTCTGTGGTTTGAATTTTTTTATTCCCTGCACATTAAAAACCTTTCCCTTTCACTTTTCCACATTCCATTTGACTTCAAAATTCGTTGACTGGAGTAAATGTTTTTTCAACAGTTAAACTGTTTCTTGGTCTGTGATTGCAAGTGATCAGTGAATGTTTATTTCCCCCTTGCCCCAAGAATTTGATACACAATTTGAAAATACGATCTAAATACACACAATAAAAATAGTCTGTGTCGTGCTGAAGTGAGATGCTTGCTGAGGCTGTGCGAAGCAGGAGCTTGTTTGGAAACTGTGTTTTGTTGGATTGTCATCACCTGTTGTCATGTTACGAGTTTTCAAAACTGAAGTAAAAGTATACCACAGTCAGTACTGAAATATGCAATAACAAAATGTTTTATGGGAAACAATATTTGACAATCCTTGTAATATTCCTTTCCCTCCACTGTAGCCATGCTAGCAGTTTTTCTTTCTTGTGCAGGTAGACAGCTTATAACTTCCTTGTGTGTTCAGAGAAGTGTATGAGCTTAAGTGGTCACGATCTCTGAATCATCAGTAAGAGTTATGTTATAAAACAGGTTGTGTGGCATTACTGACACTTTATTCTACCGAACTAAAAAATTGCTTGCAACTTCTTGCCTTTAGACCAAGCCTTCTTTTTTTTTTTTTTCCTCCCGCAACTGGAAAGTCAGACAACTGGTTTTCAGGAAGTCCCTTTTCCCTTTTTTCTTCTTTAGTAGCTTGATTATTTTGCCTGTTCCCTAGACAAAAGGTGTCCACAAGGATGATTACCGTTAGCATTAATTGACTTTCATATTGTCAGTCTAGTGGCAAGACTGAGATATAAGTTCATGTGGAAAAGACAAATAATACCTACCAAAATAGAGAGGGAAGAAAAGTCATGTATTTTTAAGTGTGAAGACTATGAAGTTTGTTTGTTTAGATTCAGACCACTACTAAGATTTTTAAGGTTAAGGTGTAACATTAATACATTTGTGTTGATTCTGCAGACTAGTGCTGTAGATAAGTGTTGACTCTTGGGGATCGGTACTTGGGGTGAATATTTTTATGGTTGATAAAGAAATTGAGACAATATTTCAGATTTGCCATTGATGTGCGAATTACAGAGTTTAGCCAGAAAAGCTAGAGCAAATGTGATCTTTATTTTTCACAGGACTTGATTGTGTATATCTTTCCTGTGATACCTGTTCATTTCTTCAGCTTTTCTTCAACATAGCTTTCTTGACTCAAGTTTGGGAGCTTCAGAAAAACGATATGATTTCTTACATATCCTGAAAAGGATAAGATTTCCTACTTAATTCACTCAGCATCTCTCAACATTACATATAGATCTGGGAAATTATTTAAATTTTTTGGCAATTTCTCATTGTAAACGTGCAAGGTTGGGTATTTTCATTTCTAATAAAAATTGTAGCCAATGTTTAAACAAAATTGTGTCTGGCTTGAAAGTGGAAATTTTAAAAATCAATGCTAGAAGAGGGGGAAAAATAGTACTAAAAGTATCACAATTTCAGCCTTATAATAGGTCATTTCTGATGCTTTCAGTAGAAGCCTCAGTCACAAATTATGATTTTGTTCTTTACATTTCAAATCTTCATTGTAGCTTTGCTTATTTGGCTGCGTGCATCTCTATATTCAGAAAGGTTATCTTGCAAGAGAACTCCAGTCTTGCGTATCTATGCAATCAGGAATGTGACACACAAGGAAGAGTAAACTGAAGAGCAGAGATGCATATTAAAGTACACTTATATAAGGAGAATATTTTTAAACTATGCTGGCTTAGTGTGGATTTTGTAAAGGCACTCGTGGTCTTGTAAACACATGTAGTTAAAAAACAAGACAGTCTTATCTTAAGCATGAGACTTTCGATTCTGTAGAGATCGTGGAGGGTTGAGAGACTAAATCCATTGTCAATGCTCTTTCTTATTTTGTCTGAAAGGTTTGCGGGGTTATTTACTGGGTTTTTTTGTTATTGTTTTTACTTCAGAGCCAGATTCAACTTGCATGCAGTTTGCAGGAGCTTTCACATTTTCTTTTTTTAATGCTTTTATAAAAAAAAAAGGAAAGAAAAAAAAAGAGAAAGCTAAACACACACACACAAAAAAAATGTGCTACCTCTGAGGCATACTCAGGATTCTGAACATGCTTTTCTGAGCGGTGCCCATCATAATGGAATCTGGATCAGACCAGAAGCAACTGTAAAATGCGTTTACTTCCGTCCATTGTTAGAATAGCAAGATGTGAACTTCTAAATATGGCTTTGGTATTTGATTATACTGTTACATAAGATAAAATAATCATAGATTAGATAATGGGGAAAAAGATGGAAAAATGGATTCTAAAACCATGTTATGCTTTGATGTCAGGATTTTAGTTGAATTTGTAACAAGATAAACTGTCCTGAAAATTGTCAGGAAAAATGAGTGTGTTTCCGTAGTATTGACTTACTGACCAATTTATACCATTCCTTGTTTGATTTTGATGCTTAACTATTCTGAACATGTTTCATGTTTCAACTTCTCATCCTAGCATTGAATCCAAATTAGTCTACTGCATGACGTAAATGATCCCTACAGAGAACTGAAGATCACTATGTACATTTGTCCAGAGCAAATCCTTCTTTGGAGATTAGTACATAGGTATATTTACATTATTTTCTTTTCTGAAGTACTGTTTTTGATTACGTACTTTTCAAAAATAGCCGTGCAAATACAGTGAAAGAACTTCAAGTTTTTTCATTTTAATATTTTTCTTGCTAAATTTATCCATTTGGGGCAAAGTGGTGAGACTGTCCACCTTCAGGGATGAAAGCATCAAGTAGCTGGTTAATGAAAGTGTCTGTATCACTATGTATTTTTTTCATTCTCCTAGATATCTATTGTTTAGCCATACCTGCTCTCACGTATAGTCAAACACAGCACATATTTAAAATAACTGTATTTTCAGTAACAATACATTTATTCCCAAGAAGTCCTGTTTTGTCTCTTGCTGTTCACTGAAGTTAAAATAGTTTAAAAAAATTAAGCATTGAGAAAATGAACAGAAAAATCAACACTGATCACCATATAGCCTTTAACTGTAGTGTGTTGCCTTTTCATAGTAAAGAATAATCTTTTTTGCTCCCAAGAAGTCAATTCTGTCAGTAATACTTAGGCTGAAAGACTGTCTTATTGTTACAGCTGTTAGTGTATTTCTCTTATTTTAAGGACTTAAAAAAAACGTTGCAGGTTAGTGGTTTATTTTATTGGAAATTTTAGTTGTAATTGCTTCAGAATTGGTTATGAATATGCATTGTGACAACTCTGAATTATGTAAAATATCAAACCTTCCTGTCAAATTGGCTGAGTCACATATTTCTCTCAACTTTTCTTTTTTTTTTTTTTAAGCTATTTCAAATTTAAGAAACTGCTATGCAGAGTACAAGATAATTAGAAATAATAGCACACTTCAGTATTTTTACTTGAATAGTTTCAGCTGCATGAAATTTAAATTGGCCATGTAGGCTAAGGGGCTGAACACAGATGGCAGAGTAATGGCTGGCTAGTGATCTGCTTCACAGTTGAAAGGACTACCCTGATTTTATGGGCAAGGAAATACACTTCTAAAAACATAGACAAGAACAATTCAATTTTTTTTTTTTTTTTTCAGAGCAGTGGGATACAGGATATTAAAACTGAATTCATAAATTTAAGTGGTTTGCCTTTGTTTTAAGATACATCTGATTTAATAAAATAGTACTTTTTTTTTGCTGCACACATCAAAAATGTTAGCTAGACTGTAAGTAAGAAGTTTGTGTATTGCTCTTATTCTGTGTAAGAGTTGTCATTCTTTTTCATGCTAGCATCCTCACATAAATCATGGCATGTGTCTTTTGCTGTTTCTGAAAAGGAAATAATTTGTTGTTGGTTTACCTGCAGGGGATGAGTTACAATTAATTCTGTTAAAAAGCCATTTTGAATATTATATTATTTCTGAATAAAATAAGATTTCTCTTTGGGTATTGGGGACTCTTGATAAATTTGGACTTAGACTTTATTTTTTTACTTCAGTTTGTCATGCCTGACTTCTTGTTCCATTATACTTTTGGTCTTTCCACCTTCTTTGAGGATGAGATAAGTGAAGAGAGTATGAAAATAGAGCTTGCATAGTGTATTTGTGTGTCTGAAGAATTAGACCAATTCCTGTGGTATCAATAGGCATCATTCCTTTGACTAAACGTTCAGATGATTTTCAGATAGTCACACTACGCTGTGTTAAGGCCTCCTGTGTACAGTAAAGAAAACCACAGATCTCTGAAGCTCTGGAGATCTTGTGTCTCATTCCCTTTAAAGATTAAAACCTGCTATAGGCTTTTAAGGGTTCACTAACTGGATGTTGCAGATCATTAGTGTAATTTGTGATAGAGCAAAAGTGATGATAAATTTTCAACCTTCCTTGCATTATTTTTGTAAGAAAACTTCACAATACACGCTAGCCCAAACTTTGTCCTTTACTTTTGCAGGTCCTTCTTAGGAGTCATTTCTGAAGGGACAACTAGACACTTTATAGGTATCTGGTTAATTTTGCTAAGTAAAAAGGAATAATCATGGCATTGGGTAAAGAGGAGAATGGTAACTTGACTGATATTCTTGCTTCTATGAAGACAAAACCTTACTTTCAGGGTGGTCCTGTGGAATAGTAGGTGTGGTTCTTAAACTTGTCTTTCTTGAAAACGCTTGAGAACTGGGAAAGCGAAGGTTTGGAAAACAAAAATTTTGTATTTTACTATCAAATTCCCTGAGCTGATGGAAATTCTGGAAAACTTCCAATCGCAAATGAAATTTAAAGCAAGCCTTTTAGTCTCTGAGGTGTCTTACATTGGCATAATGGTTCTCCTGGAAGTTGGTGGGAGTTTTAACATCTTCAGTGGGAGAGTAATTCGGTCAATGGTAGAAATAAAAATAAAATAAATTAAAAAAATTACTAAATCGAGTAATGGTGGAAAAGGTTTCTTTAAACAAAATACAAAGTAAGAATATTAACCTCTAATTGGACTTCTTGAAAATACCTCTTCCTTTGATGCCTGGAATAAGATTGTTTAGGAGGCTGTAGGGTTTTTTGGTTGCTGTTTTGCTCTGGAAACCTGCCTGTACTGCTAGTTTTATGTGGGCTCCTGTACCTCAGATCACAGCTTCACCTCTAGCAATAGCGGATTTGTTCATTACTTGCACTTCGGGATCACCCATCAGTACAAACTTGATCCAGATCAAGCATAAGCAAATAATAACACTTTTGTTGACTTGATCAGAACATACAACAATGCTGCTTTTCAGCTTTGTGGTGGCTGTGGTAGGACAGCTGATCCTCTGTTCAGCGTAGGTTTGGAACGGAATTGCACTTACAAAGTGTTTTGAGCGGATTCCTACAGACAAGCCGGAGAGCTCTGGTGCTTTGCATTGTGTGAATGTATGAGTTCTTGATCTAGGAATTAGGCAGCCTGATACCCAGTTTACTGTCTTGAGATGTAGGTCTGGTCTCTGTCATCGTTTTCCATTTTTATTGGTGGGAGAACTTGTTGCATACAGCTTGCTCCAGTCCTTTCTCTTCTTTTCTTTTCAGTACCTTGTGAGTGTCCTCTCTTCTTCAGTTTCTCCTCTCGTCACTTCATAGTTTCCATCTGTCTGTCTGTCATTCCCCATCGCAGTTCCTTGCTCAAGCTTCATTCTTCAGTGGCTCTAGTTGCTTTATCATGGAAATATCAATGTATTTTTAGCCTTAAAATTTTGTTGGTTGTACCTTTTTAAATTGTAGACTCCGGAGTAACTTCCCTAACAAGAACAGGCTTATATGTACTACTTCTGACATGTAATTTTCCGAAGTCTTTTTTAGTAGACGTTTAAATATTGGTAGGATACTAGCAATGAAAATAACTGATACTTTTTTTTTTCCCTAGGACTGCATGGTGATAGAACATAATTTCTCTTCAGTAGCTCATATGCTTTAATATAACGGAAGACTGATAAGATAAACAGACAATTGAAGTAGCTTTTGTATAAATTATAATGTGGACAGCAAAGTACAGGTTGAGCTGTTAAACAGTAATCATCAAAATGAGGTTAGGGTTGTGTTTCAATCTTTATAACCTGTACAGCTCTTGTATGTTTACTTGGTTGCTTTCCACCTTCAAAGATTTCTGTGTGAGGTTTTGCTATCAGTTTCTTTTATGTTTGTTTGGTTTCAGTAACAGTACACCAAGGTAATATATATTTTTACTTGTTACTTCTCTGAAAATTGAAATGGATTTTTTTAGCAACCCCTCTTTAATTTAGCAAATTCAGTCTTGATTCTTGGAAACCACCTTTGCTTTCATTAACTTGAGTATGTTTTATACATTTTGTGTAAAGCAAAAATGAATGTGCTTCTACTGCAATTTTAGTCAGACAGAGGAGGCACTTCATCCCTACCACATTTGCTGCCATCATCAAGTTTCTCCTACAGCTTTTTTTCTCAATAAAGTTAATGAATTCAGAAGGGAAATATTTCATAATCACATAACAATTTGTATCTGTTTTTTCTTTCTTTGTGGTCAATAGCTACATTTTGGAATCTGCTTCCAACAGCAGAGATAGTTGTAAAGAACCAAAGCTCTCTTGATTTCTGAAACAATTTTGTAAGCATTCGTCATCTTATTATATTATGACATTGTTTTAGTTCTGTGGTGGATTCTATTCTCTACTTTTAGGTTTTCATAATGCGGTTGCTGTCGTGAGCTCTTTGTCTTGTGTTTTGTTGGAGACTTTCCAATGCAAATACATTCATAGAGGTGGAAAGTATAGTTGTTGGGATAGTCTTAAGAATTAACAGAACTGACCTTAATATCTGTAGTACCTCCTTGGAGCTGTTGAAATTGGCTCACTTGTGTTTTGTGTGCAGCAGAGAAAATAACTTAAGGTTAGGTGATCCTGAGGAAGTTACAAGCTAAGGAGTTTTTGACTGCAGTAGATGAAGGAAGAAAATTTAAAAAAAACAATGGTGGTTCTTTATTATGCAGAAGGCAAGTTTATGCATGCCTGACCAGATAAAGGAAAGAGGAGGGTGTCAACCTATAGTCCTTCTTTGGCAAGGAGTCTTACAGTCTATGGTCACCATAGCATTTTAGTGAAAGAAGAACCTGAACCTACTGAGCTGTCAGGCAATGAAGATCCATCTAGAAAAGCCACAAAATCCCCAGATTATGTCAGAAGTGCTTATTTAAATACAGTCTCCATGGATAGCCTGGTAAAAATCCCTTCAGGAGGTGTTCCTTATGACTTCTACTAGGGACCTACCTGGGTCAGAGAAGGACAGTGGAGGAATGGTGTCATGAATTTCACTGACTGTAGGGAATAGAAGATATGAATATCCCAAAGGGCTATTGGAGCAGTGAGATGGTCCCAATTGTTTGAAATAACAATTAAAAAAAAAAAAAGTTAGTCCATGAGATTAATCCAGTCAACTGATATCTGACTGTAGTATTTTTTAAGTTAAACATCTTCATTTAATAATTTTTAAAGTAGCAGGATCTGGAAAGAGAACCTCAAATTTGCTTTCAATTCTAGTAAATTTAGTCAAAGGATACAAAGGATATGTCTTGTTGCAGTGACTCACTGTGATGCAAGAAATAGTAATGCCTACAGGATTAATGTTAGAGGTAGCACCTATATTACATGTACCACGTTGGGAAGAAAAAGATGAAGATCCAGGTTTATTATGCTATAGAAATATACACTATACCTTTAGGTGGGATATCAGTTGGACTGTAATCCAACTGTTTGTTTCATATGATTAAAATCAGAAATGACAGAAATGAGAATGCTTCTGAACAGTTCATTTGAAGGAAGCATAAAGCTCAGTAGACAGAAATAAATCAATTTTGTGTTTCCTTCTTGTATGGTTGCTATAACCAGGCCTTCATTAAAACTACAGTTTCTTTGTTACTAGCATAGTTTGGTTATTGTTACTGAACATAAACATAAAATTATCTAATAATGTATGTGTATCTTGCCTCTATGTGAAGTAAAGTTATAGTTTACTATAGTAAATAGCAATAGTGAAAGCCTCTGCCATTCTGGTTTACCATTCAGCTGATGAGAAGTCTCATTCTCAGGTGTTGTTATACAGGTGTACTAAAAACGTAAGAGTCCAGGGAGATAAAAAATTCAGGCCCACTTCATGGCAACAGTCTGGCAGATTTCTATTCTGAAGTTTTCACCAGGATGTAAGAGTGAAATAATTGAGAGAGGAGAATCTTAAAGGGGATTTTTTTTTTAAGTTATTTCATTTTAAAAAAAGCTTCTTAAAAAGCAAAAGTAGTTTGGTTTCATGATAAAAACAATTCAACAGCTCATTTTATTTACTTCACAGATAGATCAGGTTACCCAGGTATGGTGCCGAAAACTGCGTTCGAGATGCACGAGTTAAATTTCAGTGTGATAGTACTTGATTATTTTGTGCTTTTATAAATTACTAAGGAGGCATAGATGACTAGTCCTTTTGAAGACATTCTCTTGGGTTCCCTTTTGTTAAACAGAAATGTAGGCTAAAGAAAGCAAAGCTATAGATCTGAATTACAAGTACTACAAGAGAAATCTACAAGATTTTTGGACTGTTTAATTTCAGGGTTATGGATCCTAGTAATCAAAAGGAAATAAACTGCAGTGGGAGGATTCTTCTTGTTACTCTTCAGCATACTTGGGTATGTTGAAAAGTAGCATACTTGGGTGGTACAACAGATAGAAACTTCCCTTAGAATGCAGATAAATTTATTTTAAGGAGTATTTTTGCAAAAGGATACTGTTTTCCAAGGCTGCTGAACTCAGTAATTCAAGAACAACTCAAGTATTTGACATAGAAACAGAAGTTTGGTGAAAGACCGGCATATTCTAAAATTTTAAAGAAATAGGCCTTCTTTTACATCAATCAAAATGTAATCTTTTAGTCTTTGACATGACAGACGACATCAATTGGACTTTGTATCTCAAAGGTTGAAAGACAGCGTACTACAGCAGGGTTTTCCAAGGGAGGTTAAGAAAAGATCCAAATAGCTAGTGAGGAAAATAAATAAATAATATCCAAATTAATTACTAAGCTAACATCTGTTACCCTTACACTTTGCATACTAATTTTGAATGTTAATGCTGCTTTAACCTGAATTTTCTAAATATGTATATCTTCATCCCAGCACATAGATTTTAGAACGGTAAAAATGGAAACCAAGTTACTGAGAGAATGTAATGGGGGAGCGAGGAATGAATTAGAGGAGCTGGGGTGGCTCTTTCACTGTAGAGAAATAGGGGTCCTGTATGTCCTTGATCAGCTCAGTTCAGCCTGTAGCGTTAGGACAAGGGGTAATGGTTTTAAGCTAAAAGAAGGTCGATTCAGGCTGGATAGAAGGAAGAAATTTTTTACAGTGAGTTTAATGAAACACTGGAACAGGTTGTGCAGAGAGGTGGTAGATGCCCCGTCCCTGGAAACGTTCAAGGTCAGGTTGGAGAGGGCTTTCAACAGCCTGGTCTAGTTGAAGATGTCCCTGCTCTTTACTGTGGGCTTGGACTGGGTGACCTTTAAAGGTCCCTTCCAACCCAAACTATTCTGTGATTCTGACTCTACTGAACTATTGCGAAGGTTATCTCATCTGGTGACATTATAATAACAGTTAGGGCTATTTTTTTGTTTGTTTGTTTTACAGCGGAACTGCTTCAGTACTTCTCTAAGTGAAAAGCTTATTTTCAATACAGATCTATATTAGACTATGATACTAAATGTTGCTGAAGTAAGTATGTTGAGCCTCGGTAGAGGCAATGACTTAAATTTACTTTTTCATAAAACATTTTCTGTTTGTGAGACAAATCTTACTGTTTGGCAGCTTTATCCAGGTCACTGACAGCAGCAGCAATATCAGCCTCTGCAATGCGATTAAGATCCAGAATGGGAATTAGTTTCCTGTGGAAGGGATTGGCCCACTGTTAGTCCTTGGCAGGGTGAGACTGCATAAGCGTTAGGCTCTAGCAGCAGAAGAATGATAGTGTTTGTAATTCAGAAGAAATTACTTTGAGGACAAACATAAAATTTCACTTCTTTCTTCTGCCGGCGAAACAAAAGACAGCTAATGTGTCTGCCCAGCACAAATACGTATTTGGGAACAGTGCTCTGTACATATTGTGTGATCTTTACAGAGATTTCACAATAAAATATCCTGCTATCCTTACTCTGCCTTTAAGCTGTAGTTTGCAGGGTCCTTGAGAAGTTCTGCTTTGCTGTGTGTCTGTGCCTGCTTTTGTTGACAGTATCAGTGTTGCTTGCCTGGTATTAGTTGCAGTTATTTTACCTTTTTAATTCTGTTAAAAATATATCTGGAGTCTACTTGTCTTTCAGGTTTTGTTTGCTAATTATTCATGGCTGGTTTAGTGTTACTGACTGATATTAATAGTTGTTACTTTCCTAGGTTTCCTACATACTAAAGCTGTCTTATTGATCTGTCATTTACTTACAGATAAATATTTTTCCACTTTTACTGGTTGCCATTTGTCTGCTCTTCACTGAATCTAGCTGACATCTTGTCACTGTCTCAGTTCTCAACCTTTTGTTGTTGTTCCTTAGTCTTCCACTGGTTTCTCTTTGGAAAACTTGGATACCTTCAGGTAGAGAACTGGTTATACTAAAAGAAGGTAATGTAAAATTTTAGTGGTGTCCTTTGATGTACTAGACTGTCACCCAAATTACTTATGTGTAATTTAGTTGTTCTGCTTAGTTTTAGAATTTGGGAAGCCTTGTCTGGACAGTCTCAGTTACCTGAAAGAAGACCAGTAAGTAAGATTTTGTGTAAAAGACAGGGACGAATTGTCTGCACAGGCAAAAAAAAGAGGCATCCAGTGAAACAGAAAGATCTTCAGTCTCCAAATCTGTTAGTCTCCGTGTAGGCCTCTTGTTTTTGAGCCAACAGTGACAGTTGTGACAGCTTGATGCATGGCAGTTGCCTTATTTTGTATGTTTAAATAAAGATGTACTTTTTTTTTTCCCTCTGCTCTTTGAAAGTACCCTGAAAAATACCTTTTATGAGGCTTGTCAGGACAACTTAATGTGGGAGTGGGATGTTGCTGCAGAAGTACAGAGACAGAAAAAGAAGAATCTGCATGTGGTTATTGTGTGGTGGAAATTGTAATGGCCCGAACCTATTGCAGAGGATGAAGGCACCTGTGCTGAATGCTCTTACTTTATTTCATATCCATTTGTTCTTGTTTTCTCATGTCATCTTTCCTTAACAGCATTTGCTGTTGTCCTTTATTTTGTTCACAGATTGCATTTATTTCAGATCTCAGTTTTTGTTTAGCTAGGCTAAATAAGCCTAAGGCAAAACTTTGCAGTTTTTTAGGCTACTTTTCTGGTACACAACAGTTATATCACACTGTTCCCAGCGAGGACGGTTTTACCTTGCATTTGATGTGCGCTAGTGATCAGTGCTCTACTGCTGTGGACGTATTAAATTGGCTTAAGCAGGCTCATGCTTTCTTCTCTGCCTTGTAGGGCATATTGCCACCACCTTTTTGTTGCCAACATAACTATTTGCGCAGCCGCTTGGCAAACATATGTCAAAATTCTTCATTCTTTCCCAGGTTGTCAGCTAGATAATAATTTGCATTAGGAATAGTGTCTCTGTGATGTGTTTAGTATCCTTGGCAATGGATACTGAAATGATCCATGTGTGCATATCCAGTTGACCATTAAATGGCAGCATGAACACCTCAGACAGATGTAGCAACATTTGTCTGAATGTTGTAACAGAACAAATTGGTCCCATGCTGGGACATCTCGACTGCTATGTAAAATTAATACAGCAGAAAAATTTATAATTCAGTTATTGTTTGGACATCTTCTGTTAGTGAGGAAACTCTGCAGTTACACCAATTTCAGAATTCCAGAAGGGAAGAAAAGACAGTAATTTGTGAGTCTTTAAAATACTGAATCAGAACAATCTATAAGTTTAAGTAAAAGACATTAATTCAAACAAATTTTTGAACCATAGTTAAAAAAAAACCCCAACAAACCCATAGTTCACTTGTTCGGACTATGAATTGTTTGAACCCATAGTTCATTGTTTATTGCAAGAATGAGTTTATTTACTGCCCCTTTGGAATTATCCTGAAAATATCTCAGTGGAGGTGTTACACATACTCAGCCTGACTATGAGGAACTTGTTTAGGCTGTTCTTCCTGTCAGTACTTACTTTTTTAGTTGTAGACATGGTATTAATCCATTATTTCAGAGACAGTAATTGTACCACAGCTTATTATTGTCAGAAATCTCTAGTAAAATACAGAATACAGAAGAGACTCATAAATCTTTTACATTAAATAAGTCTCCAAAGAGTCTGGTTTATCATACCATTTTTTTCTTAATGTCTTGTTTTGTGTCTCAATATAATGCCTTCAGTGCATCACATGTTAAATGTGGCCTGTTATTTGTGGGGAAAATATGCATATACGTTATCAGTACTGTAGAACATGGTCTATTTCATGCTGCTTATAGTGCCTCTTATTCACTGGTTCAAATTTTTTCCTGTGCTTTCTTCCAAAAAAAACCCCAACAAAACAAACCCGTCAATTAACTGTGAAACAGCTTCGTTTCTCTTGCCCTTTTTTTTAGTTGTCTTCTGCACGCACATAGAAGTGTAAGAGAAATGCATCCAAAGCTGTTTTTAAACCATTCCTGACTCTTTGATATTACTCATATGTACAAACATGTATGCATACAAAAATTATGGAAGAGTTTGGTTTTACTTTTGCCATGTATGTTTTAATGTAAGGCCTTTCTCTCTGGGTTGTTTGGTGGGTTTTGGGTTTTTTTTGTTCACACTATACAGAATGTGTATTGAGGTTCAACAAGTAATGAACCCAAAAATTTGACATTGGGAGGAAAAACTGTGAGCTGTAAATTTACAGTGATTGTACCAATAACCATAGATAAGTATTTTTTTATGATGGTCTTTGTTTTGTCTACAGTTTTAGTAAATACAAAGCTTTTTTAACTGGTATGAGCTCTGTTAACAGTTCTCACTTTAATTTCCAGGCAGGCCATGATAAGGTTTCCTCAACAGCTTCCCCACTGTAATTAATTTCTGTTTTAAGAGAAAAAGGCCAAAATCTTTTTTTATTTTGTTCAGAAACTCTTACCACTGTTCTTAGTTCATCCAAATCAGGAGCTCTTTAGTTTTTAATCTTCATTTATATTGGTATTGTGTATTTGTTCTGTCTCTTGGAGCTTGATTCAGGAATACCTAAATAAGTTGAAAGCTCTTCATTGCCTTAGGTCTTGGGTTGTAGATCTAACTTTTTCGTGAGCACAAGAAGAAGCAAATGTTGAAGACTTTGGTCCTGGAAGTTCAAATGCTTACAGCACAGATGGTGCTGGCCTGAGAGCTGCTGGAGGTTGAGAGAAGGTTCTTCAGTATGAGAGATTTTAATTTGGTGCCTGAATGATGGTGGGATTAAAAAAAAAAAGCAAGCCCGTAGTTTTTGAAAGTCCACACCTTTTATTGACAAAAGTGGTCAGGCTCTCAAAAGACTGCAGATGCTTTTCAGTCTTAGAGCTAACATTGTCTTAAGCCTGCAAGAGGTCTCCCACTCAGTTTTCTTCCAAAGACTGGCTCATTTGCAAGACTCTGGAAGATGGTCCCAGAAGTGATGACTGCAACGCTGTAAATCTGTCACTGGAATAATCTCAGTATTAGGGAGCAGCATGCTTTGCGTGCACAACTTTTTTTTTTTTGTATAAAATTCTTTTTTTTTTCTTCTGAAAGCTGTATTAAGGCTTTATGCTTGTTAATCAAAGCTAGTAAAATTGCAGACGTTGCTTTTGGTTTCTAGGGCTCATTATGTATTTTGAGATGGAAAGTTCCATGGCTTGTTGGTAGTATATACGCTACATCCATGTAACCGTTCTGATTTTTCCTTTCCCCTTCTTCAAGAGTAAAAAGACTTCCAGTTTATGAGTCTGACAGCAAAAGCAAGAATCTTTGCCAGTCAGCTCATTCGTTTTGTTGGCTTAAATGTCAGCCAATTTAACCAGAGTCATACTGTGTTTTTTCGCTTGGCTGTTGAGCGAACAGAACCTTTGATAATTAACGTGGAGCTATTCATCAGTACAATCTATCCAATCTAGGGAGATCTAACAAATAAAATGTCTCTATTGATTTTGCTATTTGATATTGGTTGTATCTATATGGAGGACAATACGTGTGTACATTTTAAAGAATGTAAGCTTACTGTGATTAACTAAGTTAAGCTTTTTGAGTCCAAGAGAAAGAAGATAAGCATAGGATTTTAAAAAAGGACTGCAAGATTTCACCCTTTTGGCAGATTGGTGTTTTTCTTTCGTTTAATTCTGTACCAGTAGTATAGTTAAATATGCCTGTAGTAATGATCAGTGTGTTTTTTAACTTAAAAGATTATTTAAAAAAACCCAACTTTTTTTTTTTATTTCTGTCCTTCATTACCCTCGAAAGGCAAAGGGATTGGGAGGGTGAAGATAAGGAAAAGCGTTCACAATCTAAACTAAATCAGGACAAGCTAATTTCCATATATTTCCTCTCTTTGCAGACGTTCTTCCAGTTGATGATCTAGATCAGTAGCTGAATATAGATGCTCTTATTCACTTTCGGAGGATCCTCTTTGCCTATATTAACTAGGAAAACTAGCCTCCGATGAGAAGTTAACCTTTGTGAATACCTTTCTGCCTTCAGTTTTCAGTGAGTGGCTGTGATTCTAGAAATATGTAAAAAGGGGCTTCACCTCAAAAGTTTAATTACATATTGAATGTTGTTTTATTCATAAGGAAAAGGCTGTGAGGGTCCTTTTGCCGTTTTTTCACTGGGAGATCAAACTAGGCTGTGATATTTGACTTCACAATTATTTTTCTTCCGTCAGTAACAAAGGCCTTGTTTGTCAGATGTCGCTTCTATCTGTACAGTGTCAGTTCTTTGACCTAATGCAACATAAAAGCTAACAACTTTAGAGTAGTTCTGTTCCTGATGAGAGTCTAGTTGTCCGGAGTCATGTTGTTTCTGAAGACCGAGTGTGGAAAAACGCAGTAGAAAATTTTTTTCACAAATGTGGGTCGAAGCGAATGCAACGAATAGATGCAATGAATAAGATGCCATGTTTACAATCCATTCTTGGAGGGTAGAGTTGTGGTTGTAAGGAAGTGCATCTGTATTAGATGTGAAATTTACAAGTGCTCAAACTAGTGGTTTATGGTCTTAGAGAAATTATCCCTCTATTTCTCATTAGTGTAATTATTAGTTTGCTCTGTATTTGATGTGCAACATGCTTATGTAATCAATAATCAACAGCTTTTTTTTTTTTTCTTAGTTCAGGTAGATTGAATACAGTTTAATAAATATAAACACTATGGAAAGCTGGTTTTCTTCTTTGATTAAGGGGACAATATCCTTGACAGGTGTTTCCTGTTTCTAATTAATATTGTTTGCAGTATTCTAAGCTTTTTCAGGCCACTCTTGGATTATCACCGTCAGAAATACTTCCTCTTAAGTTAGATGCATCTAAAATTATTAATGCAGTCAAATGAATGATGCATATTTTATTACATGCTTGAAAATATTTAACAGACCTGTCTGTAACTGCTGCAGTTAAAATGCTAGTGGAAGGTTAAATTATTATCTGTTTATATTTGAGTAATACAGTGAATGACACCATGGATTTTGAGAATCATTAACAACTGTAGTGACGAGGACCATATGAAAGATAATTTCATGATGTTATTCTTGTTTCTAGTTGTGTGGACTGTTTTTATTCTTCAGCTGATAACACCTTACTTGATTTTTTTTTTTTTTTTTCCCCCATCATAAATCCTAAAAAAAATCTAAGTCTCTTGACAGGATCTTCAGATCTCTTCAAAGCTCTGCCACAGTATTCCCTTCTGCGTTTTTTTTAACCATCTTTACACAGTTTGCCCCACTGCTGTGCAAGCGTACCCATTTGGTTGTAGTGGCTTTTATGAAATCAGATTGAGTGTCCCACCTGTGTTTGCACCTCCTTGTATCCAGGGAGTTCACATGGAGTGTTGTTATCTGCTTTCTTTGATGTCTTATGCCTGTGGCTTTAGTTTGTTAACCCGTCCTTAAGGGCCATGCTGTGTCCACGCTGTTGTTCACGTGCTGCTGTAAGGTAGGATTTCTGTTCCTGCCCTTTTCTCCTGCTTCAGCTGTCGTCTTCAGCTAATGAGTTTGTCAGAACAAGAACTACCTCTAGATGTTTTGGAAAACACCTACTGCCTTGTAAAGCAGCTTGTAAAAACAGTCAAATAGCAACTTCAGTAGGTATCTAAGTGGAAAAGTAATTTTAAAATGCTTAATCTCTACGTAGATGCATCTTAATGCAATATCACATCTGGAAACGGACGAGTTAGCACTTAGTCTGATCCAAAGCTTATTGAAGTTGAAGGACAGGTTCCCATTGACTTCAAAGGGCCTTTGAACCAGCAAAATCTTAGTGAACGTCTGGTATTTCTGACCCTCCTGAAATAAACTGGCTAAAATTTAAGGTATAAAGCAGCTTCATTGTTTTTGAACATTTTAGCTGAACTTGTTTAAACTTAGGAGGGTTAAGCAATAGCATATGTTTAACTGTGTATATTTATGCATTCCTTTTTTCACTTTTAGTGTACCAAGGGTCTGGGAGCTTGAAGGCAGTGGTGGGTTTTTTTGAGAATCTTAGCTCTCTGCATTTGAAGGCCTCTGATTTTTGGTGAATAGATGAGTGCAGAATCTATTTGGTTTACTGCTTTGCAATTAAAATGCTTTAATGTCTGTCTGCTATATATCCAGGGTGTTGCGGACATCTGTGTTTGCTAAATGAGAAGTGCACCACTACAGGCGCCGTGGGAAGGATTGGTCTGATATAGAGAAAGGGAGTCAGAACCCACTTGTTTAGATCTGATCTTACCTGGACGATTTAAAAACTGTGGAGTTTGTTTTCAGAACCGTGTTCCAGCGATAGCTTTTAAATGACATTGAGAGGAAAGCAGGAGTTTGAGACTATTGATAATGAATGTTGGAAAATACGTTTTCTACAGGTTTTAAGGAGAAAAATGTGTATGAAAAGTAAACTTTAGCATAGTTTTCAAGGATTAACTTGTGTTGATTTAAAGACGAAAATACCAAGTTTTCAGGCTTAGACTGGGGATTGTTTGTAAGAAACAGCAGTTCCTTTAATACGTTGTTGCTTCCTTCATTTCACGTCAGTATAAGGACTGAATAAATATGTCTCTGCCAGCTTTTCTGGGTTGTATCAGATAGTATCTTATCAGATTGCTTGTCCTCATTCTGTCTGCAGGAGACCAGAATTTGCATTAGTTGCATTCAAGTGCATGCATCTATCTGCTGTGACATCTAAAATATTTCATTTGGATACGACATTTTCAGAGTAGATAAATATACAGAATAGAATAGTCAAGCCCTGGGCTCTCTTCTAAAGCTCAAAAATAAAAAAAAAAAACAAAACACAACAGTGCATGTTCTTCTCCTGATTGGTAAGAATTTGGGGGAACATCAGCAGTCTTACTGCATCTAATCATAGCCATTAGATGTATGTTACTAAATCAACTAACTGCATTTTGGATTTAAATTAGATTTACTGTTAAATGGAGAAAATGAGTATGCATCTGTTATGAATTGGTGAAAATGAAGATCAGACAATCTCCCTTTAATTTTGTTAAACTGAATTAAAATTGGCTGTGAAATTGCTGTCATTATAGTGAACCGATGCTAGCTTTGGATTGTACAGATCGTATTTTGAAAGCTCTGTTCGCTGAGAACTTGTCTCAAACTACCAAGATTTAGCAGGTTGTGCAGCTTTGTCCCAAAGTGAGAATAACGAAGGCAAAAAGATAGGACATTTCCAAGTGCTAGGTGATGGTCAATCCTTCTACCCCCCCCCCTTTTTTTTAAATACATGCATCCTTTACTAGATAGAATTCAGATGGAATTAGCAAAAATTCGTATGCTTTAAGGGAGGAAAATTTGGTTTCATATCAGTGAGCATCTTTCCTTTAAAAACACTGAATTACATTTCAATAGGAGGAAGCCTTCACTCACACATGGATTCCCACTCCTGATCCCTTTTAACTGTTGAATTCTTTCAAAATCAAGTCCTGAACTTAATTTAGAATCTCAGTGAAAATGGTGCTTCAGCACTCCAAGAAATCTTCCTTTAACAGGAGAAATTTTGTAACTATAGTTAGCAAAATACTTGCTTTTGAATTAGTTTAAATTTAGAATGTCCCTTGGATTTTCTAATCTATGTGTCTGTTAATTTATATGTAATATTCTTCAGCAGTAGACCTTCTTTTTGAACAAAAAATTGTGTAGCCTTAAATATTTGCAAGATCAAAAGCCAGGAACAGCCTGTTTCCATACAAAGGCATCTGTTTTTTCAGTTACTGCCCAAGTGGAAAATTGGAAAGAAATTGTTGTGCTGTCAGGTAGCTTTAAGGCATTACATAGCTAAAAATTGCATGTATCCTTTTTGAGAATAATACACGCAAGAAGATGCAGGTTTGAAAGAATGCTATAGGAGAACTGAGTAAAACCACATATAGTGGTTTTTTTAAAAACTAGTTTTTTAAGAGGCACGTGGGTCATCGTTTTGGAAAAGTTAAAATAAACGCAGAAATAAAGCAGTTCCAAGTAAGGTCTTTAAAGCAGGTCCTGAACAGGAAAAGTAAATGTTCCCCTTGAAACATTCTCTGAACGCAGTTTCTTAACAATAAGAATATCCTGCTTTTGAGTGAGAGCAAAATTATTCATGTTAAGGTGTGGTTTTATTGCACATACAGCGATGCATTAGAAGGGCAGTTTTCAAAACTGCTAGCTTAATTTTATCTCCATCAGTTACAATTTTATTTCCTACGTATCTGTACCCAGTGCCTGACTATTTCTGCCTGTAGTAGCTGTGGTTGTCTCTAACCCTGTTCTGTAATCTACCTCTTTCCCTGTGGGTGCAGCCGCTGCTTTGCCAGTGATTGTACTGTTCATCTCAGACTTCCCAAAGGTCGTCTTTTTTTCCATCCTTATACGTTGCTGACTGTCCTGTGCAATCTAGTTTTGTGAGGCTTTAGTCTATGCATTCTCCTACCACCAACAGTCGCTTCCAACTTGTTCCACCGATTTGTTCTCCTTTTTATTATGTAGCATCTAAACAAAAGCAAGCTAGGCAGTTGAAATGTATATAGTTAAAGGGATTATGTCAGTATAAAAGTAATTGTATTCACATTTTTTTATTAAATGTAGATTGTTAGCGTACTACTTCTCTGTTTAAAGGAGGAAATTGAGGAAAAATTGATTTTTTTCAATTTTGCATGTGAATTATGCAAAAAGGCTGATGCAGGGGAAAAAAAAATATGAGCAACTCAGACGTATAAGTATGGTGTGCTTGTGTTTGACACTGCCTATGTGATTCTTGGAGGCTATAAGCAGATAAACAAGTTATTGTGAAATAACACGTAGGATGAATTGTCCATATGGAGTAATGAAGGACAGAATTGTGCTTCTTGCCGTGTAAGGGCAGACATATGGCACGCTGCAAAGTTCACTTAGCAGCTTAGACTTGTGGCAACATGTTTATCGGCCTGGACCTTTGTTGTTATTGCTTGTTTGCGTACTGCTTTCCGTGGAGAAAGTGCCTCCTGCTTTGTTCCCAGTTTAGTCTTATTGCCTGACCGTAGAGAAACATTCATTCTAGCCATCGTTATCAGGTCCTGGCTGTCTGTTTCCCTAGTTGGGATCAGGTTTGAGAATTGCTTTTGTGTTTAAGACCTTTAGAGTTGTCCCCTTCCTCCCTTTGTGTAAAGGGCAAAATATAGAGAAGTTCAGTAACTTCTCATCCACAAACAAATGGGCTGAAACAGAAGGTTCCAGCCTCCTCCTCCTCAGTGGGTTTGGTGAAAAAGGCTGTGGAGGAGGCAACAGAGCACACGCTCATCAAGTTTTCAGATGACTGTTTGTTTTATTATTGGATTGTAAGATTAGTGATCAGATTAACTTTTTGTTTTGTTTTTTTTAAAAAAAAGATTCTCATTTTCCCTAACAGAAATAAAAATTGCAAAAATGTCTGGGTGCGTACCTCTCAAGATACTCTTCGGTCCAGTAGAGTAATCTTGCTTTAAGGGTATTAAGTATAACTTGCATATTGACTAAATTTTCTGTAAGTCTTCCTGCATTTTTATGAGGCGGTTAAATTTTGTTTTCTGATGAACTAATTTTTTCTCACTTCTTGCTTTTTAATCTTTTTTTTTTTTTTAATTATTTTTTTCAGGCTTCCTTAAGCCAGACTTAATATTGATAGAATGAAAAAGTTTAAGAGGAGACTTTCCTTAACCTTGCGTGGAAGCCAGACCATTGATGAGTCACTGTCTGAGCTAGCAGAACAAATGACAATTGAAGAAAACAGCAGCAAAGATAACGGTAAGCTATCTTCACTTTCCAGAAAACGTTAAGAGTTTTGTAAGACCCCACTAAAGTGAGTGGTTTGGGTTTTATTTCAGTTTTTACAATTGCATGGCCTTCCTCACTAACCTTTTCTTTTAATTTGTCTTGTATTTGCCTGCCCTAGTTCTTTTAACAGGTTGATATGTTTTTACGTAATAGTTTGGTTTGCTTTGATAATGAACTATTATACAGCTATTTATCAAAAGTGACCTAAATTGATATTTTAATGTGGTGTGCAGCAAGGATCATAGATGCTTTTTAATTAAACAAACCTGTTATTGTATGAAGTTAGTGGGTCTCACATCAACTTCATATGGCTTCAAATTCCATTTTTTTTCTCAAAATCATTATTTGGTAATATGATTGATAGTAATTGCTTAAATATTATAAAAAAACCTGTTTATGTTATCATTGTTGATGCAGTGCACTAGCGTGAGAATTCTATCACCTCTTCATGTCTCTGAATAGTACTTCTCTTCAGCAATATGAAGGCGACTAGAAACATTCAGGGTAACCAGCCTGCCTGCGTATTCTTACACAAGACTTTGGCTGATCCCGTCATTGTACTGACTGCTGTAAAGTCCACATTAATGATGATACCACTTTTGAATGCAATCTGCAGTAATAATGACTGGAAGAGATTTTGTTGCTTTTTTTCTGTTTCCTGGGCTGCAACATTTAAGTCATATTTCATCTTCTACGCTGATTAGTGTTCTTTTTTGCTCTGCTGACATCTAAGATTTTCTCAACTGTCAAGTGATCTGAATTTTTTTTCCCCACCTCACACTAATAAATGATCCTGAATTTCCCCACTGAAAACTGACAGGACTCAAAAGTTTGAGCAGGGTTAGAGGCTGTGGAATTTGCCCTACAGACTTTCAAAACCCCATCCAAGGTCTGTTGCATACCAAGCTTTTGAAAGCTGAGTTTACCTTTGGCAAAACAAAAGCTATTCATGTTTTTCATTTTTACCCTTAATCCCTGGTATAGTCATTGCTATTGTCCTGTCTTCATCATGGGCCATGCCCTGTAGTTTATTAAACCTTCTTATGTGTTGATACAACAGGTCTATTCTGAAACAATAATTTTGTTTTTTACCAAAAAAAAGAGTATTTTTTGTCCTAATATCTACTAAGTACTGAGACACTGAGCAGTTGTCCCGCATGGTTTCTCTTGTATTATTAGCCTTTGTTACTGATGCATATTTTGTTCAGACCTGTATATGCTTCTGACAGATTGATTTCATTATGCAAATAAGTGCTAAGAATATTACTTTCACGCTGGAAAACGAGCGTGAAAATTTGTCACCAGCATCAGTGAATGTAGTGAACTGGGTTGCTGAATTGATTCAGTTGCAAACTGGGTCCAGAAAGAATAAAAAGATTTTACTTCAGACTGGACCGTGTTCTGGGTGCCGACTCAAGGGACAGAGGACAGAATAACTTGTTTCCAGAAGCATGAGTTTACGCCATCTTAAACCACGTATGAGCCTGTTTGCAGTTTGTACTGTTTAGCTGAGAATTATCTCAAACACCAATACTTAGATGTCTTCTGCATGCTTGTCACCAGACTTTGCCAAACTTCTCAGTAGATATTTAAAATGATAAAAATACAGTTCAAAATAATGCTTCTAATGACAAATTTGTCATTTAGCTTTTAGTGATCCTTTTATTTTGCTTTCCGCATTATTTCATTGGCCAAAAGGAAGCTTATACGCTGGTATTGTGTGATACAATACATGCTATGCTTACAACTGCAAAATGTTGGTAATGCCTTAATAGAGTATCTTTGGATACCCTGAGGTGTTGTTGATCCTCTTGAAAGAGGAAAAATAATAAACTGTGCTTTTGCTATGCGTAGTCTTTAACTCATAATTTTATGCCATTTTAAAAAGTTTTACTGACGTTTGCTTCCTTCTTCTGATACTTCTAGAATGCAGATATTAGTACCTGTTCTATCTTTGATGTTGCAGAGATGAACAGGATACTACTTTGCGGATTGTTGTTTTCCTTTGGTTTTCCTTTCCAAGCCCACTTTTCCTAGAAAGTAGGGTTGGAAAATGCTTGCTACACCAGCTAGTCCAGCTTTTCTAAAGGAAGCTCTAAATTCCCCACAGATCAAGATATTTTGGAAGGAGCAGTTTTCAGACAGACTGTAGGAATCAGGGTTTGGGCAACAATTGCTGGAAAAAATAGTCGGGAAATGAGTTCTCTATTTTGGTGAAACTCAAGTTTGGTAGAGAATATAGCCTGGAAAAAAAATCCTTCAGTGGACATTATTTTTAAAAATGACTTACAGAGGAGTGGTTAAATGAGAAAGGCGGCTTGCCTTGGCATCTTATGAAACCAGAGTGTTAAGGAGCCTGTGCTAACTGTAAACGTCCAGCTGGGACTCATGAGAGGATGCAGTCTCTTGAAGAATAGTTTATAAAGCGATAGCTGCATTAAGATCTTGAAAGTGCATCTTTTACTGTGATGGTGCTGATCTCAGGAGGCAGGAGTAACCATCTCCCTAGTTTTGCTTTTAAGAAGAATAAACAGCTCCTTTACCCTGTGGAACAGAGAAACACAAATATGCCCAGTTTGCAGGCTTTGGATCTCTTCTTAAAGGAACTTAAAAAGCAGAGTCTGGTAAATCAAAGCCAGTATCTTGATCTACAGAGGATCAAAGACAGGGATACAAAAAGTCTTCAGAAAGTGGTTCTTCATATGTGGTTTATTTTCAAACATTATTACATCATGAACTTGAGAAATGAGAGTTGAAGGACGTTGCAACTCTTCTCAAGCCAGAAGGCAAGGATAAACCCTGAACACTGAGGGCCTTTACAGCAGAATTTTCTTCCATTGTTGTTGTCCAGTTTGGTTTTGTTTTATTTTTTTTCTGCCTAGCAAATCGCGCACCTTGTCTCCTATCATTCCATTCTGATGGTAGTGTTTACTGAAGGATATACTTCTATACACACTAGCTTTTTTCGTTCCTGGAAACCAGCTGTGTTACTGGACCGTAGAGGTTGTGGAGGCTATGTCCATGGAAAACCACATCTATGCTGACGTAGGATCCATGCTCATCTCTACCTGATTTTCACACACTTGTCCTGTAAAATCTTTTTTATAAAGTTCCAGTTCAGCACTGTGATTCCAGACGTAGATCACATGCACGTAGTACCGGGGACCTTTCCTCATCATCACCCTTTTGCAATAACCTGTCTTGTTCAGCCGTTTGCCAAATGTTTCCTCTCCCAGAACAATTGCCTCTGACTTCAAATAACTGCTGCGTCAATCCAGAGACCCACCTTGTCATTAGCTCCAGCTTTGAGTGGGTTGTTTGAAGATTTATATTTAAAGAACAATACTCCTGATGCAGAACAAATTGTCCCGTTTGTAGTTAATGGACATAAAAATAGATACATAACTTCTGATTTCTTTGCAGTGCATTGATAGCACTGAGTCACCTAACCTTTTGTATGCAATCTCATTTCATACACAGCCTCCTTCATCGCGTGATGTCAGTACAATCTCAGTATGCAGCACCATCCATCAGCAGCAAAATGGGATGAGCAGGGATCAACCCATATTGTTCGATGTGGTAGCACAGAGTTTTGGTGTTTTTGGAATACCACCAAATTATTTAGTGACCATAAACCTACATATAATTCAATATGCCGTATAAATTATGTTCATCATAATTAGTTTCTGGGTGGGGAAGCATCACCAAATCAGATGCATAAGTCATAAAAATGGAGGGACCAGTGAAATGCCTAATATACATCTGAAGCCTTATGAACTGTGGACTGTATGAAGTATGCTTTGGGCTGTTCTTCTAAGTACAGAAGCTTTCATGGTCTCCAGTGTTTCAACATATAAAGCCAATTAGTTGGGATTTGTTGTTTATTTTTTATTTTGTCTTGATTCAAGCACACTAACAACGTGCCGGCTTGCTTTTTTAATTCCAGGTTTTACCTTAATATATGTATTCAGATCAATATTAAAAATACTAAATGGTAATTTGTAGCAGTTGACAGCTAAATTTGCTGCTGAAATTTTTTCCTTGCCAGTGACATACTAATGAAATTTGGCTAGAAGTAACATCCAAATCATGCATATTTAAAGTGCAATTAACTGTAAAATTTATGCAAATACTTTAAATGCATACAAATATGCTCTCTAATGAAAGTGAAAAATGTGGCTGTATTGTCTAATATTATAAAATACATTATCACGAACTCCAAGCATGCTTTTAAGAATAATTACAAGATATGTTAAAAAATGCATCCACAGCTCTTACATTAATATATAAGTAACTTGGAAAGCCATTCTATATTGTCAGTTTTTACTTTTAAATATAGATAATGTACACACGCATACTAAAAGAAAACAAGGGAGGTTCTGATAGAAATGGCTTCATGAATTTCTAGAATAGCATTTATCTCCATTTGGTCTGTTTTAGCTCAGTGATGTGATCATAGGATCCAGCCTCACAAACACTTGCATAATTTTTTTGTAATTTTACAGGTGTGAGTAATAATGGAAGGATCAGCTACAGTAAAGTGCGTAAGTGTTTTTTAGGTTTAAGGCCTTAATGATGAGTTAATACTCTGATAAGAGGAATGAACGTTTATAAAAATTGACACATTGCAATACTGTCTTGAAACATCCAAATGTCTTTGTAGTTGTAGTCATTTCATACCATCTTCACTACATCTGAGAAACTCCCATTCCATCTGGTATGTGTGATTCCTTGAGTATGGAAGGAAAACAGTGTGTTGCAACATATTTTCAAGACAATGTTCTTGAGTTGAAAATATGAGCACAGAAATACTTACTGGTAATAATCAATAACATTTTGCTGTTGATACTGGAGGAAAGTATCAATATAAAAATATGGGGGGGGAGGGGGCGGGGGGGAAGGGGGAATCCCCAGAAGTGCTAGAGCTCATTCTAGAGCTACAGATTACTGCAAATAACTCGCAGTTGTCACAGCTAAATATTGAACCTTGTACTGTCCCTTGCACTGTACTGGTGAGTTTTTATTATAGTCTGTATGTACCCTTCTGTGCTGTGGCATACATCAGGTTTTGTTATTACTGTTCAGTATGGTTTCTCCATCCCACGTACACAGCACAACATAGTGTTCTTTCTTCCCTTCTGTTTTAATTTGCTTCTTCCCATAAAATCTGGAGGCTCTATTCATGTGTAGAAGTGCTTATAAAGTGAAATGAGCATGAAAATTCAGTGCCTGGATGCATGCTGCAGAGACCCGTAGCCTTGGGCGGGTGGGTTGTCCACTCATAAGTGTTTTCTTTCACAAGCAGAACGCAAGTTTGGCAGGAGAACATGATGCTTAGGTGCAGAAGTGGATTTTGTAAATACACCAAATTTCTGCTTGCGTAGACTCACTGATGGATATGTAAAAATTTGTTCTCAAATGGCATTTAGATGGACTTAAGTACGGAAAAGTAAAATATGTTAAACTAGCCAACACAGTTATTTCTGAAAGTAGGGAAAAAAGGAGCCAGATCTTCTGTTTCCTGATTTCTTTGGCAGTGTGGCCTCACAGATATTTGCGTTGGAAGCTTACAGGGTGGTTGTGTGTGGGGACGCGAGGATGGAGGCCAGGGATACTTCTATCTTGGCTGCCATGCTGACTCACATTGATTTAAATTGGACCTGAAACAGTGTTCTGAAGGATTTGGTGTAGTGCAGTGCCTTCTGGAGTTATGCTTTTTAAAGAGAACTTTAGTAATTGGTGGTGGTGTGTCATGCGTATATGATTGGAGGTATGGGACTACCATGCTTATGTTCCAATACATGTTCTGATGACCAGAAATACTACCTTGAGAATTATCTTTTAAACAGTATGACATACATAAATCTCAGAGGCAGGTTTTCAGCTTTGAATATATTTCATTTGACTGTGAACTTCTTTATCTTGGCACCTAGACTGAAGGCAAAACCTCATTGTATGTGAAGTCAACTTTGAAAGGCTTTTTGTACTGCTTTAGATGTCTTGATCTCATTTTTTGCCTTGTGTATTATCTCCTGTTTTTGTAGTTTAAACAGACTCCTTGGAAAAATTTTATGTCCTTTTTGTCCCAAACTAAAAAAAAAAAAAAAAAGTTTACAGGATGTTACAGAGCCATTTTCATCATTGAGGTACTTCATTTCTGGAAGGAACTTGAAAACACTTTTTCTTTAGGTTTCTGTCGGCATGTTTCTTCAAATGTGCTACTAATACTTTTTGACCTGTGCCTTCCAAGTGAAGAACATTTGCTCTGGACATGACTGCTGTCCTCAAATGGATTAATTTTGAGCAATGGGAGGAATCCCTTGAGGGTCTGCTAAGTTTTTAATATTGTAATAGTCAATAGTTTGAAGTTTTCATCTTATTATTTAATGAATAAATACATTTTTAATTGGTATTGAGTAGTTGCTCTGTTTTTAGAGTGACTTAATGTTTTCTTTGATATCATATAATGGAGTCCAAGGAAACAACACCATAAAATCATGTATAAATATACAGTATTCTATACAGTGCTCCTGATGCAGCTCCCTGAGATTACAGATATCGGAAAAGCGTAGCTGCTTTGGGTTATTTAAATATTTCTTCTATGGGAGCCGTCACCTGCAATCAACTAATTTTACTGAGTGGGTCTGACAGCCTTGCAGCAGTGTAATTAAATATTGTATGGTGCAGCATACCAGCTCTAAAATGTCAGAAATTCACCTGCTTACATTTTATGATTTCTGAAGAAATAAAAGGCTTATTGACAACAGCTTCTTCAGGAAGGCAGTTTGTTCAAAATATTTGGTATTGCAAGTCCAAAAAAACCCAGTCTTTATTGCCAATAGACATGTAAAAATTGAGTAGTCATTAATAGACCATACATTCAGATTAGTTAAATGAATGTGTATTAGATGATGCCAAAATATGATTAAGCTCCATGACAGTAGCATTTGAGACAGTGATTTAAATAATTTTAAAAGGTTATCATGATGCATTGCGAGTTTCATGAATGCAAGGCTGTTCAGAGAATTAATACTTAGTTTCACATATGTAGAGTCTTGACACTTCTCCATTCTCTATCAAAATGGAAAAGAAAAAAAATACCAAACAACTTGGAAGATTTCTGGAGCAAGGGTGAGGTCAAGGTGGGTGGAAAAGAAACTGCATAGAGTCCTGTCCTATAAAACCCAATAGCTGATTCTCAGGGTGTTTAGTGAGATTTTGTTATAATTGAGCTGGTCCAAAGTCAAGCTGCAGCTAAAAGTGGCAAGTGAGGTTCTGCCTCCACCCTTCTGTCAGCACTCACACTCTGCGTACCCCCTGATGATCTAGTTCAAAAACCTAAATCAGAGTTACACTTCTTTTTTCCTGGGGGAGGACCCTGAGCCACCTTTTTGGTAGCAGCAGTGAGTTGTGGCGGGCTTGCTGTTGCACGAAAAGTTCATCCTTGCTTAGAATATGGAGCATGCTTGGATTCAGTCCCCATTATGTACCGAAATCAGAGATCATAAATGCTAAGTCTCCAATACCTGTCTTATTTTGATTACGAAAAACTCCTCTTGTGTACACTTGATTTGTATGAAATTGAAATATATATTTATGTATTTATAGGGCTTTCATGTCCAGAATGGATAGTGGTTACTGAATAAAACATTTTCTTGCAGACTTATTCAGGTCTATCAGAGATGCTTGATTTAAGGGAAAATGTCACTATGTATGACAGGTGATTTTGATTCTTTATTAAAGCTAGCTGAAGCAAATATCATTCCAAAATTTAGGCACTGAAATCTGAAAGCCAACTTGGTCTTTTTGTCATAGAATAGAGATACTCGTGGGACATAAAAAAAGCAAAAGAGGTAGTTGAAGATGTGGTATTATATATTCATAAAGTGTGTTTTAAAATGCATTTACATTCCTAATGAAAACACGTTCTTTCTTTAATTCACCAGCTGACTGATGTGTGACAGTATGTCAGTTGCTGAGGCCTAGCATAGAAATGTCAGGCAATTCTGCAGGCTTTCTGGAGCTCAGATTGAGTAAATCCAACATGGAAAAGAAAGTGGTAGTGTGGCTCTTTGTTAAGATAGATGGACAAGAAACATTAAGGATTTATTGAAAAATTGCTTAACTTGGGAGCAATTTCAGGTCAGGGTTTGTGGTTCATTTAAATAGCAGTTAAAGGAAAAAGAGGAGACATCTTTATAACCTCATAAAATAGTTGGTTTTAACTAATTCCTCGGACAAGCTTTGCGATTATATACACTATTGTTCTACTTGACTCTGACTGTTCTCATAATTATGAAATAAAAAAGTCAGTTTCACTTAAGTTCATACATAAATTTCTGCCACTTCACAACTGAAGGATTTCAGCAGCTCGAGTTACTTTCTGTTATTCTTACCAATGTCTTTTAGCATTGGTGTTGGCATTATTTCAAACCTAGCAAAGCAGCGGTCCCTTACTGGGTACTGTATTTTCTTGAAATACATGTGTGTATTCTAAAACAGATCAGCAACATGGTCTAGCAACTCTTACAACATTAGTAAGCCAGGCTGGTTGTACTTCAAACAGTATTTTCTTTGAATAGTGCAGTTGTAGTTATTTTGCATCATGCCAATAATAACGGAAGTTTGAACGATAGCATGCAAGAAATACAAGAAAACGATCCAAATGAAATAAGTCAGCAGCTCAGCATTTGCCAAACTTGAAAATCAAGTACTAGAACAGTGCACAGTCACCATGCATTGCCCAATTTTAAACTTTGCTGAAGATGCACACTTAAGCAAGATAACATGGATGTGGCATTAAAAAAAAAAAAGTGTGTGTATCTATTATATGTGTGTGTTTGTATGTATGTGTGTGTGTATATATATATATATATAAAATTTAAAAAAGCAGGATATACTCATATTTCAAGAAGTGTTTGGGGCATTGAAAAAAAAAAATCATGTGTGCATCCTGTACACCACTATAATATTTAAAAATATTCTCATTCAGAATGTTTGGGGTAACTTTTTTCACATTTAAAGACTAGGTTTGCATGACAGCTTAGTAGGTTGCATAAGAAACGTAAGAATTGAAATGACATTCCTTGAAAGATGAATCAAAGATGAAGTGATTTTTGTAGCCAAAATAAGAAGAGAACATAATAACAACCGACCAAATAAAATTTTAAAAGAACCACTGAGAAGTCTCTCTTTCAGCTCGCTTTCCATATTTATAGGTTGTATTAGTTTGGAGTTACAGATTTTAGAGCAGATTGAGGAAAGGGAGATAAATAATGAATAAGGCCCTCGCTGGAATGGTTGTGCCAGCATGAGCCAACACGAGCAAACTGCCCAGGCGCTGCAGAACTCTTGCACCAAAGGGCAAGTTCTGTCTGTCTGTTCTCCAGTCTCTGAGGATAACATTTGAGGGCAAGTCTAAGATTAGAGCCCAAAATGTAACACCGTTTCCCCAGAGCACTGTGCTGGTTTCTAGTTCAGAGACTTCCTGAACTAGGCAAGTCTCTGTGCAGTGAGTAACCCTGAGCTGATTTCTCGGCCGGTCTCCCCTTGAGTCTTGTAAGCTTCTGACAGTCGTAACGTCCTGTGGTGAGGAGTTTCCACAGACTTGCATGTTGTGAAGAACCACTTCCGTGTGCCGCATACAACCTGCCACGGCTGGTTTTTTTCAGTCACCCTCGCTCTTGTGCAGGAGGAGGAGGTGGTGGATGCAGCTGATTCCCAGGTGCCCTCTTCAGCCCTCGTACAAGTCTGTGACTTGTACTTCTGCAGTTTTAATCTGTTTGAGAGAGGAAGACGAGAACTGTGCATGATACTCAAAATGCAGTAGATCCATGCACTTGCATAGCGGCATAGTTATTTTCTGGTGGTTTTCTACTCCCCTTTTGAATTCTATCATTCGTCTTGGCTGTGGCTGAATATTAAACCAATAGCACCATGAAAATACCTGCTATGCCACCGGAAACGCCTCCATTGTGTCAGCTAAGCCTTTGAGTAGTTACTGAGTTATATTTACCAAGTACATCGACACTAATGTAAGGAATGTTTGTTAATTTTATATAGGGAAGCATTTTTTTTAAAGATAAGCCAGACCTATAATCACAGAGATAAAATTGAAAGAGGCCATTTATAGATGTATGTAGTAAAGGCATTTAACTTCTACAGTTTTGACTCATCTTATTCAAGACCAAGCAGTTGCACTAAATTCACACCTTAAAAACTGCAGCATTACCCTTTAAATGTAGTGATTCAAAATAATAATCCTGGAAAAAAAATGAATTCTTTAAGTGAATTAAATTAAATTGAAACTTTGGAAGAAGTACTTGCGGATCTTCAGGCAGAGGGAGTTAAATACTTTTTCCAAAAGCACTTTCTTTAAATCTTGTATCTCATAAATGCACAAAAATAATAATCGGCAGTCTTGTAAATTCATCTCCAGCAAGAGTTTGCTTGATCGGTTTCAGTATTTGTTCCAGCTCTTAGCTGTTAGTGGCACGTTTGCAGGGAGAAGGCAGCACACAATGCAGAATTCGCCTGAACATTTCTTTAGAAGTTTCTGACATATGACAATTCAAACTTACCTATGTATAACTGTCGTGGTTTTGGCCAAATTGGCCAATGGCCGGCGGCAGGTGCTTCCCCCCAGCCTCTTGTACACGGAGAGGAGGAGGAGAGATAGAGATTTATGAGTTTAGAAGAAACTAAACTAATGAAATATTAATAACAAAATAAAAAGGAAAATAATTAAATAGATACAGTATATACAAAACCGCATTAAGCTCCCGGGATGACGTCACCGGCAGGCACTGGGGAAGTCCCAGACTGGACTCAGCAACGGGTGGGAACTGGATTCCACAGATGGAGTCAGGAACTCACAGATTGGGATCAAAGGCAGAGGAACAGACAGGGTCCTCCTCGGACATCAGCCACTGAAGAAAAGAGTCTGACCCTTTGATCCCTCAGCTTTTATACTGAGCATGGGGCAGATGGGATGGAATACGCCTGTTGGTCAATTTTGGGTCACCTGTTCTGTCCGCTCCTCCCCGTAGGTGCGACTCCTCTACGCTTTTCCGCTTCGGACCCTCCAACGTGGCAAATAATGAAATTAGCTGACCTTGGTTGTTATAGCAATAAGTATAGGCATGAGCCTCTCTGCGTACCATTCCTTGGCACAAACTGTCTTATCACTCTGAACTAACCGTTTTAGACACAACATGCTGTTAATTTCAGAGAGTTAGAAGAGGCCTAGCTAAGAAGTAAAACTACTGAACAGAAAGTTGGCTCTGTTTTACCTCAAACCAGGACACTAACTAAAATACTTTTCCAGACCATAAATCTATGTGTTATACCATCATAAAATGCCATTTGATCCCTCCTTTCTGTAATTTAATGTGTGCTAGGATTTTAAAAAACATTTGTAAGCAAGTACTGTTAATACTTCCCTTAGTCAGAAGTACACTATTAATCTGAGAGTTTTTGTAACCTTCATTTCATTGTCTGTTGGTAGTTATGCCTGTCCTATTACATAACCTAAATTATTGTTGCTAAATTTTATAATGGGAACCATAATTTAGAACAGTACTTACGACAGTGCAGGAAGGTAACAGTTGCCTGTGATGGCCAAAGTTATTTCTGTATAGTTGGATCTTATTATGTCAACCATTTGTCTTTCATTTTTATATAAATTTGCTGTGTGCTTGTTAATGTGATCTGTGTTTATCCTTATATTTGAGCTGAACTTTTCATATGGTAGGATATTTTGGGAAATTTTTTTTAAACTGTAAAATATATGCAAATATACCAGTGCCATGAGAAAAACAAATTTTGAAAACAACCATCTCAGTTCATCACGCTTTCACGTTAGTCGTGAACATAAAACTCAATCTCTATTTAGTCATTCAGCGTATTCATAAACTCTGCCCTTTTTTATGCGCTACACGGTTCATGGGGATAGATTAGTTTTAGCATGAGTAGACAAAAGCTGTAACATACAAGGGAAATTATCAGCTCTTTGCTCTGTGAATGCAGCTATAGTCCACCTGTGTGCATACACTCCAGTCTGGTTAATGGTACTGGAATCCTCGGTGGCTGCGAATGTGTAGAGGTGGCTATGGGTGGCCAGGATGGCTGAGGCCACGTACTGTCACACACACAGGCAGAGGTTTGCTTTCAGCCATGTGCTGTCCTGCCTTTGGTGCTTCTCCGACCTTGGTTGAGATGTATCCTGGCATCTTCGGTTTCTCATTGGGATGTCAGTAATGTTTACTTTGATACGTAATTTGCATTTTTCTGTGCAAAAAATATTTGAGTGATTTTTAGCAGTACATTTCAATACCAACAAAAAAAAAATCTGAGAACTTCCTAGGTTTATTATTAGGCCTTTAAAAGAAAAAAAACTGAGGGACTTTTGCTTTACTTGGTATAGCAGGGCTTGGTCAAAGGGAGGAGTTTGGTTTCCAGAGTGTCCCAGAAAAAAGCATCTCTGCATTGGCTCTCTTTTTCATAAGAATGTAGTTTTAGGAAAAAATTAAAATGAAGTAGAATTGCGTGCTTAATATATATTATTTATTGCTTATATAAGGAATATAAATGAAATACTTATTTTAAAATTGTGCAAACTATCCACTAAAACCCACCAAGCATCATAGTTATAACCGGTGATGACTGTCTCAACAGAACAAACGATGTACTCATCAGGCGTTTGGATTTTCATTGTTACCATTCATTTGTTCAGTACTGTGTGTAAACTCAGTGGCAGGCTTTTAGTCTAGAAACTAGATCAAATTCAAACCAAAGATTCGTAAGAAAGTGGGAAAGCAGAGAGCGGATTTTAAAATATATAAAAAGCAAAAGCAGTAGTTGTGCTGCATGTGAACCTGTTTCCGGTCATGTGGAAGTCGTAATAGATTCTATTCAAAAATTGATGGGGAATTTGCTGCCTGGTGCCTTAGGATAAATCTGCTGTTGAGGGCACACTACAAGGAAGCTGATACCACTCTAAAATCAAAAGGGATGATGCCATGTATTAGAAACAGAAATAAGGATTTGGGAAAGAGATGTGCAGAGTTTTGAAGGTGACGACACTGATCATACTTCAGGAACATATACACAGATGTATGGTGTATTTTTCCTCATGTTCACCCACTTGGAAGCGGTGTTTATGAAGGATGCTAATTGAAAGATGTGGGCAGGTTCATAACAGTGCTGACATGTCCTTTTGCATTCTGTTTTCTTCCTGAAGTTTTTGGGGAGGCGGCTTTTATTTTTTTTCCTGCAGCAGCTGAGTTAAAGTGATTTTTTTTTTTGCCTTTCTGTACTATTCATGTTTATATGCCAAAAATCCTCGCATAATTGTTTTAAAGTCATTGGCCTGTCCTTGGGTAGTTCTGTCTGTGTACTTCTGTCTCTTTGCTTCAGACCACTCATCATAACATATCCAAAAGGTTTTTGTACGTGTGGGGAGGGAGAAGGTTCCCTTCAGGATCCTGTGTTCCTTAGGTTATTAGGTATTTGTTGCTGTTCCCTTCACCACTGAAATTCTGCTTTCTGTAAAACCAGTTTTCCTAGCTATATTATTATTCTTATTTTGGAAGGGAAAGCAAGATTTGGTGGTCCCTGTATGTGAGAATGTAAGTTGGGGTGATGAAATAGCAGCCCAGATTACTCCCTGTCCCAGTAGGCGTGAGGGAAGCTCTGAGCAGCTCCTGGCTGCGTTACGCCCTGGGAGCAGTGGCTGCAGAAACGCCTTGGGAGGTGACACTCCATCCAGCAGAGCTCGAGCTGTGGTTGCTCAATGCGTGGCTTCTGCCTTTTTTGTCTTCTGAATAATCCCAAACAATGCATATCTGTAATGGTAACAAGAATCGAATGATGGAAAAATAAAACTGCTTGCATCTAAAGTGTCTGGCCGTATCTTCTGGGTTTTTTCCTAGTACAGGCACAGTGCTTGTATGTAGTTGCCGGGTGACTCTGACTTCTGGGTACTTTTTCTGTAGCAAGGGTACTACTTCTTTAATTTCCTGTATGAATGACTTCATCAGAGGTTCTGATAAGTCCAGTTTTGTGACAATCAATACAAGTTGACATCTAGTTTGCTTCTTATCTGTGTTTTTAGAGTTAGACTGCTTCTAGTACCATAGCAATCCTTGAGTTCTAGTCCACGTGTACAGAGTCAGGTTGCTGAGAGAGAACATGAACACTCAATTTCTGTGCACGTTTGTTTCTAAGATTTTCAAATCTGTAATGTTTCATCTTTTCTAGAAAGTGTTTATCAATAACAATAATTTTTAAAAAATCTTACAATCCTGGTCTTAAGTCAAAGTATAGTAAACTATTGGAGCTACAGTCCACTAGAAAGCCAAAATAACTCATTGAATACTTAATTATTCTGATATCCTTTAAGTTAATAACCTTAATTACAGCGTGACAGCTCTGGTGGGTATAGATGGGTATGTTTCCTAGCAAGGACTTCCAGTAGCAAGGCCCTGCTACTAGTGACCCTTTAGAATTTTTAAAGGGAGAATATTTCCAAAGGTTTGCGGTTGAATTTGCTCATCATGTGAGTTGATCTAAAGGATGGTCTGTTTAAATGATAATAAAGATGAAACATCGTGCAATAGTCATTAATTAATTAATAATGATTAATTCAGAAGAAAATAATTATACTGATACTAAAAACTACGTTCTGGTTTTATTCACATTTTTAGACTGTATATTCAGGTCATTTACTGATCCAGCAGCAGTGACAGAATTTAATAAAATGAAATCTGGGTAATATTTAATGCCATGTTTTGTATTAATTTGCTAATAGAGAAATGGCAGTAGTATGGTGGTCAACTGTTAGTATGAAAGAGAATCATACCAGAGTGGTGATTTCCTGTCTAGTAACTGTTTTTTTTTCTTTTTTCCTTTTTTTTTTTTTTTTTTTCTTCTGGCATGTTCCTGACACTCCTACTTGCTTGTGGGAATGAATATTTTGATCCCTGTGAATTGTAGAGCCCATTGTGAAGAATGGCAGGCCTCCAACGTCTCACAGCATGCACTCATTTCTCCACCAATACACAGGATCTTTCAAGAAGCCCCCTTTACGGAGACCACATAGCGTCATAGGGGGCAGCCTCGGCTCTTTCATGGCAATGCCCAGAAATGGGAGCAGATTAGGTAATATACTACCTTGTTTGTTTAAGTTCATTTTTCTATGAAGAGTAATGTCTGTATTGATTCTTAGCAAGAGATACGGTTATTCTAATGCTTTAATAACTCTCTGGGAATGCAGTAATGTTTTTCTGGAGTTGTTAGAGAAACTTGTTTTTAAGATACTGAATGTCTCTTTAAGATTTTCAGGAAGAAACCAATTAAAAGAACACACAGAAATCACCCATGAATTTTTGACAAGTTACAAAAGTTACAAAATATTCTTTCTCAATACTTTGCAAGAAACCTGCGTATCCATCTCAGTTAAGCATTGGTGAGAACTGCAGTAAATGGAATATGAGAAAAACAGAGGATAATCATCCTCTATGTGGACTTTAAAAAGAACTGGTGTACTGCTTAGATGTTTCATTATAATACGAAAAAGAATTGCTTTTTTCAGTCATAAATTAAGGCCACTCAACTATAATTATCTTTTTGTTGTGGTCCTGAGCTATATTTATGGTTCTGTGGGGCAAATAAGTTTCAAAATTTTTTTTCTTTTCCTTCAAGTAATTTGTCATGTTGCTGCCTCCAGTCACCATTAATATTTTGCCCTGCTTTTATGTTATTTCAAATTAAGCTTAATTAATTGATACTAGAAAATGAGAGCAAGTCACAGTTTAATTAGAATTTTATTAATTTTTCCATCTTGTGCCCTCCTTTAGAAGAGTGTGATAAACTGTGATCTCCTTCAGACTTCTTCAAGAATGAGTCTTCAAGATAGTATCCAAACCACTTATATCCTCCTCTGCTGTAATACCACTGATCATGTTCAAAACCTTGCCTTTTCTTCTGTTTGTGCTACCACTTAAACTAAAAAAGAATTCGGTCCTCTTGAGTGGACTTTAGCAACTGTTGTTATCACAGAAGAAAACAGGTTTTAGCATGCACAGTTTGACTGCTATATCAATTCCTGATTTCGATGAAGTCTATACACTTTATTTTTTTTCTTTTTTGCCTAGTCAAGCTTTGCTTAAGTTGCCAAGATGCTAATAGGAAGACAAAATTTAAAAAAAAAATAATAATTGTGTACTTAAGAAATCTCTGCTTCGGAATGTTTAGTCATTTGTGGATTATTTGTCAAATCAGATGTATATAAACTGTGTAAAGGAACAGCAGAGATGTTTACTTCTGTACTCTTCTTCTTGTGTGTTGCCTTTAAAAACATTATGTAGGATTTTTAAATATAAATTTATCAATAACTTACACCTCTTCAAAATTTCACTATGAACTTCACCTCAGCTTTGCAAAAGGAAAATTCATAAACAGTTTTTGTTTTCTTCTAATGATTTTCTAGTTTTCCCAAAGCTTTATTTTTCACCTGAAAAAAATACTAATAAATATTACAGAACGCCATTAATTTTATTTTTCTCAGGTGATCAAGTTTTATAGGTGATCAAGTGTTTAAAATAGCACTCACATTTTTAATATGTTAGTCTGTAGCTAGTGTTATAATAACATGTTTTAAATAGCTACAGATTCCTGTAGAATTTTTAATTTTGTTGAAGTAGTATGGAATAGATTTACTGAGTGTACGTATGTATATTTTAAACACATCTTTTTGCTTTGGATGCAATGATGCTATTAATGATGTCTGTCTTTTTTTTTACTCCTCATTTGATGAAAATTTAGGCTATTTGTACATGTTATCTAGTGGTAGATAACACAAGTACAAGAATAATTACTAATGCTCCTTTTGCTCCTTCTTCACATCTTTCCTCCTTTTGTTCCTGCCATATGAGAATGGTTATTACTCAGCAGGATGCTGATGTTTTCTCCGTTGGGATAATGACCTCAGAAATTAAATGGTCAAATATGCATGCCACATGAGACTTTATTTTCTTTGCTTTCTTCGTTCATCCTCTTTTTCTTTCCACTTTTTCCTGTGTTCCAGTGGTGGAAAAATGCTATCAGAGAGATATCCTTCAGATATCACAAAATAATGGTAGTTAAAGGATGGTTATTTGATTATAAAACAGATTAAAATGAGACTTGCCACAGGTGCATCTTCATGCCGCTTGCTTTTGAATGAGATTGTCAATATAAAAATTGGTTGAGAAGCCCGGGAGATTTTGGAGTTTTGCTTGCTTTCTGGGCACTGAACGTGAGTTCCTGCTGTTGTGGTAGAGTGTAAAATCCCCAAATATTTTTAAAATAATTTCTACTTTGAAACATCTGCTAGCTTTACGTTTTGTAAAATGTTTCATAAAGACAAAAATTCTGAATTGATCTCTAAAAGATGTGCCATTGTTTAAAATTTTGTAGTAATTTTTAATTTAGTATTCAGTTATCATGATGATTTTAAATAACATAGGTGATTCTCAGGCCAAATTGTGATCAGCCGTTCCACTGATGCGAATTAAGGTGTAGCTGAGGGTGTTTTAGCTGGCGTATTGTCTGTACAGCTTCTAAAGTCTTATACCTCCAGAAACATTTAAATGCTGCAGTCCATGATGGAGCCAGAGCTATTGAACCTTTTTTGGACCTGACCTGGCTGAGTGCAGAGCCCACTAAATTGTCCTCGTTCCATATTTATATTACTGGGAACACTGGAGAGGCACTTGGAGCATGCGAAGCCAACTGAAGCTGACCCTCCTGGTGGACCTCAGTAGCAGCCGGGGGGAGAGTTTGTCTCTGCTTTTGCCAGTTGTGTTGATACAGTTAAGGAGAAGTTTTGTTTCTTTGTCATAAATATTGGAATTGAAAGGAATGGTGTTTCCATACAGCTTTCATAGTTTGGCAACGTTAACAGCAAAGGCAGTTTCTCGCTGCAGCCTTCCTCAATTTGAGTAGTTATTAGTGAAGCTAATCATAAAATGTAGCCACTTCATAGAAAAGTAAGCTTTTGGAAAAGTTCACCTTTATCCAATACGCAAGTCACGTGATTACTTTTGTAATAATTTGAAATAAGATGGAACGATCATGCAGTCTGACTCACTACTGACTAATTAGGAGATATTATTTTAGCTCACTTGGAGGAGTTCTCATTTACAGCACTGTAGGTTTCCCTGTATGAATTTCTTCCGTGGTGCATTCCTCCCAGCTGAAATGAGGACAGCATTTGCTCTTAAATCTACTTCCTTAGTTTTCCTGTTACACTGTAGTCATCTATAGCTTTTCATTACGTGGCCATACCGGATATTTAATTAGATATGTAGAGTACATTAAAATAAACATCTGTGTAAGAAAATGGCTTGGGTATTCAGTGAGAGCAATTCAATAAATTATTGAAGCATTGAAACCTCTGAAGACCCTGCAAGCTGGCTTTGGTACAGGTGAACTTGCCTATAGAAAAGCTTAGTGAAATTAAGGAAATATTTGCATGATTTTCATCACTGCTTAATCAAATATTATCATCATGCACCTGTGTAAAATGATTAAAATGACTAGGATAATGCCTTATTCCTGGGTTTATACTGTTAAAATAATAAACATAAGGCTCTATTAATGCCTTTTTAATTAAATAAAAATAAAACAACACATCTATATTACACGATAACACAGTCAAGATATTTTTAAAAAGCTTAAATGTATCCCTTTTTAGAATATAATTAAAACATTTGCAAACCAGAATTAATTATATCATAGAAGTATTGAAAATAGACTGACCGTCATTTTATTTAAGTCTGAAATACTGCATTTTTAGACTTGAGTGGTACAGACCACTTTGTCTTTGCATTCCTGATTATAAAGAGCAGAATCGCCTTGCAGGTACGTTATCTGCCCCACGTGTATGGGTTTGTCTTACTAGTTCTTGAAATTGTCCTTAGTTGTGTATTATTGCATATGTGGTCTTCTTAGGAGAAGAATCATCTTTGTCAGCTAGGATGCTCTTTGTAGTTCTGAGTGTTGCATTTTAAACTGTCATTTTTAAATAGTAACTTTGTAATACATACACTTTTGTGAACTGAACATTGTACTTAAAAAGTATGACAGTATCAATCATATGATTACTTTAGTAAGTGTCAAGTCTTTTTCAGAAAGTAATGGTGTCATTGCTCCATGGCTTAAAATACAATACTTCTTTAATTTTGTCTATCTTACTTTGTTAGGTTGCCCAGATAACTCTCTTGTTTAGCTTCTCTAAAGAAAACAGACTTTGGGGCCTCATCAATGGGCTTGTACTAACATGAGGATCAATAGATTGGAGAACAATTGTCCGTAGCTGTTACACTTAATTTTATGAACAGAATCTTGAGACCTGTAATTGTTAAAATGGATTACATGACCTCTCAGAAAAGTATTTTTAAAGAGAAACTTTATTAAAGAACTGATACAGTGAATGTGCTGTTCACCAGATACAGCAATGCTGACATAACAGCTTTGCTGAAAATAGTGTTTTCAATATTGCTTTTATATTACTAAAAATTAATTTCCTGCAGTTTGTTAGAGATTTTAAAAAAGACAGCTATCGAGTCACTACAAAGAATAAGAGAGATTTCTTAGAAACTTGGCAAAAGAGCGTCACATTTTGTATGCTTAGCTTAAGGGTAAGGCTGATCTTTAGGGACCGCTTTCTGAAAGTCTTTTTCTCTGGTTCAAACTACCGTGCCTTTAGAAGCACTGATGAGTATTTACCTTGTTTGAAACCAGAAGATTGCTGCTTCTTATGCAAGGAGTGCAGCTTATTTTTTTCTCATTCAGTCTAAATCTAAGCATGGCTTGCAGGGAAAATTCTGATGCAATGTGGATTTTTAATCTAAATCCAATTTAGATCTGCATTGCTGATGGAAAAATTGTTTTGTGCATGGGATGCATGCTTAGTTTGTGTGTTAAATTACAGTACTTTGAATTAAAATACGTTGTTCCAATGCTTTATGAGTTAATCTTTTTATATCCATTCTGTTTTCCGTAAAAGGAAATTCTTTGTACTGAGGAGGAATTTGATCCTTTGAAGTCTACATGATTCTATGTGAGCCAAACTAGACAGACGTTTTAGAAGATGTGCTGATAACCAAACATTGGCCTAAAGGCTTTTTTTCCTAGAAAATCCAGCCTTTGTGCTTGTTGATAGTGATAAAACTTGCATTTTCTCTTTCTTTTCTTTTTTTTGATTGCAGTAATGGTGTGCAAATGTTAGATATTTCCAGGTATGTTGGTGGTAAGGTTGAATTGAGCTCTGTGTGTTTTTGCTAATATTAGGATTTTTTAGGGATAGCATTCCGAGATTTTTAGTCGGTCCTCAGGTTTTCTTCTACCCTGTACAAGATAATGCTTAATACCAAGGGTCAGGAGAGGGCAGGGAAATTGGTGTCTTTTGAAGCATCTCCTTTGTGTGCGTAAGTATTCAATCTCTGTAGTAATTTGGAGTTCAAATACTTCAGAGGTGATGGTGGAGCGTTACTCATAGTGAATTGCTTTTATGACCAATTTCCTATTGTGTGCCCTTTTGCAAGTCATTTGGCTCTTTATGCTGTTAATGACACCACCTTGATCTTCTCTTCATTCATTACTGTGTTCATCTTCCAAAGTCTGGAAGATCCTGTGGTGCTTAAGTAATGTATATGTATATACATAATATACATAAACTCTTATGTGTGGGTGAATTTACAGGATTGTGTTAAAAGTACCAATTTTGCCTGACATCAGGATCCTGCAACATCATGTCACTCAGGCAATCTGTTACCTAAATTCCTCCATAAGGTCACAGATTTCACTTAATTGCTCCTAAATATCAGGTCCTCTGCTGAATCCACGTGTGTGTTGTAGGCCTCTATTTAAACGGTCAGAATACATCCCCTTCTTGCACACATGCCCAGCAGGGGGTTTTGTATCTAAAGTTTCCGTACTTGGCATTTCCGAAAATAAGACCTATAGCTTTGGGTTTTTTAAGCTTTCTGGAGATACACTTAGGTTGCTAACATCAGGTAGTCTGATTTTGAAAGTACTAAATATTCTCAGTAATGTTTTATATCCAAAAGCAGCTAGAGGAGGTTTAGATTGGATATTAGGAAAAATTTTTACACTGAAGGGGTTACTAAGCGTTGGAACAGGCTGCCCAGGGAAGTGGTTGAGTCACCATCCCTGGAGGTTTTTAAAAGACAGGTAGATGTAGTAGTTAGTGCTATGGTTTAGTGATGGTTTTGTCAGAGTTAGGTTGTTGATGGTTGGACTAGATGATCTGAAAGGTCCCTTCCAACCTAGGCGATTCTGTGATTCTCAAAGAGAAGGGGTAGTGGGGGAGTCTGGGAACTGAAGCTGTGAGGGGAAAGTGGCTTATAGGAATTAAAATTGGGATTGGACTGTCTGTCTTTTGTTTTGGAAAAGTGAGTTTTGCTGCAAACCAAGTAAGAAAAATAATGATAAAGCTTGTTGAGAAGTCCTATAAAGTAATCCTGTTCATTTTGTGATTCCTGAGCCATAAAAAGTATATCAAGACTACCATGACTGTGATGAGTCTTTGGCGTATAACCCAGTGCACAGTAATGATACAGTTGTTTTCCATCTGTACAAGAGAGATGTTTGGTGGAATACTGATTAACTGTTTTCACTCTTTTGGATTATTTTTAAGATATTGTTCATGAAAATCTGAAAATGGGGTCAGATGGTGAAAGCGACCAAGCTTCTGGAACGTCATCTGATGAAGTTCAGTCTCCCACAGGTGTTTGTCTCAGAAACCGGATACACAGACGAATCTCAATGGAGGTAATTTACTTTTCATATAAGGATCATTTAAATTGACAAGAGAGTTGGGGGTTGCTTTAATTGTTCTTTATAACTGGTTGTCTTCTCAATTAACCGTTCTGACATCTATTTTGTGCAGAGAGCATTATTTTGCTGACCTGCTGGAGTGCAGCTCAGCTGAAAGAGACCTGGGAGTCCTGGTGGACAACAGGATGACCATGAGCCAGCAATGTGCCCTCGTGGCCAAAAAGGCCAGTGGCATCCTGGGGTGCATCAAGAAGAGTGTGGCCAACAGGTCGAGGGAGGTAATCCTCCCCCTCTACTCTGCCCTGGTGAGGCCGCACCTGGAGTACTGTGTCCAGTTCTGGGCTCCGCGGTTCAAGAAGGACAGGGAACTGCTGGAGAGGGTGCAGCCAAGGGCTACCAAGATGACTAGGGGACTGGAACATCTCTCTTATGAAGAAAGGCTGAGGGATTTGGGTCTCTTCAGTCTGGAAAAAAGACGGCTGAGGGGGGACCTTATCAGCACTTACAAATACTTAAAGGGTGGGTGTCAGGAGGATGGGGCCAGGCTCTTTTCAGTGGTGCCCAGGGACAGGACAAGAGGTAACGGGCACAAACTCGAGCATAGGAAGTTCCATCTAAAGATGAGGAGGAACTTCTTTACTTTGAGGGTGGCAGAGCACTGGGACAGGCTGCCCAGAGAGGTGGTGGAGTCTCCAACTCTGGAGACATTCAAAACCCTCCTGGATGTGTTCCTGTCCAGCCTGCTCTAGGTGACCCTGCTCTGGCGGGGGGTTGGACTAGATGATCTCCAGAGGTCCTTTCCAACCCCATGATTCTATGATTCTACGATTTTAATATGACTTAAATTTCTGTCTCCACTCGTCACACAGAAATCAGATGTTTATCTTGCATTGTTTATGAGCTGTTAATTTTGAAAATCCAAATACGTTTTAAAACATGGATTTTGGGGAAGAATTTCTTAAATGTAGCATTTGAGTATCTTTGTGTCACATTCTGTGCAATTCACTGAGCATATTCAAAAAGATACACTGTTTAGACATGTTTTACTTAAAAACTTTTGCTAATCTTTGTAAAACTAATGCTACAGCAGTGATGGTCCTGACTGCTTCAGCCTTTCCCTCTCTTCCTGTTTTTTAATGAACGGAACTTTACAGGATGGTAAACAAAAGGAGGAAAAGTACCTTATGAATAACTGTGCACATAATTTCCTTTATTTATGAGTCTTATTATGAATACTAGCCACCCTTGTGCTTGCTTTGTTGTCATTTCCCTTGACGAAGAAAAACAGAACACTTCCCAGTTTCTTGAGTGGATAAAAGCTACAGTTATAATGATGCCTTTGTTACAGAAGCACGTAAAATTTTTAGTTGCTGCTTTATAGCACACATACCAGTATGAATAGTTTGTAATATTTTAAATCTTCATTCAAAGCCTGATATTGAATACAGGACTGGGGAAGCAGATCTGGATAAGCTACAGTAGGATGTACGTGCCAAAAATTTTTTATTTGTGAGGCGTTCCGTTACGCTTGGAATTCCAAGACTCCAAGCATGTAATGCTGATATGATTCCAAGAACTTGTGAATTAGCTGTATTAATTATTTATATAGTGTCTTGCACCTGGGGGTTTTTGTCTTCAAATTCCTAAATTTATATGTTAGTCTCAGGTTTGATCTAAAGACTGTTAAACCATTTCCTTGGGAGAACTAAGGTGGGTCTGTTGATTTATGCAGGATGGTTAAATTAAGGAAAAAAAAACAGTCATTGTGAAAACTTGCACATCAGAATGTACGCTGCACATCAGAATGTACGCTGGAGAAACTAAAAATCAAGGAAATTATTTAAAAGGATTATTTACTTTTTTGTCATTGTCTGTTTCCTCTGCATTTTGAAATGCGCATTTAGAACAGGAAAGAAATAAGGAAATCAATGATATGTAATGAAATTAACCAACCGAAATGGAAATGTGTCAAGTCTTCCAGAGAGGGCTAAGAACCATTAAAAGATTGTCTTTTAGATTAGGATTCAAGAAACTGTAAAAGAAATTGCAGAAGAACTCAGGAATACTCATAAAAGTTCAGGGAATTCCTGTGTAGTTTTTCAGAAGGTGTCAAATAAAAGCATGTTTTCATTGGCTGCTTTAATTGGGAAACAATTCTAATATTACTGCTTAAGAGGCTTTGGGAAGCTTTTATTTAAGTTCTGCTTATCCAATACTGATTTTCTGATTTTTCTCCAAATTCCAAATGCCTGTTTCTGATTGTTGAAATTAACATTATTTCTTCATGGACTGGCTTAGTCAATGAGAACGCTAATTTTTTTTGGCAGCTATTCACATACATTGTGTGAGAATTGTAACATTTCCCCCAAATCACTTCAATATTGATATGGTGACTTTTCCAATAAGGTTTCAAGCTAATGTCTGTGAATAATCTCACTTCTGAATTTTAAGAATGGTGTCATGGAGAGATGTTTTGGTTGACTTAAGTTCACTTCTTACAAGTGCTTTGTAGCATAGTAGATGGGATTTTTACCTGTCTGTGCATTCCAGAGGAAAAAAAACCTGTAACAATCTTTGTAGCTTTAGATAAAATACCTTTCTAATCATCATCTTTTCAGTTGACTTCCTTGTTTCTTAAGTGAAAAGGCCTAAGTGATTAAACCGTCTTCCTGTCTTTCCCTCCTCCTATTTTTCCCGTGGGTCATTTGCTGTCAGTTTTGACAGATGGGTAGAAATCTCAGATACTAATTTTCTGTTCATTTCTGTGAATGAAGAAATCCGCATCAGGAGAGATTGCTAATGCATCCACTACTAGGAAGGATGCAGCCTTTATTAAACAACACAGTATCTACGTAAGAGTTGAGTCTCAAGGCATACATCCATAGAAAACCAGGTTTCACTGGTTTTGCTGTTCATGGAATGGGATCACTTGCTTCCTTGGCCTTTGAGGGAACCAAATAAAGGTTTTCTCTTGTATCAAATCTTGCCTGCATGCCGTGGGTGATTTGTGCCATGGAACTGGCTGGTTTAATAGTAATACTGTGATTACATGAAGAGAAAGACATAATCTTTGTTGTGAAGTAAGTTTCTATTATTTCAGTTTTATTTTGCTGGTTTGTGGGGAACTGTCATCTCTGGACATCATTGGGTAGCCTGAGGCCACATTCCCTTTATAGTAATTTAGGATGAGTTATAGCTGGATGCTATACATACAGGTTGGAGTAAATTAGTGTGTTTGTGATAGTATGTTTTTGCTGTAGTCTGCTGAAGTCATTAGTCACACTTGAAATCCATTGTAGAATGTATTTGATTAAATATACAAAGTTGGATACACTCAACGAAGCAATATTCTTCATTCCTGGGCATTAAGATGAATGTGCCTGTCACACTAAGACTATATCCTTTTTTGTGTTTAGTTTGGCCAATATTCATTGTATTTGTAAGAATTTTGTACATAATTTCTTAGTTATATATGTTTATTTCTCTCTGCTGAATTGTCAGAAGTCCTGATTTGTTTTGAAGGTAACTAATCAGATAAAGCTGAAACCTCGGAACAGTCTTTTTTATTTGTAAAAAATTTTGTGTGTATAACCAAATTTTTCATGCTCAGCTTAAGCTTCCTCTAGAATTCTGAAAATTAGCAGCCCATCCAAAAAAACCAATTTTTAAAAAAAGTCCTTGCTAAAAACATGCATGCTCTAATCAAAGTGCTAATTACCAATATTGAGTATTAGTATTCCTGGGATGTTTTGTACATTAGAATACACATTTTTATTCTTAGTGTCTGACCCCATTGTAGTGAATAAATCTGCTTTCTCTGTAGTGGTTAAATAATTCAGACCTACAAATGTAATTGTAACCTTGTCAAAGAGCAGACAGATTCTCATGTCCAGAGTATATGAAAGATTTTGTTGGGAAAGAAAACTTGATCTTTCTAAAATTTTCATACAGAGGTATCCTGGAAGATAGAGGAGTGCAAAATAGACAATGGAGATGCAACTAGAAAATGTGTTTGTTGTAGCAGAATTTCCATAACAATAGAAAACTGAAATTTCATAACCTTAAGTTGACCTGGTTTAGATAAGAAACCGTCATACTGCAATGTAACCTAAATAATGAAGCGTTTTAGATACGAAGTGGTGGTGATACTGCAGTGAGAAAGAGGCCTGCTCCACTATGAAAAATCTGCTGGGCTGAAAACATTCCATCCATAGTAGCAGCCATGGAGATACCAGCTTTCAGTCTATTATCCCCTCTAAATGACATAAAATTTAGGCCAGCATGACTGTTACAGAGAGAGGGATAAGATATGCATTGGCTTCTGAATTCCACAGCACTTCAGTTGTGGGACTAGATTATTTTTTTTAAATGATCGTTCATTGTTACTGTGTGCTTAGAAAACAAAGAGAACATACCAGAATCTCATTGTGTTGCCTAGATAAAGTTTATTTTGCCTGTAATCCACAGGCTGCAAACGCTCCATAAAGCAGTTGGGGTTTTTTTCTTTTTTTTTTTTTTTTGGTTTTTCCTCCTTCTTTCCCCTCATTCAGGAACCATGCTTACAGTAGGTGCGAGCATCTATTGTGCAAGGAATTTGGCTTCAAACAGCTGTTAGGTTTTAATTAAAATGTCTACTAATCTCATGCTAATATTACTGATTACTTAGTAAATCAGTAAAACTGTTTTTGTAGATGTATGGAATCATTTTTTCAAGCGCCAGAAGCAATACAGCCTAAGAATGGATGCGTGTGTGTCTGTATTTTAGCTGTAGGTGCTTTCATCATGTGATGAGAAACACTTCTCCGGATCATGGAGTTACAGCTTAAAGCATTTTCACTTTGATTTGCTGGAAAAGAAGACATGGGCAGTAATGCATTAATATAAATTCATGTTTCAAGCTATAAGTGTTCACTGGGGGCCCTGTGCCTGTGCACTGGGTAGTGAATGCTTCATTAAAGGACTGTGGTGGATAAAAAATACGGAGATACTGTCTGTGCAAATTGAAACATCTGTTTCCCTTTCCCAGAAGCCCAAGGTCTGTAAGCTGTCTTCGCATGTGAACTGGCGGAGGGCCATAACACACTGTTCACCAGCCTGTTTCCCAGATACTTTATCCTGAGAAACAGTTCTTATCCGTCTGACTGTCGCATTAGTGACAGGAGCGTGTTCCAGATCAGGCGGCTTCTACCACACTGCTATAGGGTATAATTCTCCCCAGGGAAGATTAGCTGCAGGGTTAGTGCTTTTAGCTGAACAGTGAGAAATACAAAGGCTATGAAGTGAGGCTGTAGTCATGTGTGTGTTGTACTGGTCACCTTAGGAAAGAAAGAATGTACATGAGAAATCAGTTTTTGGCGAGCTCCACCCTTTACCAGGGATGTGACTGCTTCAGGCGTCTGAAATAACTCAATCTGCAGTTGTCCCACTTGGACAAACGTACTTTTTCCAGAGAAGAACCCACAAAATCAATTGATATTTCAACTGATGTAACGTTAAGATTTTCTGTTTTAAGTTTCAAATTAGCATGCGGTTTGTAGGTCCCCATTCACACGTGCAAATAGGGTGCTCTTGGCTCAATTGTTTAAAATTCTTGAAGAGCAGACTGGATGGCAGTAGTGATCCAGGCTTTCAGTAAGAGGCAGTTACAGTATCTTCTCCTGTCAGTAGTTTTGGAGGCAGGAAGCACTGTACCAAGGACAGCCTGAACTTTCAGCCCTACATCTCTTGCCACTCAAGAGGCTCCCTTGGATCCCCAGCTGGCATTACTATGTGGTGCCTTTGCTGAGCAAAGGTTCTTCCTTCGCTCTTCTCTCTGTGCTTGGCAGCTGTATGTATGGATAACTCTTTCTGCCTTATTTACTGGGTGTTGTCTAATTTCCTTCTCTGCACCTCCTGAGAATGCGTAGCTTTTCTTCTGATCATCTCTTCTGTGAGGCTAAGCATGTGGTCACCTACCAGAAGATTTCAGTACTAGACAAAAGAAAATTGAAGCTGAATACAGTCAAGACTTTTTGGTTTTCAGTGGTTGCTGTGTTATCTCCATTCATTCATGCTTGGCAACTGTCTCAACCTTTTGCAAGGTTATCCTAGAAAATATGCTAATTTTGTAGACTCCTGCTTTCAAGTTCCTATGAAGCTTGATGTTTTCGAAATCCCTCTTCTATAAACACAAGTGCATGTTCTAAATTGCTAGTATGGTTTTGACGAAACTGATGGACGTCTTTTTGATTTATTTGATTGGCAGACTTTCATTTCTTCTACGGACTTTCATTTCTTCTACAGAAAACAGACACTGCAACAAGAAAAGCAATTTCAGCTTGGATAACAGACAGACTTCGTTAACCTGCCTTTTACTAGATTTTCTAGGGGTAACTGTTACCAGCAATTGATGCTTTTTTGCCCTTCTGTTGGGAACCTTTGTAATCCTGATGCTAAAGTTCTTGGCATTCCTAGTTCTTGCGCTAGGCAGTATCCTTTCTATAAGGATGGAATATCTGCTTGTTTGGTTTTGCTTTTTCATTACTTGTTTTTCCTTTTAAGTTTCATTTAAGAGTAGTCTGTTATCATATTGGATGTGTTTAGCCGTCTACAAAACACATCTCTAGTAATTACTGGAATGAAGCAGATGAGAAGTCAGTACTTGGATGTCATTTCACTCCCTGCACTTCAGCCTCACTGTTCTCAGTGAGTGTCCTCATTGGAAGGTCAGATTTCCAGTTTCTGTATTCAGGAAGTTGGTTTATTTTGAATTAGCCTGTTTCTTCATGGGACTTTCCCTCTGGTAGTTGCAGCTTTGTGTTGATGCGAATGTTTCGTGTTAGTAATTAACATTAGAGAGCTGTTCCAAGGGTCCAAGCTTGCATTTTTGCAATGATATGTTCTGTTTCTCCTGGTATTTCTTCCAATTCCCTTCCCCTCCACCTCATTATTCTTGTAAGCTGATCAACTTAGGTTACCTTTTCCTTTCGGGCAGTTTCTCCTGTTACATAAACCGAATAAAACATACAGAAATCGATGCCATCTATGCTTAAAAATCAGGCAGGTGGTGTAGCAAATGAGGCAGAGCTTGCTTTATGAGCATCTATTACCGCCCAGCCCCTACCACAAACAGCCATCAAACCCCAGAGTTTCCGCCGGGTTTATGTGAACATAGAGAGTGTTATCTTACTAGGTGGTAATTTACCCAGACAAACATAATCAGACATGATCTTTTTATGGTTATTGTTATTTTTCTTATTTCTCTCTAAATACACTTCCTTACGAGCTCTCCAAGATGCAATAAAATAATGACATAACAAAACAAAAGAAACCACACAGGAAGAATTTTGAAGTATTTGTGCCATAATTTGTCACAAATTTCCTGTGTATTTATACACTTGATGAAAAGAAAGTAATATCTCACATTTGAATTTAATTTCTCCTCTCTCAGTTTTTCAAAACTGGTTTTGTGTGTCACATGTATTTGTTTTGTTTTGGTTTCATTGGTTGTGAGTAGAAGCTCCTGGAATGCGGTTTCTGAATACTGTATTTGTGCTGAACAGTTTCAGCCTTTCACCATAAAACTGGTGCGAGATAGGAAGTAAATAAAAAAATGACTGGGATTTTTTTGAAAAAAGAATGAAAGAACAGTTTTAGTTCAGCTAGTCAGTAGTCTAACCAGCATATCCATGAAGTTAACATTCTTGTTAGAAGTATTTTGAAGAGGAAATTGTTCAGAATTCATATTTTTTACTTCTTACATGAAAAAAATCCTGTCTATTGACCTGTAAATCTGATTTTGTGGGTTCTAAAATACTAATTGTTACAGATATTACTGAAAAGATACTTAAAAGATTCCTTTTCTGAAGTTTTTTGTTGTGCTAAAGTAAACAAAAGCAATTGTATCTGCTTGCAATTCATTTGAGTGGCCATAGCTAGTGTAGATATTGGTGATAACTTGCTTGAACTCCTGACAGTAAAGTCCTTGCTTTTTTGCTTGATGATACTAGATGTGTTGGGAAATGTGAGTCCTAGTCCCAAATATAGAGACTGAACCTTAGAATTCTTAGTAATACCAATATTTCACTGATTACACTTGTCTCCTCATCTCTTCACAGCATCTCGACATCAAATCTGACAAACTGTGGTGAGGAGGGGGCAGAGAAAATGGAATATCTGTAGTCATTGCTATTTTTCTAGGGTGTGAAACAGCCTGTGGGCTTTATCTCATGATAAAATCCCTGAAAATGTTTTGTGTACTGGGTTTGATTAGCATTTTGAAAAAACCCTTCTTGATTTAACTGATGAATGAATTCTGTATTTTGGGTCATTTCTGTCCCAAATGTAAAAAAATGCCTGATTCAGTGCTCAAAATTTATGTTTTCTTGAATTGTGTTGCATTTCAATAGACTGGCTGAAACGCAGCATGGATTTATGGAGAGGTAGCAGTGATCCTTTGTAGATGGGTCTTAAGATCACGTTTTTATTACTGCTTCTAACAGAAGAAGGGGTTCTTTGAAGACCCTTTCTTCAAATTTAACAGAATAGTAGTTGATTCATTGTGATTTAATGTTTTCCGTAAAAAAAGATAATAATAACAAAAACAACATTAAGGAAAAACATAGTATTCAGGTATAAACCATTCTGCAGAAGGCAGGAAAAAAAGCACTTTCTGCATCACAATGAAATTATAGTTACATCTGTCAGTTGAGTTGGGGAATGATGTTGGCTTTATATACCTAATAGGAAAACCAGTATAGGTAAATCTTACCAGCTGTTATAATAGTGGTTTTGGTTACAGTAATCGAGGCTTATTTATAAAGATGTTAAAATAGCATGCTGCAAGGATGCTATAGATTTCTTTTGGTGGATGTGCATGCTGGTGTTTTGCTTCAAGACCTTGGAGGTCTATAGGGCTGTAACCAAACAACAAAATTCTCTATAAATATATTCTCCGATTTGGGGTTGTCGTTTTGTTTGGTTTTTTTCTATTTGGTTTTGCCTCTAGCAGTCTTGTTGTATGTCATAATTCTGTAGAGGATCCAGTTGGCTTCAACTGTCCTAACTCTGTCATTTGACAAAAATGCACTGAAATTTGATAAGGCAACCGTCAGAAAAAACTGCACGTGGTATTTGATACTAAAATGGTACAGTAAGTATATGCATATAAGGTTGTATATTAGAGTGTTTAAACTCTCATTGGTGTAAGCAAATGTTTTTCAATTAATTTGTTTGCATATCATGAAGTACCACATAATACACATTTTTATTTACAATGTGCAAGGAAAGAATACTATAACAAGTGGATTTTCTTTTTTTACAGTAAGCATGCCATGAAGCTGAACTGTGTTGCATAGGGAGTTGTATGATGTAGCATTTTAGATCTCATTAAGCATTCTCCAGTGAACAAAAGCACTATGACTTATTAGTGAACAGCTTGTGGTTGCAGCTGACATGTCTCACTGGTATTTGCTAAAACTGGTGAGAAGACTAATTCAGACCGATGCTTATACAAGTGAGCAAAGGGTTTTCATTTGCTCTATAGTGAATTGTTTGGACTGTCAGACTGATGTCTGTAGACTTAGAAGAACAATTATTTTTCTTTGTGAGGCTGTAACAAAATTTTATTGATGGAATTTAAAAATATTAACTGTTAAAAGATAAGCTAAAATCTCAGGGATAGGCAGAGAGTTTGTTGTTTGCTGCCATATAGTAAGTACGTACCTTAAGTAATCGTTGGTCTGGAAGTGTAATTTATGAATAATCTGAAGAACCAAAGCAGTAAGGATTGGTACATAATGATGCAGCTTAGCAATATAGTTTGTGTCATTCACTGACTACCTGCTCCTGACACAGCCAGCTTCCCTCTCCTCTCGGCTCCTAATCTGCTTCAGCAGATAATTACCCCCTTTATTTTGAAGGGGCAGTTTTTTGCCAGTTGACTTTCTTACACAACATCACTGCTTTGTTAGCTTAGAGCCTGTTCCACTCCAAGAAGTGGTGGGAACACCTGGCCACAGGCAATGAAATACCAGGTTTGGAGGTAGTCGGCCGTTAGATTAGTTAAATGAAACATTCAAGGAATTCGTGAACTGAGGCTGATGCTATCATGGATTTCCCTTCCAGTTTTTCTGACAAGTCATTTGGCACTACAGGATTGCCCTTTTTCTTTTGCCTCCTACTGCTTCACTGGCAGAAGCCTGAATCTTTCTTCTCTTGCTGCAGTTGTGAGTGCAGTAGCAGCCTGAAACAGCCTAGCAGTTGAACGATCGATGGCATTTGTAGCCCAGTAGATTTGGGAAAGATTTATTGTTACCACTCCAGCAAGAAAGAAACAGTCTGCGCATTTATTAAAGAATAAAAATAAAAGTAGTCTTAGTTTTTATTTGTCTGCTTTTTGTAGCATAGAGAGGATTGGACTTGGTAACACCTCGACAGACCCTTCCCTAGGGCAATTTTCTGGTTATTTATTTATTTGTTTTTATTGTTATTCTGTTTTGTGCAAAAAATATTAGTGTTTATTACCTAAATGTGCTATATAAGTCAGAGACGTAATCACTTGAGCCACCAGAAGACAGACTAAAAAGTGTATTTCAGTTTGCTGCTTTTTAGAGCTTTTTTAACACATAGAGTTAATTGTCTATCCTGAGTTAGAATGATTTTTATTTCACTTCAGTGAAGTTTACTGAAGTGTGTAGTGCATCTTGGCAAAAAATAAATGGTGAGTTAAGGGAAAACAGAAGTTGTTGGTGTTAAGGTCTGATTTAAAGTGCGAAAAGTGTTGCTTTCACAAATAAGAATAGGTTTATTCTGTGAGAAAATGTACTTTTTTGACAGGGTTTAAGAGAAGTGAAAATAGATCTGTTGACCGGGAATGAGACTTTCTGAAATGTGTCACACTATGACACTGAAGAATATTACATGGGCCAAGACGAGCAATTAGAAAGAGGAATAGCTGGTAAGCTTGTATTATGGAGAATAGGAGACTAGAATAGGTAGGATACGTAGAAGAGGAATCGAGTCAGATGTGAAAAGGAGAATGTGGTAACAAAATGCTGGTACTGAACTCTTGTGAATGGTTTGCTATGGATGGCAAGTGAAGAAGCTGGTATTTGCAACAGTATTTTGGGATATCTGAAAGGGGACCAGAAGTTAAGATACCAAAAAGGTTGGGGTTTTTGGTTTTTACTTCCAAGGATGTGTGGAAAACAGGAGGTGTTTTGTTTTTATTTGGAAGATTTGTTTTGTTTACTTATAATGTTAAATTACGCAGCTCACAGGACCTGAAGGGTTTAAGTTGAAACACCTGCCTCCTTTTCTTGCACCCAAGTGTAAGTAGTTGGTGGTAGACAGAACATACACATCAAGTTACAGCAACACGCTTGGGTACTAGCCAGACGAAAGAAAAGGCTCGACAAAGCGTAGCTCTTCTCAGAGCGTTTGCTGTAGCTACCACTAGAAATAGATGGTAAAGATAAGCACGAGCTGGGGTAGTTTATCTCCACAGAAAACAAAGTGGTATTAGTGTCACAAGTGCTTACATGTTTTTCCGCCATCAAGCAGAGTAGGACAAATGTGATTCTCATTTCAGGCAAATTATTAAAATAGTATGCATTTCTCAGCCAGTAATAAAGCAAGACTGCGAATAAGCATTGCACATGAAGATAAAAAATGTGGTTTTGAGATGTAGAGGAGGGGGAAAATGCCATGAGCATTCTGGCTACCATAGCAAAGCAACTGGTGCCTGAATATGTTCTCCGGAATATGTTCTGGAACAAGATCAAAAAATAGCTCATTAAGCAACATACAGTTAACTGTAGGCATTTGAGCATTTAACAGCATTGCGTTTACTGAGCACTGATATATTCTGTTGCAAGTTGACTCTAAAGATAACCATAAAAGAATTAAAGTAGAAAATGTTATGAATTGACCTCACTTGGAAAAAGAAATTGTTAAGTGACATACAAGAAAATACTATAATTTTAACATTCAAAAAGATAGTTTATTTTACCTGAAGTACTTGTCCCTGGAAGCTAAGGGCTTGCATTCCAGTAAACCTTTCCTTGGTGGAGTTACAAAGGAATGCACCCAGATTCCCCCTGCATACTTGAGGGTCTGTGTACACCACTGACACACCTGTTATGTTTAAAAAAGGATACATGAGATAGATAACATAGGGAGTTACTGTAATTTACTGCCTTTAAAAATGAAATAAAAAATTTGAAAGATTCATAAAGGCATGCAAAAGTAATGAGTGTTAAAAATGGACATTTAACTCTGTAGTGTTGATAAGCTCAAAATCTTAAGTGTCAAAAATGAAAGAGTATAGGGAAAATAATCAGTCCTGCCATTAATTTTACATGCTTCCTTATTACCTTTTAAGCAGCACCGTAGAAGGGTCTTTTAACAGCCTCCTAATAATTCCATTATAAAAGGTTTCTTGGCTTTAGCCATTTTCCTTGCTTTAAGTGGGTTTTTTTTTCTTTTCTTTTTTCTGAGAAATGCTAACACGTCATTAGGTTCAGTTGGTCATTGAAATTAGTGTGGACAAAGTCCTCTGTCCCCAAAGTGTCTTTTTTTCATTGTTTCACCGAATGCCACAGAGGTTTGAGAGAATTAGAAATTCTTAAAAATGGCTGTATCCTTACGGTTGCTTGCACTGCAGCCTGGCCTCGTGCCAAAACGGCAGTGAGCTGTGTCCCCTCCGTAAAGGGTACCCATAGGCTTGACAGCCGACCCAAACTGGCCAAAGGGCTATTCTGCACCATCTGACGTGGCGCTCAGTGGTAAAAGCTGGGGGGAAAGAGGAGAAAGTGGGGCCATTTGTGACTACAGCATTTGTCTTCCACTTCCCAAGCGTGCCAAGGCCCAGCTTTCTGTGAAGCAACTGAATCAATTCCTTTTTCACTCTGCTTGGGCGCACAGCTTTTGTGTTCCCGATTAAACTGTCGCTACCTCCACCCACAAGTCTCTTCAGCATCCTTCCGTCTTCTCAGCATCCTGCGTGAGCAGGGAGCGAGCGCTCAGCGGGATTCCCCGGGGTCGTACCACGGCAGGGAATGAGTCTCCTGCTGCCGTCAGCTGAACAGGTTCCTTGAGGCTCAGCAGACTGCCCGGTCTTGAACACTCATAGTTCAAAATTGGTTGGTGTACAGCAATTTTGCTTTTCTTTCTAATGTAATCTCCGTTAAATTAATTGGGTTTTTCAACTGTGTCAAACTCGTGTAATTTTAGTTTCCCGTTTTTCTATTTAGCCACTAGGAAACGTTGTGCTTATTTCTCTCATGCACATCTAATGAATCCCCTTTCGTGTTGCTGTATAGCATTTAATTATGATTGCTGTCTTTTCCCAAGAGGTGGTTGCTTCAATTATTGCAAAAACTGGGAGGAATTAAGGTGGTATGGGCAAACTAAACATAGTAATTTCTGTCTTTCCGGTATTTGGGTTTGCAGTCTAAATGACTTTAATTTGCCTGGTTTAGGCAGTTAGGTAAAGGATAATTAAAATACAAAGACGACTTTGTATATGTGACTTTATATATGTAACTTTATGTATAATCTTTCAAATGTTGGTGTCATAAAAGGCTTGTGACTTTTTTAAGTCAGACTTTTTAAGAAGTAATTTTATATGATTTTTAAAAGAAGTCTTGGCTTGGTTGACATTTCAAGTAGAATAGTAGTGTAGATCATTGGGAGGAAAAGAATCTATAAAGTACCCGCTGCAGTTTCCATGAAATCGTATATTTTCCTCTCAGAAGAGAAACTTTCTTCAGCTCTAAGAAGTTAAGGGGAATGGATAGTGTTTTGATTCTATTTAGAACATGACAAAAATTTAGGCTTCCAGCACTAAATACTCACTTTTTGAGGGCAAAAAGAAGGAGTGATTACTGACATGTATTGTCCATTATATTAAAAATTTAAGCAGAGCAATTATATTAAAAACAGATATGACACTCCTGAAAAAAGTTTCTCCCTAATTTTCCCCTTAGGTTGCATTGTGGTTTTTGTTGTTTTTTTTAAAGACAGACATTGCGGGGGGCTGGGTGTGAGAGTTGTTGGTTTTTTTCCCCAAACTGCAATAGATTTTGGCCTTCGCGTCAGTAAGTATTTACGTTCAAACAGTATCTGTATTAGGCACTGCGGAGCACCAAATGTAATATGCGGCTTAAGCTCAGTTTAGAAATGAGGATGTCACCTGGATCTGTGAAGTAAGTCATGGGAGGTTTTGCAATTGCCTGTTGCAAAAATGGCATAGGCAGAGCTCTGGAGGGTGAGGAAAGGGGAATTCTGTAATAGAATTACAACTACCTCCCATAATAATATTTTCTGGTACCTAAAATATTGTTATCGCCAGTGTTTACACTAGCCGGACTCCAAAATAATGAATCCCTAGTAGCTATAAAGCATCTTAGGCTTGCTTTGTTTCCCTTCCGCTCCATTTGAAAAGGTGTGTGTTTACTGATGGCAGGCACTGTGCAGTTAATGGCATAGTTTCCAAATTGCCATTGCAGCTTAAAGGCTGCCTTTGCTTCCTTCTTCCTACACATACCCGTCAACTTGATATGCTTGGAAATGCTTCTTCAAGGCTGTGGAGCTGGGTGTGATGCTCCAAGGATGAGTGCTGTGGGAGGAGAGAACATAGAGATGGAGAGCTTGGGGGTACAATCGATGCAGTATTTCATGAAGCCTTTGAGTTGTGGTCTGTGATTTTGGTATACCCATGAACAGACTCTGTAAAATACTTACTGTCAAACAAGCACTGTAGGACAGTAAGAAAGCACTACAGCAGGTTTCTATGCCATAGAGTTAATAGGCAGGAGTAGGAGAAAGCTATTTTGCCACAGGTATGCAGGAAAATTATGACATCTATTGTGTTAAGGAAGTTATATTGAAAAACTCAGCCCAATGCTGTTTTCTTCTGCTGGCTTGGAATTCGTCAAATTTCTGCTTTATTTTATGTTCTTGAGCAACAGGAGAAAAAAAAAACAAGGATATTGCCCCACTGGTGATCTGGGATTACAGTAGGAAGGTGGAGTAAAGATTGATGCTGTTCCTTGTCTTGCCATCCCTGTCTTTTTCCTGCAATTCCCTGGTTTTCTGCTGCAGTGAGATGACAAAGCTGCTTTCTTTAAGGCAACGTGGAGCTCTTTCCTTTGTGCTCATCTGTTCTGATGAGCTGTCTGAATTTTCTGAAGAATTGCAATAAATTATAGGGTGAACTTATTTATTTATTTATTTACAATCTGAATCCCTCTTCAGTAAGGGAGAGGCATTTCTCTTTTCAGATGCCTCTAACTTCACTGAATATGAGCTGCCTGTTACAAAAATTGCATTAGCAGAGCCTGTCAAAAAGAAGGAAAATTCTTTAGTGGGAAATACTGTTTTATTGTAGGAATTACTGCTAGCTCCCGTTATTATTAATTAGTTCCTCAACTCTCCTGAAAACCACACAGGCAGTTTTAAAATTGCCAATGTTTTGAAAAATCTGAAATACCAAAGTTGAAAATTAGTAAAGAGGTTGGAAGCTGCCAAAACTGAGGCATCCTTTTGTTTTCTTTTAATTGAACTTCAAAACGTTGGTCAAAGCTGCCATTACGTGAACAGTACTTCTTTTGTTTAAAGACAATTTAAAAAGTCTGTACAAAATAAGACATACAGACACTGATTTTTGCAGTCATGCAAAGAAGCTGACATTGGGCAGCAAAGTAGAAGCTAACAGACTTTGTGCTCTGTACCTAAGGAGCTGTGAGGAGCGAAAACAAAACAGGAGAGTCAGATGCCAGAAGTTAAAGCTTTCTTGGCGTCTCTCCAAAAACTTCTGCCTGTATGCAGTGGCTGTAATGAATAGCATATGCAGATCAGTCGTCTGGGGGATGTTTATTAGCGCTTCAGTCCTACCTGAAATTCAGTTGCCAAGTTACATTCATTTTTGAAATATGTATTTTTAACTGATGTTTTTTGCTCCAGGTACATGTACGGTTCATGCATATACATGGTTCAAATACATTATCGACACTGAAAGCTTAGCAAGTTGTCCCTCAAGATCTCAAGTCCTGAAAAGTCTGATGATCCGGTTCTTTGGCAGCCTTAAGCCAATTTAGCTGCCGGCTTCCCGGGCTTGCCCTGCTGCCTCTCTTGCCCCGTGTTCAGGCTGTGAGCTTGTCTGACCTTGCACTGAACCTGTTTGGAGCACAAAGCTGGCAGGAAGCTATGCACTTCGCCTGAGATAGATAGTTTCTTGATGATTTAGCGTGCTGAAATAGTTCAAAGGTGCTGCAAAAACACGAGTAGAAACACATGGCCGAGCCTGAGGGGAACCGAATGGGGATGTAGCTGCCAGCATTATAGGTTAGCTTGGGATGCCCAAAATTCAAAGCTAGATGTTGTAGGTAAGATAGAATAGGGCAACATCAAGAAGTGCTAACTGCCCTCTGGTCAGTATCGATTAAATCCGAGGTCCACCAGCAGAAATCTGGAGATTCCCTCTTCTGCTGGACAAAAGTGTGAAAACAGTGGTCGTTCCAAAGGTGTCCTCTTAACTTCAGGGTAGAATCTGTTGGGGTGGATTGTATAGTTTGATGCTGAGCATGATTTTCTTTACTTGGATAAACTACCTTTGCTGAAAAACAATCCCTACTGTTCTGGAAATGACTTCCTATTTTTTATGAGTCTGTGTATGTTTCCCTTGTATTTGTATGGTGGTGACTGGCTGCTTGAAGAGAATATTTGGTATTTCATTTTCTGGCATGTGTGAGATAAAAGCCAAACTAAAAATAAAAAATTGATGAGAATGTGCAGCTGCCCCAAAAAAATCACTTTTTCGCGTTTATTGAAAGGTGAAGTAATTTTGTCTCCCTCTTGCCCTAGAAATTATACCTATCGTTGTCAGAAAAGCTTACTGGTGAAAAGCAGAATTTGATGTAGGGATAACTGCATTTATACAATGGCGATTTGATTTTCAAAATATTGTATGCAAAGAGCTTGAAACAGAAAAATGTGTTAACATTTGTAATAGTTTGACTCAATAGCAAAGTGATTCTGTTTTGTAAGACTGGAAAAATGGAAGTTGAAACAAGTTTATAACTTTTAGTAGTCAGATGAAGGGAGAGTGATGTATTCTGAATCATGGAGATCTCTTGTTATTCTAAAGTAATCATTATATGAAAAGAAATGTATATACCAGCCTCTGAATTTTCAGTTTCTGGTATTCCAGGCATATGTATTCAAGTAAACTCAATACATTTATCCATACTGTAATTAATTACGTTTTAGTATTTCATTCCTCTTGTTAAAGTCATGAGTTTGTAAAGCACTGAATTTCTGAACCTGTTATCTAAGCAATTTGCAATATTATTAGAAGAGAATGCTTTAAAGTCAATTTCTGTGAAATTACTTATTTTTCATCCAATTAGATATTTCAGTTTTAAATAGCAATGCTGTAGTCACACTAACACTACAGGTGTTAAAAGATCCTTCAGGACATTCTGAATTCGACTTGACTCTTCTCTTTTCATCATTATTTACTGCAGGATTTGAACAAGCGCTTGTCCCTGCCTGCTGACATCAGGATACCTGATGGCTATCTAGAAAAGCTGCAAATTAACAGCCCGCCGTTCGATCAGCCAATGAGTCGACGTTCTCGTAGAGCATCACTAGTAAGTGTAATGCATCTGCCTTGCTAAACCCACCTCTCGGGTCTTAAGATTCTGTTTAGTGCCAATGTCTGTATACCATAGGTATGATTCAACTTCATTTACACCTTGGATTTGATGCCCTGAACTTCACCGTGCGCCTGTCAAAATCCATTGAAGAGTTTTACCCTTCCTTTCATTTTTCTTCTGCAGACTTGGCCCTGTCATTTCTCAGTGAAGGTCTTGACCCATTGAAATTGGTGGCTAAAGTCAACTCTCAAAGTGCATACTTAAATCTTTTGCTTTTTAGAGCAGGGTTTATCTGTTTGAGCAAATAGGCCACGTAATCTTAGGTCAAGGCTGGGGGTCTCGTGACATAGTAGGAAGGAAGGCCCTGAAACAGCATAATATGAACACAGATCCTCCTCACTGTCCTTTTTGTTATTTGGTAACAAATTTTCTATGTCAAAATTGCTGTTTTAAAAAAATACCATAATTAAAAAGCATATGTGGATTCCTAAGAATATGAATGGATAAATTCACATATTTCTTTCTAGATTATTGTGCTATTTAAAAAAATAAATCTTTCCTTGGAGATGGCAGAATGAGGATTCCTATATTGTAATTAGAGTGTAAGTGCTAGAAATCCTGGACGCTCATATAAAATATGCACATCCTCGAAATAGTAAAAAAAAAACATTTTTGTCTTATTTTTAGAAAAATTGTTATGTTTCAATCATAATTTGATCTGTCAACTTTCTGAACGTTAATCAGAGTGTTAAGAATTGCTAGGCCATTGCCAATTTCCTGAGGAAATTCATTGACAAGAAATTCTTTGTGAAGAAAAACTGGATAGGTTTATGAAATCCGCATTATTCTCTGTTTTCTTGATTTAATGGCTTATTTGCTGAAAAATAAATATGAAAGTATGTGTAGTGAATTAGTTTTAGTAACTGTGAAATGTCTTCATTTTATTCTTTGTGAATTAATGATGTCCATAACAAAGCAATGTTTGAGTTTTATCAAGTATTTTTCCCCTGAAAAAATGCAGTTTAGTGTGCTAGACTAAAGCTCTGATTTGCCTGTTGCCTTTTACAAGAATAATATTAAAAGAAAAAAAGATTGGATCAAAGCACTGGGAGTAATAATAATGTAGCAAGCTTAAATATTTGTGCCAGAATTTCATAGCTTATTAACCGCTTAGTTACTGATGTAGCACTGAACTGAAAAATAGAGTTCCCCAAACCTTCGCTTTTCAGATGCTGGTGCTTTTTCAGTAGATCCTTTTTAGTGGAATATAGTATATGAGGGCTGGGGGGATTTTTCCTGTATATCTAAATCCCTTTGCTCATTTAATGTTGAGCCCTGAGAGCAGTTGAAGTTCTCTCCTCTTTACCTTCTAGAAGACAGACAGAAAAACAGTGCCCTCTAATGAATATGGTGTGTGTATGGAGTCAGCTTCCTGCCACAAGGTTGTTTTGTTTTGCCTTTTAAAAATGCTTTCAGGGCTTAAAAGTCCAAAAGAAAACCTGCTAGAAGTGCTCTGGTATGCAGGCATGCATTTGCTGTGTTGTCCTTTCATGATTACAACCTAACCTTTAAAAAAAGGAAACTCAAGGACTCATTATTCTGAGACTGTCATTGAAAGCTTGCTAGCAGACTGTTAATTACAATATATGAATATTGTGCTCTGCTTCAAAGGCACATCTCCTTTCAAGGCTTAGTAGGAATCAAAGGAAAAAGGCTATAAAAAGTATCAAGTGAGGGCATGTTATACTTTAGGTCTGGTGTTCTTCTTTGAAATGAAAGAAAAAATTAGCTTTTATGGTAATTGTATTTCGTGCATACATGTACACTGTTCCTTGCACAGTAGCATAGGTGTAATTCTTATGCACCAGCCAGAGACCATAAATATGGCACATCAGTGTTTCTGTGCAAGTCAAGATAGATGTATATTGCAGGAAAAAAATTAAATAGTTCACAAATTATTTTGAAAGAAAAATTAAATAGATCTTAGTTCGAGGAACGTAAAAATTAGTTTTTCTTCTGAGTGGTAGGCAACCAAAATGTGATTAAAAAATTAAACACATTGAAAGGCAGGTCTTTCTTGAAGAATATCTGTCCTCTGTATGTAGGAAATATTGTATGATTTTATTGTCTAAAGAAGATAGTAAGTTTATTAGTCTTGATGAAAAACATCAACGTTTCTTAGAAATCAGGCTTCTAAGTTGTATTCCAGACTGTCTGGCAATAACAAGGCCAATGGCTATGAGTTCTCCTTTACTTTCTCCTGTAAACTAAGTAGCCTATCTTTTTAATTCTAATACCATCTAATACTCACTTCAAGATATGTTTGTTTAAGTAGGTCAAAATGCACTTTGCAAACATAATATTTATTTTACTAACATTGTACCTCTATCACTGGTTTGTTTAAAATCTCACTGGAGTTACAAGGGTTGTCAGATATCAACTTTGTGTTTTGGGTGAAACAGCTTGACTTCAACAAGCTCCTAAAAATGTTTGATGCTAAAGTATCAGTTTTAAAACATGTCAATCCCAACACTATTTTAATAAAACAGAATTACTCTTAATACTATATTAACATAATTATGTGTCCATTTTTTCTCTTAATATGCCAAATATGTTTACAGACAAGATCTTACGCTTACTTCAGTTGTATTTTCATGCATGTGTTCTGAAAATTAAGTATTAATCCGACTTTTCTTAGTATACCTTCATATTATATTGTTCTCAAGTCTTAATGCAGTCAACAGTATTTACGTTACACGGTGTTACCATGAAATAATATACAACTTTAATATCCGTTGGATTTTAGGAGCAAATCAGTGTATTCTGACTTGTGGACACAGGTGCTGAAGCCAGTCTGGGATCAAAGTGTCATTCCTTAGAAAGAAATAGCAAGTGGAGAGCTGTGTTTGGAAGTGGAAGGAGTAGGTGGTGCTAGGGAGAAAACCTGGCTTTTGTGTCTTGGTATATGTGCAAATGTCAGTAAAGAAAACCCCCACAAAGCCTATGCGCTTTGTAAATCGGTTTAAAAATTGACATGTTTTACATGTCTACTTTCAGCATTCTTTACACTGTAAGAACAATATAAATCTTTGGTGTAATTGACTGTGGTCTTACATGAAAATAACTGTAAAGAGATAATCATGTTAAATATGAGACTAGCAGTGGATTTGAACAGGAAGGGAGTAATGATCTTACAGTCTTCAGAAAAAGGTGTTATATAGGCAAGCAAACCCTCCTGGTTTGCATTGCAGAGCTAAGTTGGTGACCAAAAAAAAGAGAAGGTGGATAGGTCCAAATAAAATATACAAACACTTGAAGTTAAGAGCCATGAAATGTAAATTGTTGAGACAAAGCTGAAGCTTGTGGAGGAATGGTGTTTAGGGATTTTACTGGCAGAGTTTTAGACTGAGAAGCATTGAGAGTTCAGAATGGGAGAGGAAACCTGGAGCTGAGATCTTGAACCCAGCAAGTAAGTAATTTTGAAAGAAGCAGAAGCATATGGTTGCACTGAGCAAGAGAAGGGGTGGAATAGTTTGAGATGACTTCTGTGCCTTAAGCTGCAACGACCTGGTTAGTAGTAATCAGATTGGAAGAGTGGAGTAGACTTAAGTAGGAGGTAGGGTAAAGTGGGGTGTCAATCTTAAGTGTAACTCGGTACATAGTCCTTCTAGGATATACAGTAGACTGGCCAACAGGCTGAGCATCAGGCTTGGATGCTGGGACACATTTATATCGTAATATGCGAAATTGTTTTTAAAATAGGGGAATTGTACCATGTTTGGACAAGTACTGTCAGGTGCTTTTCTGAAACAAAGGTTAACATGCTGATTAAATGTTGTATAAACAACGCGTTCAGTTTCAATGATGGATTTTCCATTTATTTTCATTGCAGTCAGAAATTGGATTTGGAAAAATGGAAACCTATATCAAGTTAGAAAAGCTCGGAGAGGTATGTACAGCTTTCTTTTGAAATGATTACTGCTTTGATGACAATGTCTTGTGTAACGTTTTACATAAACGTTAACAGAAAAATCTCCATATTCCTTGAAATACCCATTGAATTTATCTTCTCAGTAAACCAAATATGACATGTGTAACAATATCACAACCATGCAAAAGTTATATGCATACATAGTAAGACAAAAAAAAGGCAGGAAAGCGATCTCACTGAGCTGGGGTAGAGCAAGACTCCATTAGCAAATGATCTGTGACCTTCTTACATAGGCTGGATTTGTATGCGGATAGATGAAATTATGCTGTCGATAATAAAACCGGTTCAGCCTGGTGTCCTTCTGCTGTGATGTAGGTGTTAGGGAGCACTCGTGCTGGAGAAGAAGCCAGCGCTTGCAGGGAGCAGGCAGGAGCTGCACGTTCTGGTAGTACCTGACGCCAAGGTTGCCTTTCCTTCTGGGAGGGCAGCAGCATGGATTTCTGCCTCCACTCAGCCTCTGACTTCCAGAGAAGCGGTAGAATTCAGGAGGGGACAGGTGTCAGTCCTGTCCAGCTGGATTGAGGTTGGCCAACGGGATCAAAAATGGACAAGGAGCGGTGGAATGGGGCGCACTGAACATTGCAGAAGGCAGCAGGGCTGGTCATCATCTCTGCTGTCAATATTGCAGCCAGACCTCCGTTTGCAGTGTTTCAAACACATTTATTTTTCTTTTTTATTGAGTTAGATGAATCACTAGACATGACATAACATTGCGTATCTTTGGAGGAGTGTTAATCTAGTAGCTCTCAAGTCATAGTTGTGGGCGTACATTATCTCACTTGCTTACACAGTGTGGTGGACGACGCCAGGTATGTACTGTGACCCAGGGCAGTGTCTGTAACTTCTTTGCTTCCTCTTTGCTATTGCTGGGATTAGTTGTACCTACTTGCTGTTTTGTTAGAATTTCTTGTCCTTATGTAACATGCCATGAGTGCTTTGAATCCCCTACTGTCTAAGAAAAATAAAATAAAATGAAAAATTAAACGCTGACAACTTCCTCCTCCCCCCTAAAAAAAAATAAAATAAATTCTCATGCAGAGTATGTAACGAGGACAAGAAGCTATCAAAAGGATTTATATGTTTAAGGTATGTCTGCAGCCTTTGGAAACATAACTGCAGTGTAGGGTAGAGATACCTGAGCTAGTTTTAATCAAATAGAGACTTCCAAGAAGGTAAATGATCCCAGCAGTGAACTTGGTGAGCTTAACGCTACCTGATCTGACTACTTTGGTAGCTCTGTGGTGTATAACTTTCCGTGTAATTTTCAGAGTTGTTAAGCATACGCGTCCCTTGTGTCCTCTGTGTGTAGTTTTACATATATCAAAATAAGACAATGTAAAAACTATGCAAGTCCAAAATGAAACCAAACAGAACCTCAGGCAGTAGTTTGTATTTTCTTTTTTAACTGATGTTTCAGTGAAGGAACAGCTTGTAGGAATTTCCTTCTTTTTCCATTTCATAGGGTACTTACGCAACAGTTTATAAGGGGAGAAGTAAATTGACAGAGAATCTGGTAGCTCTGAAAGAAATCCGTCTGGAACATGAAGAAGGAGCACCCTGCACAGCCATAAGAGAAGGTGATAACTTCTTTTTTTCCCTACTTAGAATTTCAGGTGCTTCTGGATTTCTTTTTGACCAAAGTACTGTTGGTACTTGGAAATACATAGGCTACGTGGGAGATTAATGGAAATGGTATTAGTTTCGATGGGGAAGATTTTAATCTAGACGTATTAAAGAGTTAGTGTTTCAAATTTATTTACTTTATGGGGGGTGGTTGTGTTCTAAAATGCAGTGTTCTAAATGGATGATTTTATACTGAATTAGGCTATTCTTAGTGAATAACTTTCAGAATACCTTTTACCAAAAGACTACTTCTGCCTGAAATGTATAATTTAGGAAATACTTAGTTTGTTACTTAAATGTCTGTTTGGTGTTTTGATTAAATACCTTTCTTATTAACTTAATGTATGTGAGTATTATGTTCTTAAAAATAGCTTTTTAATTTAAAAAAAAAAACAAATAGCTTATCCATATGAACTTACAGAAATGCATTTACTGCTCGTGTTTTGCACTTACTTATTTTATACTTCCAATTCTCTTTTGCAGTATCATTATTAAAAGATCTGAAGCATGCAAATATTGTTACATTACATGATATTGTGCACACAGACAAGTCTTTGACTCTTGTTTTCGAATATCTGGTGAGTGCTTAAGCAACTTGAGCTTTACAGTTTATTGTTTCTAAGTAACATAGACATAAAAAAATTCTCTACTGTTTTTAAAAATAATGGGACTGTTAAGCTGAAAGTGAGAAAAGCGTATTCAGTTCTTAAATTGCTGTAAATTAATAAATACTGTTCTGATCATTTCAGAGTTTCGTTAATAAAAGTTAGTGGTGATCTACCTGAGCAAGCTGTCTACTTGTACCAAAATTGTTAACTGTAAAAACACATAATCACACCATTATTCAAATGATGTATTTTTTCTATTATGACACAACTCTCGCAAGTTAACTAAGGAAAAAAGTATACTTCGAAATAAACAACACGTTCCATCTGTTTTAACAATCTTTTCAAGCAATTGTCCATTATTACATATCTCACTGGCTCGCCTCTTGCATTGTGGACTGCTCACTTTCTCACTGAAGCTTTGCTTAATGATCTTTTCGTATAATAAACTAGAATATATGAGCATAATAAGAGGGATGAAGAAAAACTCTTCCAGTGTAACTGGAGAATGTAGCGATTCCATAAAATCATAAAATACTGTACCACACACACGATGGAGGAGAAGGCAATAACAAGTAATGTTGCCTGAGATGACACAGCTTGCTGGAAAGCATGGAGATATGTATATCCTCTGAAAAGCCAGTTTTCTGCACATTTGCGTTTTTTATCATTGAGCATCTTTTGCAGAAGACTCAGTTTTCTGATTAATATTTCACTTCTAACAATAAGTAATATTCACGTAATCTGTTGTCCGCAATTTTATTGAACAATGCCGATGGTGTTTTGACAGGATAAGGATCTGAAGCAGTACATGGACGACTGTGGGAACATCATGAGTATGCACAATGTAAAGGTGAGTGTTTTTAGTGACAGTGACTCTCTTCCAGCTTTCCCTGTTCTAAGAATTTTGGAGAACTTAATCATCAGGAGATACATGGTTTAGGGCTTTTTAAAAAAAATAAAAATAAGAAACTTAACTTCCTTTTTGACCTTTTGACCTTAACTACGTTTAACGTCAGATGGAGTCTTTCCTTTTGGTTTTGAGGGCTTTTAAGTGTTTAAAGCACCGAAAACAGGAGATAATATAACTTCATATGTTTTCATTCTCTTTGAAGCTATATATTTAAGATGAAAATTTCCTAAAAAAAGAATACATTCATAAATCTTTTTACTTCCTCTTGTCCTTCCATTATTTTACACTCGTTTATTAAGTCTGTAGTTTGGTATATCCTCAAATCAAATTTACATGTGCACGCTGAAGAAAATGTAGCCTCAATCATGAATGTGGGTTTGGATGCCACTGCCTACCACACAATTAAGAAATTAATAATACATATTTAAGAATGAGTGATATTAATCTTTCCATTAGTAATAAAATGAAAATTATTTTCTGTAACATTTATTTGTCTGTTCCTTTTAACTGTGGCTGGGCCAGGTCAAGTGATTCAGTTTCCAGTCGGGCCTGCTGAAACTAACTCAGGTTCAAGCGTTACCTCTCTCATAACATGCAGGTCTGGATTTGGAAAACTGGAATAACTCTTTATGTTCTTTAATACTTACGGCTTTATAAACAAGATTCTAAACAGAGGACGGTGCAATTTGGAAATGAGTGAGGTTGTCGGAGGAGGCTGGGTTACCAGCATCACCCTGCTGTGTTGCAGCCTCTGCTGTACTGTACCTTCAAAATCTCTTTATTGAGCCATATATAATTCATATAAGGGATGTTATTTATGTGGTAGATGTGTTTGAGAAGCTCTTCCATGCCTCTTGAAAAAAAATTAAGCTGTGATCCTGAAGAACAAAACCATGAGTGTGCAGGCGTGGTAGGAAAATCACTTTTATTCTTAACAGAGTAGCGCATAGCACAAATGTGGTTGACAACACAATGTACTAAATGCTGTGAAGTGATGGGCTTTGCGTGCGTTCCAGTAGAGTTGTCATCCTTGTTTTTGGCTTAGTTGCATGTTGAGAAATCTGTTCTTAGTTGAATTGCGTATGGAATTCAGTCTAGATATTGGGTACTCTTTGGATAGCTTTTTTTTAGTTTTTATTCTGTTGTCACATAATAATAAGTATCTCTAGGGAAAGACATTTGCCCTTAACCTACTCTGTTGCTTCCTTTGAGAGTCTGTAAAGGGAAATTCTTTAATTTGTATCTACTTCAGAGACACAACAAAAAACATAATTATGCCTATGTTTTTAATTAACTATGAGTTACTAACTAGTGCTTTAAGCTTAAAAAAAATAAAAGCTGTAAGTGGGAAGCTGACTCTTAAAATAAAGTGCAGTGAGAGAAAGAGCAGAATCTACTTGTGGTAATCCAAGCTAAGCAGAGGAACTGTTTTTCCTTGTTTGCCTATGGTTTAAGCTATGCCCTAAGAGCAGATTTCGATGGTCAGTACCTTTGGCACTGGGAAACGAGAACAGCTGCTTAACTGCGGTAGCTGTAGGTGCTTACCTTACAATAATGGGGGGGGTGGGGGGTGAGTCATTACTAACATTTTAGAGACCTTGCTGTCATCACTCCCTTCCCAGTCCTCAGCTAATTTTAGTTTTTTGAGTTTCAACAAAACAGAGATGTATAATATAAAGATGTGTGCAATCTCTGCAGGTATTACTGTTTCAAACAAAATTTTGAGCTAATACGTGTCGTCCTGTGCATTTTCAAAAGGATCCCTGACGACTGTGGTGAAGATCCATAATTTCTGTAGAATAATCTGCTTTGCCTCCTTGACTAATCCTTGCAGTCCCAGTCTGTACCCCCCCCCCACTAGAGATGGCTATAGATTTCCACAGCAGTCCTCTTAGTATCACTTGAGATTAACGACCCCTGCAACAGTATGGACATGAGTAGATGGAACAGAACTTGCTGCTTCTCATTCTGCTCTTCAAAAAAGAAAAGGAAGGAAGGAAGGAAGAAAGAAAGAAATCAATTCCAATTCCTTTTTTCTAGAACAGATAAATCCCACATAAGCAGACTGAGAACAGATGGATGTAACTACACCTGCTGTGTATTTGTCCAGTTTACAAAAAAGAATTCAGTGGTGTCACCTGGTACAAAAATAAACTGATGTGTTAGAAGATGGTCATATAAAAACATTCCAGTGTTTCTCCTCAAGAGTCCTGTTACATGCTGAATTTGTCACATTGGTAAACATTGCTTTCTGTAATGCTCTGTATTTTTTCACTGTACACTTGATCACCTATACTGGCTGAGAAATGTTGTGTGGTAAACGCCAACAATGGCTACCCAGAGGTCCCCATGTTCAAGAGCAGACCTTTTATACACATAGAAGCTGCAAAATAGTAGTTCTGAATGCAATGATATAGTAAACTCACTTGGCTGCTCTCTGCTAAACCTTTATCTTCATCCTTTAGTACTTTTATGTCTATATATGTGCAGCATTAATATGCATGATCGAAGTTGCTTGCTTGGCTTGCCGTTCCAAAGGACTAAAATAAACCTGTGTGTGTCAAGGTGAGGGGATGAATATAAATGCCAGAGGCAGTTGGGCTGTTTTAGTAATCCTTGTTTCCCCATTTCTGCATGTTTCGTGAGCTTGTGAATCCAAGTGTATTTTTCCAATAGCATGCCAAAATGTTCTTTACACAGTTTTGCACAATTGTAGAGAAAGGATGCTGAGCTGCATTTTCAGAAGGGATTCTGTGACAGAAGGGGAACTTGAGTAGTCAGAGACAATTGCCTTTAAAGACATTCGTGTGGGGAAGAACATTGGTAAATGCTTACTTAAAAATAAACAGCCCTGTAGTTCTCTTCACTTAAGCAGAAAAAATTGCTTTTAAAGTCTTTGTTGTAAACTATCGTGTTAGAGCAGTGTGTTAGCATAAAGGGGTTTAAAATCTGTAAACTATAATGAAGATGTTCGAATATGTTTATATGGTAAAGTAACTTACTTTTTGAGAAGTATTTGTGTCCTACTTAAAATACAGAGGCTTAACTCCACAGTGCCCAAACGGTCTGTTATAGTCATGTAATCTGTAGATTAACCTTTTAAGTCTAATTTATATAAATGTTCTCTTTTGTAGCTATTTTTATACCAGATTCTTCGTGGTTTGGCGTACTGTCATAGGAGAAAGGTATTACATCGAGATCTGAAGCCACAAAATCTACTAATCAATGAGAAAGGAGAACTGAAGCTTGCAGACTTTGGTATGGCCTGAAATTATTCTGTAATAAATGTTTTCTTCACTCAGCAAAAGAGCGGCATCTTTCCTTATAAAGGAAAGATGAGAACATCGGGTCAGTAGTGAATTTGTGCGTTCTCAGGTAGAAAATGAAAGTCAACCTTTTACAGGATATTAGTAATCAAAGTAATATATGTATAGGTCGACTGACTTGTGGTTTGAAAGTAGTCTTATAGCGTCCTTTGAAATTGGCACTTTGGAAATTGGCAAATTGGAAATAATTAAGGTGGAGCTCAAGTTGCTTTTCCTAACACTCCAGAGTCACTCCAAAGCAGAGTAAATGTGATGGGAGAGAGAAAGAGTCTGTCCACAAGCCAATTGTCAGGTGTTACTCCATCACTGATACACCAAGTTCCTTTGGGACTTCCAGTAGAGTGGGACATTCACAGTTTCCTGTTATCTTCTGTGTCAGGAAGGTCCTTTGAAAGTTGTGCTACCACTGGTTTTTCCCCTTGTGTGTGAATGAAGGTTGCTTAGAAGATTGCATCTCACATGATAGACCTAAATTTTATTGAAGATATTACTGATAAACTGACAGTGTTAGGGTGGAAGACCCCTGCTGATCCAACGCTGATTTGGTCTGTTTCCACCATTTCTTTATTCATTTGTTGCCTTCTGCCTCTTGCAATGTAATTCTCAAATTTAAATAATTCAGAAGGGTTTTCACAGGTGGGAGGTGTCATATTGACCTAATGCTTTGTTGTTTTAATGAAATTTATAGGATTAGTCCAGGTTTTGATCTGTTTACCTCCTTTCTATACTTAAAAGTGCTGATCGCGAGATTGCTGTCAATACTAAGAGGCAAATAACAAGTTGTAGAAATGTATTTATTAGGGCTTTTTAATGAACACTAAGGGAAGGTATTTAGCAAGTATAATAAGGTTGATTTAGCTCTTGAAAATTCTTTGTGAATTTCATGCAAAAAAAAAGATTTCAGCAAGCTGCACATGACTCTTTATTTCCCTTTTTATCAAGGATTGGCTAGAGCGAAATCTGTTCCTACAAAGACCTATTCCAATGAAGTTGTCACGTTATGGTACAGACCACCTGATGTTCTCCTCGGATCTTCAGAGTATTCAACTCAAATTGACATGTGGTTTGTATAGCTTTGACCAATTTAATTTTTGTTCTCAGTCAAGTTGAAAAAATGTCAATTCTTTATTATTACATAGCAGCATTCAAATACTCATCCTTTTAATTTTTGAAGGCTACAACTGAGTTAGATTTTTGGAAAAAGGGTTGGCAGACAAGGAAGATGCTTTTATTTCTCTGGGAAAATGCAGAGTACTTTTTTATTGCTTAGAGTAAGCAGGCATTAGGCCCACAGTGTTAAGGAAAAAAACCAAACATGTTCTCCTAATGACACGATAACGTGGTATTTTACTATGAACTTTAATACAATTGATAAACTTGACATCAGAAGGAAGAGGATACAGCTATGACATAGGTTTTGTTTAGTCTTTGACAGTTCTTTTGTTGCTACATTTCTTTCAAAACATTATTTTTAATAGCAGCGCAGGGCTAACAACTAATTTAATAATTTGTTTCAGTTGAAGAGAAACCACAGAAGTCTTTAAGAGCTGAAAGCTTAAGTTGTTGGATTGTTTCTGATTTATCTTTTTCTCTGTTTCTGTAAAGGGGTGTGGGATGCATCTTTTTTGAAATGGCATCAGGAAGGCCTCTTTTTCCTGGTTCAACGGTTGAAGATGAACTGCACTTAATTTTCAGACTTCTGGGTGAGTGTATACTTTTAGCAATAATGTTAATGCTATACGTCTTTTCTTCAAAATGCCTTTTCCACGAGAACTGTAGATCTTTATCCATAAACAAAGATATTTTACATTGCGTTGTAATTAAGGTGAATGAGTGTGCTCTTGATGAAAAATGGTTGAGCCGAGTGCCCAGCTGAGTTTGTACAAAATAGGCTCATTCTTCCCTGTTTAAATTACAGGATTAAATGCTTATTTATGTCAAAGTTGTTTCTTTACATTTTTTTAAGTTGAATTTGTTACTTTTTTTAAATGCAGGAACCCCATGTCAAGAAACATGGCCAGGCATTTCTTCCAGTGATGAATTTAGAAACTACAACTTTCCAAAGTATAAACCACAACCCCTCATCAACCATGCACCAAGGTACTTTTGTGTTTTATTAATAGAAAATCTGCGTCCCTGTGGCTTTGCATATTTGTAAATGTGAACATTTTTCCAAGTACGGTCTGCTACCAAAGGCTGGAAAACTACGTATCAGTTGTTATTGCGGGCAAAGCAAAATCCTGGTTTTACATGATTACTTTGTCTAATATCATTCAAGGTACCACAGCTCCGTAATGACCTGTAGAACTATAAACTACAATTAATAATTACTGCATAGTAATAGTATTGACACAACACTTCCTAAATAACCCAAATTCTTTTCTGTTATGTAGTAGGCCCGTGGTTAAAATGGCAAGCCTTCCTTCAGCAGGCTCTTGAAATTATTCAAGAGGAATTTGAAGGGTCTGCACAGTTATTAGAAATAAACTTTCTCACAAAGACTACCACGTTTTTTATTGACTCTGAAGAAAAAGATCTAACATTGTGTCCTTCTAGTAAATGAGTAGTGTTAGGCTTTAAAAAATAAAACCGCAGTTTTTGCTAAAAAAAGTGATCCAGGTCAACCTAGTAAATCACGATCCAGAGCTCAGGTTTTGTCTGTCCCCAGTGTTTTTCAAATAGTCTTGTTCTGAGATATTGGTACTTGTATGTGTACACGTTAACATGCAGAAAAGTTCTTTAGATTACAGTATTTCCGTGTTTAAATTTAATTTTCAGGTTTGATATCATTTAAGTCGGTTCCTATGCAGTTTTGCTTTTGTAAATATAGTTCAATAACTGTTTTAATTTTTAAAAATATTTTTATTTTTAGGCTAGACACGGAAGGAATTGAATTGATAGCGAAGTTCCTTCAAGTAAGATGTGGTTTGTGGCTTTACTTTATAAAAGTGCAAGTTTAGTTTTTTAATATATTATTTACAAAATGTATTAGAAGCTGTAGTGTCTGTTAGATCTATCTCAATATGGAATATGCAGCTGAGTCTGCAGTGGATGATAGATTTGGGAAGAATGACAGTTTTGGGAAGCGTGTGTACTGTAAGAATTTAAAACCTGATGTTTAATTATTTTGTTTGTTTGTTTTGACGGAATTGATTTCTTCTCTTACTACTTTTTGTAAAAATAGAATTGATTCTATGTTAGCAATTCCCTGAAAAAACTAAATCTCTTGTGAAATACGGTATTAAAACAGAACTTTTAAATACAAATATTAAATTTCTGCAACGATGAACTTAGTAACTGCTTCTCTAGTAGTAAGGTATAACATTACTCTTTGATCTTGCAAACTGTATTCAAAAGGTGAAGTGGTATGTGGGTTTAATCTTCTAATCAGTATTAAAAATGAGCCAGAAGCAAGATGGAAGGCCAACTCTTAAGTCTTCAGGTAGAAGCAGAAGCACTGTAACTTCATGGTGTTAAAAATTCTTAGTCCATAAGGTGGAGCGCAGTCACTCTGCTTTGCAGCCCGTGATTTAAATTCTACATCAGGTCTTCATCTATTTACACGCTGTGTCAAAACAGAACTTGCAGTCTTTCTTTGGACTTTGTTCTTATTTGTGTACACCTTTTTAAATGTCTGCATTGTTGTCCAAATGTCCACGTATGCCAAGCAGGAGACATTTGAGCACAGATTGAAGACCGTGTTGCCTAAAGTTCCATTTTAACACAAAATGCTGCAGCATAGTCCGTCGAATTAGAAAACTCGTGTAAAAGCATTTCATTGCAGTTTAATATTAGAACATAATGTAGACAAAAGTCTGTCATCTAATCATCGTTACATCTAAAAATAAAGATTAAGTGTATTTTTGACTTGCATCAATTTACAGTAGTTATTCTGACTATTTAGCAAGCTTGTTATATATTGATAATACTGATTTAGATAACATATGTTAGATTTTCATGTGTGAAACAAAAGTAATGAAAACAAATTTGTCCTAGCTAGTTGGCGGGAAATATTGAGCAAGTAGAACTCTGTTTCTCCCTTTGATGAAATCACACGATGCAAAGAGTTTTTTAATGAAAACCAACACACTTTGTTTCCTTTTATGTTAATAGTATGAATCGAAGAAGAGAATTTCAGCAGAAGAGGCCATGAAACACGCATACTTCAGAAGTCTTGGAACAAGAATACACACTTTGCCTGAAAGTAAGAGGAATAGTAAAGTAGCAGTGTGTTGTTGAGCTAGTACATTAAAGCTAAGTGCATTGGTTAAGAAAAAACTCTCTAATCTATTAAAGAAGTCTGGTATATTGACTTAAATATTTGGGAATAGGAAACATTTTTTTAATCTAAACTGTATAATTAAGTAGAACTTTGTTCAATAAAGCATCATTATGTTTTGATACGAATTGATTTCTTTTTTACATTCCAGGTGTTTCAATATTCAGTCTAAAAGAGATTCAGTTGCAAAAAGACCCTGGCTTTCGAAATTCCACTTACCCAGAGACAGGTACGGAAAGCTCAAGATTTTCTCATATCTGTAAACGGAATGCTGTGCCAGAGATACTGGAAAATACTTTGTTAAAGTGGTCTGTGTGGATGTACTCAAACAGGTACCAGGAGTGATTTGATCAGATTCCTGTAGAGACATAAAAGCTAAATGCACAGAAGGAGATGGTTTTTACTAGAGATGGGCGGAGGGGCTGCTAATTTGATAAAGTCTTGGAGTTTCAAACCATTGCTGTGTGGGTGTTGAATGGTGGCAAAGCAAAAAAACAAAAAAGATGCAAAAAGTGCAGTTAAAAGAGAGATGCTGATATTGGTTTAAACACAAAAAGAGGATATTCTCTCAAAATAGACACATCACAGAACGATAGGTTTAAACACAAAGAAAGGGTATTCCCTTGAAATAGTAAGATCACAGAATGATAGGGGTTGGAAGGGACCTCTGGAGATCATCCAGTCCAACCCCCCTGCCAGAGCAGGGTCACCTAGAGCAGGCTGGACAGGAACACGTCCGGGTGGGTTTTGAATGTCTCCAGAGTTGGAGACTCCACCACCTCTCTGGGCAGCCTGTCCCAGTGCTCTGCCACCCTCAAAGTAAAGAAGTTCCTCCTCATGTTTAGATGGAACTTCCTATGCTCGAGTTTGTGCCCGTTACCTCTTGTCCTGTCCCTGGGCACCACTGAAAAGAGCCTGGCCCCATCCTCCTGACACCCACCCTTTCAGTATTTATAAGTGTTGATAAGATCCTCCCTCAGTCGTCATTTTTCCAGACTGAAGAGACCCAAACCCTTCAGCCTTTCTTCATAAGAGAGGTGTTCGAGTCCCCTAGTCATCTTGGTAGCCCTTGGCTGCACCCTCTCCAGCAGTTCCCTGTCCTTCTTGAACTGGGGAGCCCAGAACTGGATGTAGGTAGTAACTGAATACTCTGAATACTGTGTTGTGCGAATGCTTCCATTTCTTACTGCGGTCCATGTTCTGTTTTAGGACATGGGAAGAACAGAAGGCAGAGCATGCTTTTTTAAAGTGGGCGATGCAGAGTGGAGCCCAAGCCTGTCCTATCGATCAAGGACTCGGATCTGAAGGCAGTGCTCTCTGTTGGTGGACTTGGAATCGCAGTTTGTCTACACTGTCCTCTTCACAGTGGAGTCTTTTTATTTCCAACCTGCAGATTATGTTTTTATATTTGTTGTCACAGTGTGACAATTTTTTGTACAGTTGGTTTTAAGGTCTCCTCTGCCACTAGAGCCAGTAGGTTACAGCTGTTGATGTAACTGTAGCTGCAATTTTTGTGCAGGACTGAGAAACACAGTGCATTATTTATTGCGGAATCATTGCTGCTAAATAACTACTGTCTGTATAGTTAACACAACAGTTCCATGCCTGAAGAAGTTGCAATGGCTTTATAATATGTGAATGCATCTGTTTCTCTTCATAAAATGTTCTACTGCTGCGGGGTTTTTTTGTATTTCTTAAACTGCAGTGTTTCCTGGAATGTAAACATAGCTTTGCTTGGCTATAGGTGAACCATCTTTAATGCTCTAAGTTCATGGCACTTAATTCCTTATTTGACATTGGAAGTATGTGTTGAAGTAGTTGAAAAAATTATAACGCATATTATGTTTTTGAAAAGCACATGGTGTGAAAGTTGATTCAAACAAGTGAACAGTAGCTACTATTTGCTCTCAGATCCTACGTTCGTTATTGATAAACCAGAGCATGGAGACTGGATGATAAATTTTGTCAGGCTTCCTCCAGCGTAAGGTATTTGCACATTATGGTGCATATGGGGCCTGCAGAAACAATGACTTGCAGAAGCAATGACTTTTTTACCTTGTTTTTAACTTAGAAGTACAAATAGTCAAAAGATGATTCATATGCGTTGGACCCTGGCTTACTTTGGAAATTCAGAATCTTTTCATTACAGAGGAACAGGACAACTAATTACAAGAACATGGGAGTAATGTCACACTTTTCCCACCTTGTTGCTCTCCCATTTCTGCATTATTCACTTGAAATCAACTGGAAAGATGCAAGATTGTACTTGATAAGAACTCACTATGCTACGGAGCTTTTACAATGGGAACTTAGAGAGTTTTTCAGATCTTAGATGTTATCTGTTTACCAGAGATAGTAAACATGTTACTACTATGCTTATGCATCTCAGTGAGTATCATAAGTACACCCTTGGTGATGGTTACAGTATTTTTAAGCATTTGTGTTCACCTTTATGAACTTATTCGTTTAGTGCATCTTAAAGAGACTGTAAATCTTTATTGGTATATTTTGAAATGGTCATGTAAATCTTTGGCTGGTATATCATGAAAATAGTCATAGGTAACTTAATTTTTCCTGACATTCACTGTAAAACATTCAGGGGTCCTACCATTTCTGTTCAGGAAATCTTGTAGTTTATTGTTATTTAACAGTATTAAGTGAATTTTTGTATATTTCATTTTAACTTTATTTGTGAATAGTGATTGTGGCATGTTTGGGGGTGTTTTATTAATATTTCATTGATACTGGTAAATTTGAATTGGGATTTTTTTTCTTTTTTTTTTTTTTTTATTTTCTGGAAGAGAGAAATTCATGTGTAATGGTGACTATTGGACCACTACTGCTTTTCAGCATTTGTAAACCGGTTTTGCGTTAAATCTTGTAGACCTAACAAACTGCTGTTATTTCTAACTGACCGACCTGTATTAATATTGTACTTTTGAAAGTATAAATATTATGTGGAATTCTTTGGTTTTGTTTTGAAATTTATAATAACAAAGGCCCTGCGTTGTTAAAAATACAGACTAAGTGAACTTGCGGTTCTTGGGGCATTGTTGGAAACGGTTTAGCTAGATCTGTGTGTTGTGGGGAGTCATCGGATTTAGCTTTGGCCGCTTGTTAATTTATGCAAACGCAGAAGCGGTGGCAGCGAAAAGGTAACGTGGCTCATCCGCCACAGGGGCCGTTCAGGATCTTATCGTTAAACGTGGTCCACAGTCTGATTCTCGGCAAGCCGGTCCTGCGTCTCACACGGGATCAGAAGTCTTGCCCAGGTCTAGGAGCGTAGTATCCGTGTGGGATACCTGCGTGGGTCTCCCACTGATGGCAGCGGGAGCGGTACGTGCGTGTCACAGGCAGATTTGGCACTGATGGAAAAAAAAAAACCCTTTGTCCTGAAATAGTTGTTATATATATTTTTTATAGTTGCTACGGATCTGATCTAGATTTTATACTGATTAACTTTGTAGGAAAATACGTTGTAGGACGTGATGGTGTTGAAGAAAGAGGTCTCGGAAAAACGTCTCTTTTTTACAAAAGTAGTGAAGATGTAGAGTAAATGTTCACTGTGGATAAATGTGGGATTTAGCCTTTCTAGAACAGTAATATTTTATAGGTCATAAAAGAACAAGTAATAATGTGACACTAATGAGTAAAGGACTTAAAGGTTTAACTGGTAAAATGAAGTGCATTAATACATTTAGAAAGGGATCAGCTGCAGCTAACAGAAGGAGGTTTCCATTTTAAGTAGGAATTCAGCTTTTTTTGTTACAGATGAAAAGATCTTCCATAAAATTAAAGCACTCTGTTCGAAGAGAGACTTTTTTTCTAAGGGCCTACAAGCGAATTGGTTTTCTTCATTAGGAGGTAGCTTTAAAGAATGCGTTGCTTAAGAAACTTGGCATCTGTGGTCAAGCCAGGTTTTTTCCTTGTCTATAATTGAAATTCCTGCATCAGCAGCGACAGGTCCGTGGCAGCTGCCCGTTTGGGGCGGTAGTCAGCGAGGCTGAAGTTGCTGGGCATTTCTCCGACATCCTTTTTGTGCAATTCAGTGTTCTGCCTCCTCTCTGACAGCATCAGGCACTACGGACTTGGTTGCACTGTCCCCAGGAACTGCAGGGAGCGTTGGCCTTTTTGGGAGAAGACCTCAACCCGTGGCAAAAACCAAGCAGATAGTCGCTAAAAATGGATGGCTTTCAAGATGTGGTGTGACAGCCTTTGGTTGCAGATGAGCGATGAGTTAAGGAGAAACGGCCTGCAAGTTGTTGCTGATTTTAAGTAGTTCTTTTTTGGAAGGTACCGGGTGTTATCCCATCTGCCGCAGGGTAGGAATGCCAAGGTGCGTGGGTAGGTGCGTGGAGGAATAAGGTGGGTTTTTGAAGGCAGGGAGGAGGCAGGTGGCCACGAGGTTGGGCACACATGAAGGTGGAGGTGGAAGGGGAGAGGGGGTGGGTGGAGGAGACGGGGATTCGCAGGGCAGGACAGGACAGAAGGGGCAACCCAGCTGCTCAGCAATGCTCCAGTGGAACGTGCATCTCCACACGGCTGTTATTTGTGTGCTGCTTTACCCACAGCATTAAGTAGCCAGAGTGTATCCCTGAATTGGGCAATAAAAGTTCAAATAAACAGTTATTAAAGAATCGACACGCTTTGTATTTGCAAATCATTTGAAAAACTGCGAGGTGGCGCTCTTTGGGCTGCTCGCTTGGGCTTTGCACACGAGTTTGTCCATTTAATAAAGGTACATTGTTTCTGTTTTGCAATGTTAAGACAGAATTAAGGTTAAGAATACATTCGCTTATTGAGGACAAAATATATGAAAGGTGCGTTGTAGATATCCCCAAGCTAAGTATTATAAACCCAGGAAATACCCAGAATTAAGGTCAGAGTTGAAAGAAATCCAAACACATGAGGGTATGGAAATGCACGGCTGTAGCCTGTAGTGACACTGAAGAAAAATTAGGATTTACCTTGTCTGTGACAACGTGCAGTCACAGACATTTGGTCATTTTATCTGGTCACTAAGGGGCAGAGTTGAAACCATTTGTCCCAACTTGTTGGCACCTTCCCATACCTTTTTCTTTTTTCCCTTAGTGATGTTTGGCTTTGAAACAAATGCCGCATTCTGTAAAATTTCTTAAATTTGGGCAGGAATTTGAATGCTTCCTTTTTACAGATTTTTTTTTTTCCATTTTTTTTTCCATTTCAGAGACTGGGCTGTTAGAGTTCAAATGCTGCGCTTTGGCCTGTGTGTGGGTCAGCAACATCCATGTCAGACCAATCTGAGACGCTGACAAGATGAGAAGTACAGATTATAAATCACAAAGGAAGCACTGTTCGAGTGTTTAGCTAATTAGTACGTTGTAAAGGAAGCTCTGGCTGGACAGGTAGGATGATTTTTAGAAGTATAAAAGCCAAGTAGATAGGTGGGCTTTGTAATTCCTGCCGTGCAGCCTTTCCATCTGTGGAGGAAACCACGCTCTTGTTCTAGGCCACAGTGGAAATTTGTCAGACCTGGGATTAGAGTTCAGCTGTTCTAGATTATTTTTTTTTTTAAATCTTTTGTGTGTGATTTTCACTGGGCTGTGCTGCGCCTCTCTCGTTAACTGAAAGAAAAGGATTGATGTCAGTGGAAAAATGTGCACGTTACAATTTTCCATTATTTTCACAAGTTTTCTAAAATCCCTTAACTCATATTTATAAATTCTGTAATTTTGGAGCCAACTTAAACTGTGAACGCACACACATGCACGTACTTACTGTTGTAAATAACCGCTTCATTTGTTGTGCCGGCTGCATCCTCCAGAATCGCTTAAGAGGCCGGCCTCCCTGAGCCGATTGCCTTTATGGTCCTCATGAAACACGGGTCTCGTTCAGCTCAGATGCCGTACCTGTAAATGCATTTTTCCCCAGAGAGCGATGAAGTTCCTCCATTTGCTGCGGTGAGATCTTCTTGCTGATGGACATGCCATCGCCACGGATGGCAAACAGGGGAGAACGCTCTTCCCTGTCCCTTCTCCAACATGTCCCTGTGGAACGCCTCCCTCCAGGCCCCGCACGGCAGCCTCAGCGCTGCCTGCTCCTCCTCTTTCACACCCCGAGCTTGTTTTTTCAAAGGCTTCTCCCTTCCCCCCCAGCTCCTTCCGTGTCCTTTTCCTTAATTTGCAGGAGGCGGCAGCTGGCCTGGAGCCGTGGTAGGAATAATGAGGGTACGTTTATCCATTCGCACATCTTGCAGAGTGAACACCAACTGATGGGAATCTGTCAAGAAAAATTCCAGCATCTCCTGGAGTCCTCTAGGATGCTTTTCTACAAACACACCCCCCCCCACCCACCCATGGCAGACCATGATGCTGATTGCTCCGGAGTCCTTGCCCGAGGTTCATTCTTCTGTTTTCATTTAAATAAATTTATACTCCTCCTCACTAATGCTGTCAGTCTCTGTGCCCTCAAGACATAGGCTTGTACTCCATCTGTGTAGGCAGAGTGCTCACATATTAATTGGTAAGAGAGCTACAGTTTGGGGCTAAAAGGGATTTCAAAAGTTGGTGGTTTTCTGATGGCTTCGGAGAGGTATTCTTAAATCTGAGTGACCCGTGTTTTTTTGTCCTGCGGGATATAGAGAGAGTCTCAAGATCAGAAGGGAACAGCGATGCCCTCACGTAAAAGACTACCTGTAGTCATTACGCCTTTTCTAAATTAATTTGGTAGTCGTGATGGCTTCTAAAGATGCTTTGTGTAGGCACAAGACCACACAGCCTCTTAATGTAGAGACTTGTTCTGTTAAAATGAAATGCTATAGTCTGTTTTAAAGGACCGTTTCCTCTTTAAACAGTCGTCTTGTTGACAATGCATTACTTCTTCGGTAGGCGTTTCCAGATTGGCAAGGGCCTGCCCGATGAGACTTGTTCTTTTCAGACAAAACAGATTGTTCCTTGTTGACGTAATGGGCTGTGTCAGATCTCTCTCTCTCGTCTGTAGTTGGTTATCACCCAGCGCTGTTCTCCCCACCTTGCAAGTTTTCTTCAGAACCGAGGCCGCTTACCTGCGCCACAGCAGATGTGAGCAAGCTCTTGGCAAAGCTGCCCAGTAGCGGTGGCCCTACTGGTGGATACTTGCTTTTCTGCAAAAAAAAACAATGTAAAGGTAAGCACGAAGTAGCCCGATCGTGCACCCAGCCTAACTAATATCAAAAACTTTCTGTATTGTTGAAGCAAGAATACAGTGTAAATCTATCCCCAAAACCCCTCCAGTACGATGAAGTTGCAGTTGCTACCAAGAATACTGAAGGGAGAACAACTCCAGTTTTGTTCCCTAGGATTTGTTGTCTTGGAGCTCTCCATGCTGCAGAAATAGTGACACTTTCACAGCATTTATTTTACAAATGTTTATTTGTTCTTTTTCCTCTACAGTTAAAAAGATACCTGTTAATAAAATTCAACAGAGAATTACCAATAGAGTATTTTCTTCAAAGCATAAGGCATAATAATCTAGTGGTTTAGGTAAGCGTTAAGGCTTGAGAGGCTGGACTTGATTTGTATAAATTCTTCCCAGTAGGAAGAATTTTTCTTCCACATAATTGACCAATTTGGAAGGCAGATCTCATTTTGACCACCTTTTTTTTTTTAACTGAAAAGTCAATGAGCAAAAGAAGATGTGTTCTGTTGCTATTTTTTATTCTCTCGAAGATGAGAAGACAGCACTGCTTTCTTGTTTCTAGGTGTCTTCCCTTAAGTTTTACTGAATTTTCTCGGATCCTTTACAGTAATCTGTTGAAAGAGATTTTTGTCACAGAATTGCTATTTTCTGCTGTCTTTAAAAGAAAAACGAAGTTGCTCAAGGGGCGGGAGGGGAGGTGTGGGGGGGTTGTTGAGGTGTGTGGAGCCTTTTGAAAAGAAACAAGTCTGCCTTATTAATAGTAAAACTTTGGAAAAGATGAAGTCACAAGAATCTGGATGCTTTTTCTTTTAAGAATCTCTGTCACACAGTCCCTCCTCCCATCTTCATCTGGGGTTTTTTTTTGCAGTCTGGTCTTCAATACCGCTTACTAAGTCAAAGACCAAATTTTGCGTGAGTTTCTACCTTTACTTTTTAAACTCATAGTGAGAAACGCTTCATTTCTATGCCTTGCTCTCCCGTTAGCTATGCTGGCGGGTACAAGGCGAGACTTTACTGAGGTAGGCATTCATACTTATTTAAGAGAGAGACGAGAGTTGGCTCTAGAGCGTGAATAATTGCCTCTCTGTAACTTAGTTACTGAAAAATATTCCATTTACCTGTGAGGAATCCGTTGAAAGAGAAATGTTTGACCTGCGAGCCCTTGTGATTTCATCTCCACCAGACCAGTCAACCCCATCAGGCATCCCCCATCCCGCCTTTTCTTCCAACCCGTTCTCATTTTACTTAGCATAAAATTTCCCTTCACTCATAAATTTTGTGTAAGGAGTTGCTTCTTCTGGTTTTGACTCCACGGGGTGGTACCTCTTGGAGCTCTTGAAACGCTGAATCAAGCGAATGGCTTCCCGTGTGTTTCACTCTTTTTTCCTTCTATCTTGCACCTAATTGCCGTGTTTATCAGCACTGGTACTTCATACAGATACGGCAGGTTTTTATCCCGTTAATTACTGCGAGTGAAACTGAGGAGTCATTTTTGGTTGTGCAACCCAGGAGCCTGCGGAAAAATCCTGCTGTCTTTTGTCAGGCTACCTCTGCCCCAAAAATGGCTTTTCAACATCAGAACTGCATTAATAAAATGTTTATTTAGCACCTTTCAGGTTGAAGGATCCAAAAGCACTTTACAATTAACTACACACACATCACTGAAATGCATCCAAACAGAACATCAACAGACAACTCACTGCATAAATTTCCAAAAGAACAGACTTTTGACCAGCCGCTTGGCCAGAAAGCAAAGTAGAAGCTCTAGTGACCTGCAGCAAACAGGATTCTGATTTGGGTTTGGTTTTTGAAGGTCTCAATCTGAAAAACCTACATGGTAAAGCTGCGTTCAACCCGATTTAGCCACCTCAGACAACTGAAGAGTTGCATCAACCCTGCCAAGATTAGGATCTGTGGTGCCAGGGAGTCTGGCCTAATCCTCACCTGACGTTCAGATGACTAAACCATCACCTCAAGGTAGAGGACATACCCGGTAAGTTCAAGTTGCAAGTATATAGTAACACAGTGCTGGTTTTTAATCCAGAATTCAGATGTTTATACATAAACATCCCACATGTACAATATGCCTCTTTACGAGCACCAGGCATTAATTTACAGTCCCGTAACTTTTCCAGCTTTGGGGGAAGGGGAAACGCAACCTTCTGAGCTTTAGTAGCTCGAATAATCTTTCCGGGGTAAGTAGTAGAAGGCACTTGGCACGACTGAACAAAGCACCTGGAAATTCTCTATGGGGAATGATCCTCATTCCCTGGGAGGACAGGGATACCTGCAGTCTTTCCAGCTGTAATGTCAACAGTTCGTAAGAAGTAAAGGCCAAATAAATTCTGAGCGACGTCTCCTTGTCTACAGAAGTGTTCTCAAATGCTGGAAATGTCTCGTGGGTCTACACAGCCCAGCTCCTCCCTGTTGCGACTCTGCAGAAGAACTTGGGCATAAATGTGTAAATGTGGCTTTGTTACTCCTAAATGCATCTCCTGACTGTAACGTTGGTTAGGTTTTTCACTTCGGCAAAGAAACATTATAAGGCTATTTTTATACAATTTGAAAGCACTTAATACAAAGTTACATGAATACACTGCATCATATGGCCTACCCGTGGAGAAAATACTGAAATACTACCATAGGGCTCTTCAATACTAGTTTTGTCTTTCCACTTTTTATCTTAATACTAGAAAATATATAAATCATTTACATGACATTATGCAAAAGAAGGCACAGCCGGTTATAGTTTACAGAAGCACAGTGCATAATATGCAGAAAAAGGGATTAAAAAGAAGCTTCACATCCTTATTACATACATTGTTGCAATCCATTAAGAAAAGTACTTCATCAACAACAGAAGTGTTCAACACTTGAGAGCTATGATATAAAAAAATTATAATTCATTTAATGCAAAACAGATTTATATATATATTTTATATATAAACACTGTTTAAAAAATGCTAACATAATAAAAGTAGATTATCCATGTAATGAAAAGTGCAAACCGAAGTAATAGAGGGTTTCACAATGTCCTTCTCATGACACAGGAAAAAACTAGACCATAGGAATGAAGTGTTAAATCCACCAATAAGTCCTTGGTGCGATGAGGTGTCATCAGGATTTCTGAGCGTTCGGAGAAAGCAATACTGGAGAGGAGGCTCCGTCCAGACTGGGGAGCGGCACTGGTATGTGACCGTTTAGCAGAGTTGGAAACTGTTAAGAGGCCAAAAGGTAAAAATTAGTCTTTATCTCCGAGCGTTGAGCCCAGAAGCACACGCATTTAGCATTAGCAACCGACTCCAGACGGTTTCAAGGCTTGTCATTCCTATACAGGAAGATACACACCAAATGCCGGCCTCAGCCGTTAGGAATGTAACATAGAGGATGAAACCTGAATAATTTGGAAACGTACAAGGATGTGTAAATCTATTATTGGCTGTATTTTATATAAAAATTTCACATAACAATACATCTGTCATCACCCTGGGAAAGTGACTACTCTAGAGCGACGTTTGCCATCCATTCTGCTTCCAAAAATGCTTCTCAGTCTACAAAATATTAATTAAAACCCGTGCTTTTCATCTGCCCTTCATAAAAGCTAAACAGGGAAGAGCTTTGCAAAAGTGAAAGTTGAGATGTAGTTTTAGGGCAGGAAAAGTACAATTGGGAATACAAAAGTGGGGCAAACTACTCTCGAGTAATTACAGTTTCTCTCTGTAATCACTAAGAAACTGTAAACTAGGTATGCCGGATCATTCAGTGTGTGAAGCGGAATACACCGTAATTTAGTATTAACCTTCGACTTCTGAAATACTGTGCAAAAACTACTAATTCAATACACAGGCGGCGTATTCCTAGTTCGTGATCATCCTGACTGTAACTTCCCTGCGGTGACGTGTAGTGACTAGTTCTCTAACATCTGACCCGAGAAAAAGGAAAGCAAGTAGGTGGAATAAACTTGCTACTGCATGAGGCAGGAATTATCCCAGTGGTAAATACGGATCTGGCCTCCAGGCCCGGTTTCACGAGCTCCATGCTGGGTTTCTGTTGGCTTGGGAGAGATGGAGCTGAGTAACACAGCTCCCGACTTCAAGGGTATGGTGTATTTTTACCCCTTATCAGATCAGTCCTTCAACAGCCAACTGTGGTGTAATCAACCTCTACACGTGCACATAATCTGCTTGTAACAGGATTACTCTTCCACTAAGAGGTTAGTTAACGATATCCGTCTTCCAACGTTCAGTTGAAAATCACGCCGAACAGTGGGGGGCTGGCACTGTTCTCCTGGTGGGGCCAGGCCTGGCTGATGCCTCTATTTTAACCAAATCAAACCTCGGGAAATGTTTCCATCGCTTCTGCCAGGGTTCATTAAACCACAGAACTTGATTACAAGCTCTTGATTTTCTAGTCTGTTTAGCTTTTCTAAAGTGAGACGCGTAAATTACAAAGTGTTTCATGTGATTTCTGAAGGGAACAAAGAGAGGGTTGTGTGATCCTTGGTGTCTGTGGGGGCGGGTGGCATGCTGGCACTACAGCCCAAGACACAAACAACGCTCCTGTCACGAGTTCATCGTTCCCCTGGTCTCCAGCCCAACCCAGCTCTCTTGTTCTTCTTCCTGTTGTCTCTGTAGCCCCCGGGGCTGGGACGAAGCTCCTTATTCATACGCCCCCCCTAACAGTGGGGATCTGGGACGTGACGACACCCCCTCACTGCTACCCTCTGTACAGTAGTAACCAAGAAAACATGCTTAATTTAGTTAGCACTTAATTCAAGCTGCCTTGGTAGTCCTTAAGTTTGGCTGCATTTTCTTGAATTAACCAATTCTGTGCAAGTCTCTTGCTCTTCCGGTTATGTGGTAATTTCAAACCGATGATGAAACACCAAAACAAGTTTAATTACACAGCAGCGTGGCTTCAAAGGGAAGACTTTCCAGGTAGGTCAATATATCAAGGTAAATTGTGCGAAAGGAGACTGCAGATTTCCGTGATGCTCTACCTGGGCTAAAAGGGTGTATAACTGTAGGTGTACGTCAGTTGCTGTCACCTTGTAAGCATCAAAGGAGAGGTTTTTAGCAGTTAATCAGCATCTACGTGTTCTGTGAGGGAGTATGCGCATAGTTGTATCCAGCAGTGCAGAACAGCACTCACCTCTGTGCCTGTGAAGATCATGGAACAGATCCTCCTAGAAGCCATGCTAAGGCACATGGAGGACAGGGAGGTGATTCGAGACAGCCAGCATGGCTTCACCCAGGGCAAGTCCTGCCTGACCAACCTCATGGCCTTCTATGATGGAGTGACTACGTCAATGGACAAGGGAAGAGCTGCGGATGTCGTCTATGGATGTCATCTATCTGAACCTCTCTAAGGCCTTTGATGTGGTCCTCCACGACATCCTTCTCTAAATTGGAGAGATATGGATTTGACGGGTGGACTGTTCGGTGGATGAGGAATTGGTTGGATGGTCACATCTGGAGGTCAATGGCTCGATGTCCAGATGGAGATCAGTGATGAGTGGTGTCCCTCAAGGGTCTGTAAGGGACCAGTACTGTTCAGTATCTTCATCAATGACACGAGACAGTGGGATCGAGTGCACCCTCAGCAAGTTTGCAGAGGACACCAAGCTGAGTGGTGCAGCTGACACACCTGAGGGAGAGGATGCCGTCCAGAGGGACCTGGACAACACTGAGAAGTAGGCCTGTGTGAACCTCATGAGGTTCAACAAGGTCAAGTGCAAGGTCCTGCCACCTGGGTTGGGGCAACCCTCAGTATCAATAGAGGCTAGGGAATGAAGGGATTGAGAGCAGCCCTGCGGAGAAAGAGTTCTGGTGGATGAAAAGCTGGATGTGAGCTGACAATGTGCGCTCGCAGCTCATACAGCCAACCGCATCCTGGGCTGCATCAAAAGAAGTGTGGCCAGCAGGTCACGGGAGGTGATTCTGCCCCTCTGCTCCGCTCTGGTGAGACCCCGCCTGGAGCACTACATCCAGCTCTGGAGTCCTCAGCACAGGAAAGACATGGAGCTGTTGGAGCGGGTCCAGAGGAGGGCCACAAAGATGATCAGAGCACTGGAGCACCTCTTCTATGAGGACAGGCTGAGAAAGTTGGGATTGTTCAGCCTGGAGAAGAGAAGGCTCTGGGGAGACATTATTGTAGCCTTTCAGTACCTAAAGGGGGCTTAAAAGAAAGATGGGGACAGGCTTTTTAGCAGGGCCTGTTGCCACAGGACAAGGGGTAACGGTTTTAAACTAAAAGAGGGTAAATTTAGACTGGATATAAGGAAGAAATTTTTTACACTGAGGGTGGTGAAACACTGGAGCAGGTTGCCCAGAGAGGTGGTAGATGCCCCATCCCTGGAAACACTCAAGGTCAGGTTGGGTGGGGCTCTGAGCAAGCTGATCTAGTTGAAGATGTTCCTGCTGACTTGGGGGGGGTTGGACCAGATGACCTTTAAAGGTCCCTTCCAGCCCAAACTATTCTCTGATTCTATGACCAGGCTCCTGGTTTGTTAAGGGAGGGACCATACTTTCCCATAGGCTTGTCGGGGGCTTAGTTGGACTGTGGACACGGATGGATCCCATCCTGGTCCTTGTGCTTATACAAATACTAGTACTAAAGAACTATAGGCAGTGCCAAGCATGGTGCTATTGTGATAAGCAGCACACACCTGAAAGAAAAAGAAATGTAGGAGCCCGATCTCTCCTCCTTGCAATGCAGCAGGCACGGGTGCAGCCGCAGTGCTGCCCTGGCCTCTAGCTGCTGACAGGATTGAGACCGTTTAAACAATGACCAAATGTTCTTCTGACTCCCATGGCGAAGGACCAGGTGAAAGCAAAAGCAACTTGTGAAGGAGCTCCAGGTCCTTCCGCCATTCCCTGACCAGCTGCATGGAGTGTGGGCTGGCTGGTGCAGGCAGGCCGGGGAGAGCTCTGCCCCGACGCCTACGTGGGATGACCCAGCAGCTCTCGGTGGGGTTGGCCAGGCTTCAGCTGTGGTTGTCGTTTCCTATTTGGCTGTTAAAGCTTTTTGCTCTACAGACTTGTCATTGTAGCCTTTGCCTGAATGGGATATAATTTATAGAAGGCCGTCGGGGTCTCTCAGAGGGGAGAGAGCCAAGGTCACTTCACTTTCAGTTCCCACAGGGCATGGCCAGTGTATGTCCGTACAAGCTCATTCCAGGCCATGGTGCAGATACTCCCCTCTCAAATGAAACGTCTGGCTGCTTTTAACCATGTGTGCAAAACTAAGATCCAATAGGCATAAACTCATTTATCTGAAACACAAATAAGGAGCCCTAGGGCTCCAATCCTCATCTGTCTCACTGGAAGTAAACAGACTTACCACCCCAGCAAGGACCGTACCTGAGAAGAGCACTTGAACTTAAGGCCCAGCCCTGGAGTTGGGCAGTGGGCCTCCCTGAAGGTTGAGAGACCAACACAGGGTCCCTGTCTAGCAGCAGCTGCCTCCTGTGTCAGTGTCCACGGCAGTCAGGGAGTTCATTCCAGGGGTGTCCCTGCATTCTTCAGCTGCTCAGATGGCCATCGGCTGCTTGTGCTTCTTGCCAATCAGCTGAACAGCATAATTTCTTCTGTGACTTGCTGAATCAGCTGTTTCACAGCAGCTACAGCTGGAGCCGCTAACACCATCCCCGCCATCCTCTTCCTAAGCCTCGAGTGAATGCTGCAGCTGAGTGCTGCGGCCATCGCGGTTTACTTAAAGACTTTTTCATTTACTGCATCTCTATAAAACTTTTGAGATTTTTACTCTCCCAGTACCCGTGAGAGAAAAGGGACAATGCTGTCTTTCTCCCGTTACATTTGGAGAGGTGCTCAGAGGTATGAAGTACCTCGGTTGAGGACACATGGATAATTTGCAGCAGAACTGGAAATGGAGCCTTGGGGTTCAGAGTGCCCTTATTGCGAATACAACTAAGCCCTGTCTTTCTGAGTGCACAGTAGCTCATTAAGACAGAAAGATAAACCTACACCCACTTTACTGTGTAAGCCCCAAACTGGTCTTGGTTTTCCCAGAGTCCATATTCCATCACTCTCCCAGCTGGTCCCTGACTGGTCTGCACTCTCTTCCTGAAGCTCTGGGAGGCCAGTTATCTACTCTTACTGGGGTCCAGCATTTATTTCTGTTTCCTTCACACAATATGCGTGTGCTTGCTGCAGTAGACACTGCCCTATGGGTTCTGACTGTGCCACCAAGGGTTTAAAGAGAGTGCAAGTAAGTAGGCCTCTCTTTAAAAGTGCCTGTTAACTCCCCTATTTTCTTACATTATTTGAAAAGCTCCAGACTGATGTGAGGAGATGCTCCCCTGATGTCTCTTCCACACATGTGCGTTCAGAAATGAAACCTGTGTGTTGGAAAGACCTACCTGGAACAGAGTGTTTGGTCCCTGCAGCCTGGCAGGACTCAGAGGAGCAACAGGACTGAGGCTGCTCCAGAAATGAATGCTAGACAGCAGCGGGCTTGGGGTCAGCAATAATCCATTTGGGGTCTGCAAGAGAGAAAAAAACACCCCATGACGCATGCCTCGGGAGTCGCAGCTCCATACAGTAGTCGCAGCTCCATAAAGTAGTCGCAGCCCCTGAAGTCTTACGCGTCACCTACTGGCTGTTTTTCCCAGTGAATTCAGACATCCAGCACACGGAGTATACCGGCTGGCAGGAACTGCCCATCCGGCCCCACATCCTGTCTCCGCAGTGGTCAGTACTGGATGCCTGCACATTTAATATTCCTTCACATGCAAATCAACTTCATTTCTATTGAGATTTGCTTAGGGAGAAGAACAATTACTGTTTATTTGAGCCACGCTCAAGTGACCGTATAAAGTACCATGCGTGCCCCCATGTCTGCCAACACAGACCAGTCGCCTTCGGAATAATTTTTTACCTTTTGAAGGGCAGCAATTGCTTAAGCTGACCACAGCTTTTGAAGCATTAATGCAATTGTGTGTAGCCAACAAAGCCACTGATGGCCTTTGAAGTTTACTCTTCTGATGGCGCCTGTTCAAAATGGAAGAGGACTCAAGAAACTGGCGGTGCACAGGCTGATGCAGTAACAGTGTACGGGCGTACGAGTTGGGTGCCCAGAGGGACGGCGGAGGGCACAGCTAATTCTTTGAAAAGAATCAAAATGGCAAGAACTAAGAATCCAAGGCTTTTCCCAAGTCGGAGGTGGCTCCTTCCAGTGCCACGGTGCACAAGGACTGCTGGGAATGCTCTCAGCACTTCTAAAGCACAATTGGAGGGGAGGCAGAGTTAAAGCATATGCAAATCTCCATTCAAAGGAAGAATCACATGAATTATTCTTTTATCTTTCCAAAAAAGAACATGAAAGTGATGTGACAGTTTTGAACAAAGTATTTGGCATGATGAGTTAATCTCACCAGTAATCTTGATGCCAATTATCAAAATAAGTCTTACTTTTAGCAAAGCACTTAATGGAATTTGAGTGCACGCTTAGCAAGTAAGTATGTGTTTTCACTACGTATGTGCAGGACAAGGGCCTCAGTGCTCTGCTAAACTGGGCCATCGGTTTGTCCAGAGTTCAAAATGCGTAAAGAGAAGACCAAAGATAGAAGATAAGGAGTACGTCGCCCTAGTAACCAGCACGTCACGCATGCTGGTACCCGCTACCTTCCCACCGGGCCAGAAATAAACACTCACACATACGGCAATTGCAACCAGGGGTCTCACTTAACAACTGCTTACACACCCCGGGCTGCCACATCCCGCTGCCGGGACGCCGTGGTGAGCAGGCTCAGAAAGGCAGGCGCCACAGGCCGTGTGGATTTTCGAATATGAGGGACATCTTATTTGCAAAGCAGTGCCTGAGGGAATCAGCTGTGGTGGCTGAGGCTCTGTGTGATCACACGGGAATACAGACCTGCTCCAACTTGCTCGCACTGGAGTTCACAACGGGGTCAAACAATTAGTTTAACACCAGCAGAAGAGATGGGAGAGACAAGGAGCAGCAAACATTACGGTCCTCCCAGTGATTCTGTCCCGAGGTGTCTGAAAGGCTGTTTAATACAAAGAGCTTGGCTGCTCTTGAAGGGGACGGTTTCTCTAAGGAATCTCAAAAGAAGTGGGGTTCATGGAGAAACGCGAAGGGAAAGGACACGGCCATCTCCCTTGTGCTGAAGAAGGTGGATCAGAAAAACCAAACCCCATGGAAGAAACCACAGTTATGTCCCAAGGAGTAATAAGTATGTGGTATTGCTGGGAAAGCAGTAAAACAGCAGGTATGGTGGTCACAGGAGTTTGGATATATTTGGATGATGACAGAAGGGACAAAGAGTGGGTGGAGGCCTGGCGAGGAGAAACTTCTGTCTTGATCTCATCAAGTGACAGCTCTTGTCAAGACAGCTGAGAAAAAATACTGGACAAGCAGGCACTTGTGAACGGCTCCTTCACAAACACCCTCTTCCCAGGACCACGGTGCTTTCGGGGGGCAAGGAAACAGCAGCACCAGCGAGAGCACCTTCCCTGTGCCGCATTACAAGCTGATGCTCCACGGGCAGACGGCCATTGATGGGGATTTATGAGACTGACAAAGAACACACGGAATTAGGTCAGGATAAATACTCAAGAGATCTACTTACAGAAGAGCCTACTAACCTTAAAACCAAAGGTGTAAGCAGCAAGACCCAACAACATTCAACTAAGGACACAGTATTTTGCCAATGGCAATAAGAGCTCCAATGACCTATGCCTCGGTTCTTTATTATTTTTCTCTCTGAAGCTGCAGATATCCAGAATTGAAAATGCAGTTCTTGAGAGAGTCTTCTGAAAATAATGAAGAAAACTTGGAGGTGTTTATTCCTGCCTAGATACAGCCAGAGCAAGTCTTCAGAGAGAGAGAGGAGATTTGAAACTGAGCTGTGCTCCATTTATCTCTGGAAGCATGTTCACATGCCTAACTACAGCGCTAAGCAAAAGCTCATGTCCTCTGACGGTCAGAGCACTGATGTCTGCAAGTTCTGCCAGAGCCAAGAGCCAGCCAGAGCAAGCCCCCAAATCTGTTAATATTTAATGCAAGAAGATCACGGGGCCTCCCAGGCTTGTTCTCAGCATCACCATCAGCCAAGCATCAAAACCACCAGAGGAAACCTAAGTGTAAACACCACCACAGCACAGGCTATCCTTAAATTATACACGCAAATTGATGTGTCACTTCATTTTCTGCCCTCATGCAGCCGTACATCTGGTATTAGATGTGGAACCCGGTGGGAAGTTCCTACTTAAAAAACGTCATTATAATCTAAGCATAGGAACAGTTTAAATAGAAATAATTCATTGCGCAGAGAGGATTACGTTAAGCAACGATGCTCATGGCTCCTGGCTTCTCTGACAAAGAATGCGTGTAAGTACGATCTTTCTTGTCACTTGTAGCTGTCAGATAACGGACAAGTGCTGTCACACATATGTTACTTCCCAGGCCATTAGGCACGTGCTGGAGCCTGGATGGTGTACGTGGATACAATACAGACCTTGCACATGCTAGCTGCAGGCACGCTACTTTGTCTGTAAGGAAACAGCATGTTGTAAATGTTACAAACGCCAAAGTAGAGGCCTGAAGAAAAACAGCGAGTCAAAATTACATACCCACATTGGCCATGGGAGGGCCAATGAAAATAATAAGCATAAGGAATCTGTAAAAGAAGCAAGTACTGAACAAAATCTAAATACCTCTCCTGGAAGCTAACCAAATGGAAAGCTGACCTTTCTCTACCAAAGTATGGTACTGTGTGCACCAACATCTTCACACCCATTTTTCTGTTCTGAAATGGGCTGTGCATATCACGTGCCCTTTCACGGGGCTCCACCCGAGCGTATTCCTCGTGACCGGCAGGTACAATGGAAAGCCGTCTGAAATACCCTCTCAGGCAGCAGGACCTTCTCCAAACCTACATCACTCCTGGAGCAGGAACAATCTTGTTCTGCACCTGCCCCGTGGCAGAGGTGTCTGCCACTGGGATCTGATAAATCAGAGATCGTTTGAGATATGATACATGCTCTTCCTAGGATAATGGGATGAACTGCAGATTTCCAGCCTAAATTATGGCTTCAGTTATTTTGGATTGTGATCAGAACTGTAATCAGTTATCTGAACACAGTTATATAGCTTTTATTTCTTATTCACTAGGTCAAGTATTTAGGAGGCATGGTGCTTCTTATCCACACTAGAAATGGAAGGCTAAAAGAGGAAAAAAGCTATGTTGCTGTACAGCCAAAAGTTTAAATAAATGGACCCAGAAACCACCCTATACGGGCACCCATCTGCCTCTTCTGTGATAGGATAACCTGTAAAAAAAGATTTGTAATGGCATTAAGTTGGATAACAGTCATCACGGCCTTCGCTAGGCATCCTGCTAAAGGAGGGCCACAACCACCTACCGAATTCACTTCTATGTCTTTCAGCGGCAGTAAGCACACCAGTTTATGGATGAATGAGAAAATTAAATGTGCAAAGAAATAATTACAAAATGAGGAAAGAAATCTCTGCTCATACTGAGTTTGGGGGCAGCAGTAGATTAAAGCGAGCTTGTAATAACTCATGCTGTCATTGTGTCTGGTTGGCATCTGATATGATTTGTCAGATTTGCTCCCTACAAGCAAAATACTTGCTGTGGTTATACCGCAGTTAGAGGTTACAAGAGTCTGTCAATGCACCTCAATTTTGGTTTGCCACACTTCTGTTCCTCCTGCCAAACACAGCTTCACTTAGAGGCTCTACCATGTCAAAAATGACAGATAACGGCCCACAAAACCCTCTTTGCGACACAACTTCTTATCTCAGTGGCTTACAGGTGTGTGTGAACTGCAATGGCTTCACACAGACTTGCTCTGCAGCCGGCCAAAAAACTCAGGAAGAACAAGTGCTATGCTGGCCCACAGCACTTGCCAGTGGCCAGCTCAAAGACCTCTAACACCTGGCCGCACCGCAGGCACCATCCACGCAAAACCTCTTCAAACAGGGAAAAGGTCAGGGGATTCTGCATACAATGCCACCTCTCGACAGCCCGAAGTAAATGAGAGCTTGTAACGCACACCTTTGTATTGATTTATGTATTGTTCAGTTTGTTTCATTCAGTGCTAGCATTTGCATCACCTTTTCGTGTGTTTTTATTATCAACTATATTATCAACTTTATTATCAATTTATATTATCAACTGTTATTTCAGGGGTGGGGGGGATGTTAGGCGGCATTCCCCATTGGGATAATTTTACTCTTGGATTTTTTTCTCTAATTTTGCAGTGGTAGCATAAGACAAAACTCACCACTGAACACACCAGCTCATTATCTATGTGCTTTTCCTCTTCTCTAAACTGCTAGATTTTTTTCATAGACTTGCTTGAAAACGAGAAGTCACCACTGACATCACCACAAATACGTGATTAAAGAGAACAAAATAACCTACTGGTTATTCAGTAGGTCTGCGCTGAAAGGAAGCTCTGGCAAATACTCTGTGGATCTGGGAAACTTTGGAAATCGAAACTGGCTTAAGAGCTACGTCTTAGAAACCACCTAATTTGTTCCATGTTCAAAAACTAATGAAAAAGTCACACTGTTTGAATGGATACACCACCTAGAAGAGAAATCTAACCGAGCATCCCACAATGCACATGCTCAAGTCGTCACTTACAGAACCCCTGCGTTTTTCTCATCAGCTTTGCCCTGCTTGTTTTGGAGACGTGGAGGTTGGTTTGAACTGATGAGCAATTCACTCGTGTTAACTAACGGCTACCCATCTCGTTATCCTTCCAGGCAGTCTCTGAACTGTGGTGGCTTTTCCCACACTCACATAGTAAACCCCAGGAGGAACCTACTTTCCACCCTTTGTTCAGACCTCTGCTGTGTGTCCCTCTTCCCCAGATGGGTTTTTTTTCCCACTGGATGATGACAGACCCATAGAGCTAACACTCTTGGCCATACGGAGGGAATACCAAGCAAGAGTACAGGAGACAGGCAGGTCTTACCTGTGCAGTGAAGAAAGCTGGAGTCAGGGATCCTGAAGGAAGCGCAGGGCTGTTGAGGGCAATAGAACCGATGTCAGTGCTGGAGAGAACCATAGGTGGTGCGGAGATTTCCAAGCCTTTGGGTTTTTTAGCCTTTGGGGGAAGAGATGGAGATTTTGCCTTGGAGCCTGAGGAGAGGTTCAGAGGCTCAAGGGAATCTGAGTCGTGGCAACTGGACTCAAGGAAGAGGCTCCTGTGTTCTGTAGGGAGGGGTGAGGTGGGAGACAGAGACGGCGACCTGGAGGAAGATGACGATGGAGATGAAATGCTGGCACTGTTGGGTAGCATTAAGGAAGATATTTTAGCTGATACCGACGAGCTGAGAAAAGCAGAGGCAGCTGCTGTTTCCGAAGTGGAAGGCAACGACACCATGGGCCTCATAACTTGTTTGTCTGTTTTGTTTGTCACAAATCTTATAACAGTCCGAACTTCTTCGACTGGTGTGTTTCCTTCTGACTTCTCCTCCAGTTTTTCTGTTTTGATTGGCTTGTAAGGGTCTGGCTGGTTCTGCAGAGAGTTGATAGTGAAAGAGGAGTACAGGCCAGAGTGGATATATTCATTGCGGCTTGTGCTTTTCAGTGCTGACAAGCTGTGCTTGTGCTGATCCCTGCTCTCGGAAGGCATCTTACAGTCGCTGTCCTGCAGCAAAAGGCTCTCTCTGCTGATTTCCACAGCATGTGGATCCATTTTTAAAATCTCAGGAAAGGAGACAAACTTGTACACAAATTTTTGTCCGATCACTTTCTTGATGATGTTCTGCAATTACAAAAGCAGACGCCAGAAAGATCAGCATTTTAGAGGCACTGAGTACAGCAAAGGGGTTCACAAGGGCAGGGGGGGCACAGCTCCCTCTTCCAGCTGAGCAGGTCCTTTCAGCAGGACTCCTAACGCTGCTCATCCCTAGCTCATTCCCATACCTCTGCTAAGCCAGGGACACCAGCCCTTTCTCCTCAGGATGCCTACCAAAATCACCACTACTATGTGATCAAGACCTACTGCTGGGCTGTTTTCCTCCCGCTTCCTCTGAGGTAGCTTGGGAATATTTTCTTTCCAGCAAAAACAACTCTGCCGCCTTGCAGACCCGAGCCATGCCACTATTTGTGTTTCACAACAAAGGCAAACTCCTTCATTGATGCCTCCCAAAACTGACACCAACTACCCTAAGTATGAAATACTATCGGAACGTCTGCAAGGGACAAAAGCACCTCAGCCTCCCTCCTCCAGTCATTTACCCTCTCTTCCTGACTGTGTGACGGTGACTGTCCTTCTTTCAGCAGTTGTGAGCTATGTCTGTGACAAACGCAATCACTCGCACGGGTTGGAAAAGTACTTGTGTCCTGCTATATCTCCCTGTGCTGTCTCCGCGTTTGCATTAGGCTCAGGATGCTCACTGGTGCAGGCAGAAGGTTTTCATCAGTCTAAACTGGCTATTGATGTTAATTATTGAAAAACAATCCCAAACAAAGGCTTATAAACCTATTTATTTTTTTAATTTGCCATAATAGAATTGTCCCCTTCATGGGAAGAACTGATTCCCTTTGAAACTGAAATCTTTCAGGAGGGTCTTGTTTCCAGTCTTACTGCACACCCAGGTACGCTGCCTGCTCTAACACAACGCGCGGTATCCCCATGGACGCGATGTGAGCTCCTCCGCAGAGGCACTTTATGGCACTAGGTGCTGGCCTGGCCTAGGAAAAGGACTGAAACATTTATCACGCTAAGCCAAGTGCTGTGGAAGACAAGAAGCAATATTTCCTGAGACTTCCGTAGTGATTTTTCTCTTCTTGAAGCCCCTGGTGGAGAGTTTATCTTTAAGTCACCTCTGAAAAACCCTTTCCAAGAAGTTTCGCTTTAGCGCAGCACAGGCCTGCTGCACCTCCAGCTAATACTCTGCGAACAGACGTTTGCTTTGCTGTACATGTGGGAATATAGATATTTACAATATCCCTAAAAATCTAATTTGGTTTTCATTCTACCACAGATTAGAAGACCAGTAGAGGAAACGTTTGTTAATTTGATTGAAAATTAAAGAAAAAAAAAAGAAAGGAAAAGGAATACAAACATCATCCATATTTATATATGGACAGTACCTAGTGCTGGGTGCTCGCAGTGCCAGCACTACATCTTTTTTTTGTCACAAAAGCAAGGCTCATTTTGGGAAAGAGTCGTCTGCGCTTGGGTATCAGAACCTCTTCTGTCTTTCAGCTGAGCTACAGCACTCTGTAATTTATCTATCTGAATGTCCTGGCATTTCATTCAGGCACCTTCTTGAATACAAAATTCATCCTACAAAGAGCCCTCGGATGTAGCTTTGCTTCACAGGTCAGGAGCTGTGGCACAAATGCAGAAAAAGTTGTTTCCCAAGCTGATAACAGGGATCTGTAGCAAGGAAGAGAATTAAATTCAGCAAGCTCAGACTAAAGGCATAAAACTGCCCTCTTCCACGCCGAACTGTACACATGCCTACCCACCTGGCAGATCCTGCAATGCCTATTTTTGCCCTTCAGAAGTTCAGGACATATAGTAGCCCACAGGATCTCAGTCTGTATGAGCTTTAATTCCCATGGCTTTGGGCTTGGCCTAGATTTTAATTTTTTTTGGTGCTAACTAGGTGAAGCATTGGATGAACGCACTTTTTCTGCATTCTCAATATTACGTTCTTGAAACAGGCAAAACCTCCAAACTACTCACATACGAAAAGAAACACCCCAACTGGATTTTGTTCTCTTGTTTTAATATGTATTTTCTTATTTAAAGTAATCCCTCCCCTCTGCTCTTGGCAGCTTTGAGTTATTGTTACATCAAGCACTGGCAGCTGAGATCCTATTTGGAAAATGTGACTCCCAGCAGAAAAAGATTAAATGTATTTAAGGGTGGCAGTTTTACGCTGGTGCAGGGGAACATTGCTATAAAAAGCAACTGAACGGGCTGGTGAGTTTATACTTCCTCTGGTATTATTAAATATAGTTATATTTTAAGGTCTCTCAGCGCAGCTCCTCTGACTCTGTAAGCCTGCAGCAAAGGCCCACTTAACGATGGCTGGAGATGAAAAGGATTCAAGTGCAGATCCCTCCAGCACTTTGCAGGCTTCTCAAACGTGGAGCCTGAGGAAAACTCCATCAGCATATATAAGAAAATAACGACACAAATTAATTAAGTGCCTCTGAAATGCCACTGACTTTTCTAATTTTTTTTGACACATAACTGAAGTGAAGGTAAAAAGTAGCTTGTTTTTACCATCACCTCAGCGATCTGTCAGAATCATTCTGAGCTGTGGACGATGGTTCAAACCACAGAAGACAGTGACAGGCAGCATGACAACCAGGGGTTTTCCACCCTCAGCTTGAAAGGGCAAAGAAGGCTTCCTTACAGCAAGGACTGCATTTGCAGGGAGACTAGACCCCTTGCTTGGTGTCGGGACAGTAAGTATATTTGTACATTTAGCCCTTTTTTTTTGTTGTTTGAATTTTCTAGGTAAATTCCCTCATGTGCAGGCTTGCAAATGAGTGCTAGTGGCTGCCGGCCAGGGCTGCAGGGAGCTCCGGGGCTGCGCTGCCGGGGAAGGCGACGGCTGGGCCAGCGCAGCTGCTGGGGAGAAGAACTGGGCAACCAGGCCAGGAGCAGGGGCTCCAGTCCAACAGCTTACATAAAAAAATCTCATCATCAAGAGACAGCACTCTCTGACATTTAGAAAGGGGACTGGGGGCTGGGAATGCTCCTGTTCTGTTGGCTTCTTGCCTGTTCCTCACTTAAACACTTTACGCTTCCCCACCTCTGCCCCCAGTCTATAAAACTATAGCAAACGTGCCCACCCCCAATGCAAAGTGCTTTGAAAACTGACAATGCAAACTGGGTACAGCACTGCCCGACGTCTGCTCTAGTGCATCAGCCGTGTTAGGGAGCTCAGGCTTATTCGTACCACATCACTTCAGACACTCTACGAGCACCTCCAAAACCAGCCTTACCCAGCTGCCCAGAATCACCAGCTGGAGGGATGGGTCTCTCCCCTTGTCCTTCTCCACAGGCCAGCTGGCTGAGCTAGATGCCAAAGGCTCGATGGCCTGGTTCCCCCTGCAGTTTAAACCAGGCTATAATGTGGCTGGGGATTTTTTTGTGTCAACTATACATATGCACTACTACTTTTGGAAGTCCTCCCAAAATACACAGGAGCTGTTTGCCCATCTCAACAGCACAACCTCTGTATGTCTTTCAAATTTTTTTCTTTCCTCCCAGAAGTTTTCCTAGGCATTGGTGCAACTCAGACTTCGTTTCTTCTATCATGTGTTTGTGTTTTATTTTCATCAGCTCTGACTCTTAGTCCCTGTTTGAGCCATTTAGAGCTAAGGTGTAACTATATTAGCAGTGTCACACAAGGATTTTAGTGGCTTGGCTCAAACCTGTTAGCTAGCAAGTTTGCTGGCTGCAGGAGCCACTCAGAAGACTGAGCTGGGAAACAGGGACCCAGTTCCTAGTTGAATTTCAGCCTAATGAGGGGCCTCAGACAGGAAGACCAGGTTGGGACTTTTTTTCCTCCTCCCAGGAAGGGACCTATCATCAGGGTGCCTGAGAGCTCAAAATTTATGGCAGAACAGGATGAACTTGTCTGTAGGTACTAAATGTCCCTGCTTGTGAAAGAAGAAGGACCAGAGCTGTAGCTGCTGCACTTAACTCCCATTTGGATGTGTTGCAAGTTCCCTGGCTCCAAGAGTACTGAGGGATGCAACAGGCATAGGGACACTCAGGCTATTAATTCCTCACAGGACTCTGTAAGGACGGAGCCGGGCTGCCTCCAGCTATTGGGAACCCTACCCAGAGCGAGGGCTGCTCACACTCCAACGTCTGAAGCACGTAAGCTGGGCAGGAGGTACCTGTGGCTGCAGGGTTTGCTCCAAAAAATGGGGGATGTGTCCACACCAGCATGTGCAGGCAGATCCTGTTAACATACTTCATGCACTTACGCTTATTACACTGTGTGTGTACAGGCTAGATTTTGTGAAATTTTTGATGGATGCACGGGTGGTACTAGATCGTGCACCTGTACTGACCTTTGGAAGTGTAAGGCTCTCATTCAGCTGGATTTCAGTCTTTCCTCACCCGCCTCCATCGGGAAGGCAAAGGCCATTCCTCTGGCTGGCACCTTTGTCCAGGTTCTCTGCTTTCTCTGCTGCAGTTCACTGGGCATCCCTTTCCTCTCACATCAAAGATGAACTATTTGTCACTCCTTTCAGGGGGGTTCTTGGGTTTTCTCCTCTACCCATCACCTCTTACTGAGTATCAAATTCTTTACTCCCATCTTTCTGTAAAGATAGCACTCAATAACCACTTTTATGCCATTTCAGACAAGACATTTTCTTGACTTCCACACGTCACTCTTGAAAGAAGCTTCTTCCAGTTCTCTATAAAGCTATTTTCTAATGCTCCTTCAAGTATTTCCTTATAACACCTCCTACCCGTACCACTACAAAACACACAGCTGATATTCTAGAACTTTCATACCACTATTGTTTCTTTGCAATATTCTATTTCCCCTGAGGTAACTCAAGAGAAAACCTTCCCAAAAGTAAAATAATAGTTTCCATTGTCACTTTATATCCTGAAGTTCTGTAAGCAGACCAAGCAAGGGATCCTCTTCCCAAAACAATTATTCCATGCTGCCACCCACACCTGGGCATTAAAAATAGGAACTAGCAACCAGGCTACCGGGTCTGACCTATTATGGGAGGGGAGGGAATGCCATGGGCACCTCTGAATTCTAAGAGCACCTGAGAAGCTCCGTCCCCTGCACTGCAACAAGCACAAAGAAGCCCGTATTGTTTATATACTATACATCATTCTGCCAACCCATCTAAACAAGCGGGCAGCCATTAAGTGAAACTAAAATGATTTATTTTCTCTTTATAAGACAGATTGAATAGCACTCACTGAGTAAAGCCTGGGGCCACATACTGTTCAGAGCGGATGCAAAAATACCGAGTAGCTGCTCATCACAACAGTATGTGTGTAATTAAAGATGCAGCATAACTCATGCAAACATTAAGGTTACCCAGGGAACTGCGATTCTTGCATTTCCTAACTTCTGAGGGCTTGACTTCCACAACTGTTACATCCTATTAATGTCGGTATCTGCATGTAATTTCCTGGATTTGCCCTCCTTCCCTCAAAAAAACCTCATGGGGAAAACTCACTAGATTCCCTCTTGTGGTGTCTTGTTGAAATATTTATGGGGACCTTTAGTAGTCCTGAAACCTCTAGAGACTTCCAAGAGGTATGTGTCATTACAGCTATCAGAAAAACAAAGTAACTGGGCAGCTTCAACAAAAAGAAACCTACTAATCCTGCTTATAAAGGTATTTTAGTTCTACACGTCAAGCTAAAGTGCCCTGTGTGGGAATGGATGGGAAGGGTTTCCTTGCCTGAAAACGTTACAAGAGATTTCTGACCGGCAGAAGTGTGTGACATGATGGACATGCTGCTCAAGCTGTAGGTAGAAAGAGTGCAGGATGCCTTTCCTCAGCGCTATCTGTCATCTGTTTTGCTGCTCTGTTGAGGCAACAGGGGAAATGCATTAAATAAGAAGGGGGGAGGGGAATTTGGGTAACAAACGAAACAGGAAATGGAAAATCTTCAGATTATCTAAAAACCTTTAACAACCAGAATCATGGTAGCAAATTACAATCACATTTCCTGGGGTGCTTTATATCTGAATTTAACATAAAACTAGCCATCAGCCTCAACAGCATGTCATGCTTACTTTCAAAGTCAGGCTAAGGAACTTGTCCTAATTGTGTTATTTTTCTCCAGTACTGGAATTAATTTACTTTTAAGTTCAGATGAATCAGTTGATGAATTTTAACAAGCCAGTGTTCCCCCCAAGCAAAATGGCAGAGCTCATAAACCTCCATTTATCCAGTGATCAGTTTTTCTTTCTCCACGGTGATTAATTTCAAAGACAAAGCAGGAAGCAGTAGCTCAGTTAGCGTCAGCTGTATGCTGCAGCAGCAGAGGGCAGCCCAAGAAAGGAAAGCCCATCCTATGTGCCACCATCATTTCTAGAACATCGCTGCCCTTTGCCTCAAACTTACGTGCTGCCAGGTCTTTTGGGTTATAGGTAAAGTCCCTGTTGATAATTCCATGACCCAAACAAAGTCCAGAGTTCTGCCTCTTGCGTTCCTTGCTGCCACTCCCCAGCCTGCAGCACAATGTTTGTCCTCTTTGCCCAGTGTGCATCCCCTTTACCCCAGCACATCCAGCTGTCAACACACCCGTTACTGCCAACAGCAAGGGAGGGGACAAGGATCTCAGAAGGCTCCTTAAGGTTACCTCAGGGTTTAGACTACTCTTGGTTTATCCCACAAATTGGTGAACGGTCCAGGGGAGAGGAGTGCAAAAGTCTGAGAGGCTCTTTCACCTCACCAGCCCTTCCCCTTTTGTTTTGCAGAAAGGAAAGAATGCCAAGGAGCCTTTCCTTCCCTCCTTGACTTCTTCTCTTTCTGTGCTATGCAGCATAGGAAAGCAGAGGAAGCATTTAGGACTGAACCCACTGCTGAGCACCCCCTGCCAGCCTGCCAGGATTCATTATCTGCTAGCTTATGCCAGTATCTCTCACACTTCAAAACCTGCAGCAGGTTCTCCTGTCTCTCCTGCACTCTCCTAATAATCTGCCTTTCTCCACTGCCTGGAAACCAACAGGACACAACACACCATACTCACACACACAGTGTTTTCTGCTAACGGAGTTACTCCTTCAATTCAAACAGCAACAGCCGTGGTTTTGGTTTGGGGTTCAAACCCCGATCACAATACCTAGGGAAGAAAGAGCTTATCCTTCTTTCTATCTAGGAGCTATGACCTCCATTGGGCTGCGGAACTCCTGGAAAAACAGCCAAAATCCTTGTGTCACACCTAGATAAAATTTGTGGACAGAAGGAAGAGCGCACCGAGTCCAAGAAAGCAGCTGTAAGAACAGCAAGGAATCACCTCTGCCAGAGCCCTGGTGAAGAAACGGTGCAGCCACTCCTCTGGCAGATGCTGCACGAGCAGAGACAAAACAGATGACAAAGGTGTGTGTGCGCTGGAGGGGGGCAACTGAAAACAGTACAAGGGTAAAATAAAAGGTTATAGGATAAAAAAAGAAAGGGCGCCACAAGTAAGGAGCCGTTATATTCCATTGACTTGAAGAGATCAAGAGAGATCTCAAAGGACAAGAAATACAAATATCTCGTCCCCTGTTTTCAAGCAATGTCTGTTCAGTCACTAACTGTACTTGGGCTCTGCCTGGATACACTGTTCATCCAGCAGCAGGCACTCTGTCTCCATTGATCCCAGTCAAGTTTATAATCAGAGGGGCTGAAGTCATAAAATGAAGCGAGCTTGCCCATGCTGAGCAGAAGCCTTTTCAGCACTTAGCGAAGGGGAATTCATCACACCAACTGCTTGGAACAGCCGCTGCACTGTCCTCTCTGAACCTTTTTATCCCTTCTCAGTCAGGCCACCTTTGAAAGATGTGAAGTGAAAAAATCTGACTTCTAGTGGACAAAATACTAAAAACATTTCATGGCAGAACTTACAGCTCTAAATCCGAAATTAAAAAATTCTTACAGAAGAAGGAATCCTTCCAAATTCCAATGTGAGTAATAAAAAGTCTGATCATCAAGTTGTGCAAATTTAATTTGCAATCAGCATAGGTTTTGGTGGCTGTGTTAGACTGGCTGCATAGCACCCAGCACCACTGTGCCCTTCAAGAATTGGTGCACTACAAATAATACATGACAACAGTACTCTGAGCTTAGTTCAGCAACAATATCTAGTTTCCTCTGCCTTGTGCAGGCAGCCAGTATGCCGTAACTGTGCTGAACACTGGTGTTACTCACTGTATAATCTCATCTCACTGCTTTTTCTGAAAATCAAGGTGGGGCTTTGAAGTTTTCCTTTTTAATATACAAAATCTATAACACTCCTTTTTAATACTTAATCTTCAAGAATATAGGAAATAGTAAAACCTATTAATTTAGACATATTACTAAAAAAATCCATTTAAGGGGAACTAATCCTAAAAAGATTTAATATTAATTAGTAAAAACAATACAATGTTCATCCAAAAGAGGCTGGAGAAACAATTTGGAAGCTCCTTGAATTTGCTGCAGTCTAAAATCAAGAAAGATGAACGTACAAGATATTGTAGCACCTCTGTATTTGTGTACTACAATTTTTTTACTTCTAGTATCTCAACACATCTGAGAGATTCTCTTCAAATATCTTTCTGTTATAGCAAACTAATACATATCCTGGTTACTCCCTGTTCTCATTTTTGCATTCTCTGTTGTACTGTTGCCACCTTGCTTCATGCTGCACAATAAAACCAAGGTCTAAACGTCAAAGTGAAGGACGGTTTCACGAGAGTGACAGTGATCTTATGAAGTCCCACTATACCATAGAAATTTTATTTTCAGAGATGCTAGCTACCAGTAACCTCTACTGACCTCTTCTAGATTGTGGACATGTTCATGTTGTCTTAAAATCAGAAGTAAACTGAGTGATCTAAGTAACTCCAGATTACTATGTTCATATGTTATTATTTCAGATTTCAGTTTTACATAAAGAGGTTGAAAGTGGAGCTCTCAACAGCCAAAAGCTCTGCACTAAGTGTACGCCTACACTATTTGCCTCTAACCAGCTCCTGAGAGCACGCAAATAACCACAGCTTGCCAGTTGTAAGTCTGCTGCCTAAACTGTGCTGACTCTTTGGGTCTTATTAGTTCTATCAAGCCCCAACAGATGTATCTGTAAAGGAGGGGCAAAATTCATTACGTATTGCAAGGGCAGATAAATTTGATGAAGAAACCCCTACCGAAGCACATATTCCACTATTTTCACTTGAGATACCCAGAAGATAAATTCCCAAGTGGGAGTAAATTTAACATTCTACAGCAAGTACAGTCTTCATCTGAAATGAACTCAGCATGAGACTACCTGGACAAACAGACCCAAACATACCCCTGCTCTGACACCCACCATCTGACCAGCTGCTTTTCGCTCTGTTTGCCACTCTTATTCTGCACTTTCATCCAGTAAGACATCGCATTAGTGCTCTCTCATATATATAGCTGCTAAATAAATGATATCAATGTATAATCTGGACTACCGTTGAAGCTAACACAGATTTTGTCCTAAAATGACATAGTGGGAAATTTCTGAACTCTTAGAAACACTGAGCATTAACACAGGAACAGTTACAGTGAGATCCTGCTGAGGCAATACTGCATCGTCCTAAGTGCAGAAGTGTTACAGCATTGTATTTCCAGCTAATAAATTAGGACCCAATACAACTGTAGAAAAGATCTACCAGAAAGCTCAGGCGAGACTAACTAAAGCACTGGCCAACAGGATCTATGCTCCAAAGGATGTGTTTCATGAAAACTGTGAAAACTCAGCCCCACCCTCTATGCTGTTGGGTTATTTGTGTGTCTTTTCCTTGTTCTTACATAGGCGATACCTGCTGGCAAAGCTGCCGCTCTGCCCGCTGCATTGCGGTATCACTGCCTTCTACCGCCTCCCTGCATTCCAGAAGATCCTATGCAGGCTGTAATAATCAAACAGTTCTCCGTTATCCACAGTTATTTTATTGTTGTCAAAAGCTACAGAAGATATTGGGTAGCCAAACGCATAAACACATGAAAGCATCAGTAAGTGTAAACCTAGGTCAAAAACCTCCCCTCCTCAGGAAATGGGATATGCAGTTTTCCTGTGTGTTTTTTAGCTGCCCTCTTACCTTCACTGGGATTGCCTTCAACAGTGTTGTCTTTGTAAAAACTAGTTAGGGGAACTTTCAAAAAGCTTCCACATAGAGGTGAAATATCAAATGGTAGTGTTTCTATTTTCATAGTCGGCATGAGAATAACGAAATTTACCTTGTCATAATAGTATCTGAGCGCTCGGCTCAGCTTGTCATAATTCATATTAGTTTTGTTTTTTCTGAGTCCCCACAGCTTAGCCACTTCTTCTGCCTTGAGTAGCTTGAATTCGCCATCATTAGACGTCCAGCAAATCAGGTGCTCATGTTTCTGGTCTAGCAGCAACTGCAAAAGGAACTGCCACAGTGTGATTGCACTCTCCATACCTACAAGGGACAAAGGAGAGCAACAGTGTGAAAAACATTTGGGAGCAGGTGTTCCACCCAACGTACATTTCAGTAGGAAGCTCTGTGTAGGAGTCATCCTACATAATTGAGCAAAGGAAGCTCCTACATCATTTACAACCGAACATCCACAAGACCTACAAGACCTGCACTCCAGTTTCAGTATGTTTTCCACTGGCATTTTCTGAAATATTTAGAAAAGCATTGCCTGTATAGTTCACACGGTACAGGGTCATCACCAGTTGGTGTCTTCAATTCAATGTATGCAACCACCCTTCAAAGCAACATGCAGGGGAAAAAAAAAAAAGGACTTATCCATTGAAATGAACCAAAACCCTGATATTTACTGTCATGAGAAGCATACCAAATTCATTCAGATGTGCCACTGTGAAGAAGGGGAGGAAAAGGGAAGACCAGAGCAGTTGCCTTTGGTTAGAAGACCAGAAACCACACCTCCCTCCTCCCACCACACACGCTCGCCTTCCCTGTGTCATACGGCCTTTACATATTTTGTTTCTTCCAGGGCCTGAAATGGTTCTTGCTCCTTCTGTTTGCCAAATCAAATAGCTCAAAAGATAGTATCTATTTTGCAGAAATGCTGAAAGTTCAGTACACTTAAGCACAGTAAAGCAAGTGATGTTTACACAGAACCTTTCTCTAATAGGGATCTTTCCTTTCATTATCATACGTACGACTGAAAACTAGGAATATTTTTAACAGTGCCTGAGTCTCACTTCTAAGGTCGTTTGAATACTTTTCTTTGCTAAAGGTTGTTTGAATATCTTTTTTTTCCACTAACTCCCTGTGCTACTGAGCCCCTCTCTAGAATAAATCTTTTTTTTCAGGCACTGCAATAGAAGGATAAACTTAAGAATGACTATATTCCAACTCAGCACAGGCACATACACAACTTAAAACTTAGGAGTGTTACCACTGAAGACAATTTATTATTGTAATGAAGACATAGCTAAAATTGATCTTTTAAACTACAGAACTACAAAATGAGCTTTCCCCCCACTTTCAACAACATTGCCAGCCTTAGCACTTTAAAACTGTATCAAATCACTTTTTCTTGGCCTCCTGATACTTAATTCGGACATGTTATGTCTAACTAACAGATTTAAACATGCTGGTTTTACTCAGTTAACTGACTATGGTGCTAATGGGGCTAGTTATTACTTGACTTACCTTTGTGAACGTTAACAATGGATATTTTTGTCTTTATTTAAACAAGCTGATGATTTCTGGGTTTTTTTTATTAATATAAGAAATTCTCTCTATATATATTAACTCTATATATTCTCTGTATACTCTCTTTATATATTCTCTCTATATATTCTCTTTGCGTCCTGACAGGTTACACGGCCAGAAAATGCCAGGCTTCTTGCCTGACGTTTCCCTTGGTGCGTTGACCACAAGAGGGCACAAGACTTCCAACTATCTACCACCTGGAAGAGTACATACAGCAGGCGGCTGAGGGAGGACTTGCCTCTCCCAAGTCTTCCCCAGCACTAAGGAAATCATGCTGCGTAAGCTTCACTAGTATAAAGGAAAATAAATTGCATAGATGCCGTGGCTCTTTCAAAGCTTTGCATGTGCTTAATTTCGTTTTTCATCACTTTATACAAATCCTTTTCCACATTGCATAAGGCAAGAAAAAAATGTATTGCTAGAATTAAATATACCTGAAAGTTATATATTGACTTTACAGTCTTTAAAAGTTCCTTTAAACTACACCATCCACACAAGTATTAACATCTTTAACAGAATATTTAATATCATAACTAATGAAGTATCCCTATTAATCTGGCATCATATTACTTTTCATCATATCATCATTACTTTTTTAATTAATATTTATAAATTTTGCAATTTACTTCACTAAACACATATAGGTATATACAGCCATATTACTTAAAAATATTCTTAGTTTCTGTACATCACTATATTTTCCAGCGATATTCTGCATAATTTCAGCTTGTATCACACAACTCTTCCAAACAAGAAACCACAAAAAGAACTTTTTCACTCTGGGATATTTGAAGTTAACTTACAAATATCTTTCTACAAAATTGTATTAAAATGTGCACAGGTGTCCCATGCTACAAAGACCTGTCAGAACTTCAGCTGAGGAAATTAAAGATGGAAGAGAGCTACAGAAGCACCAGTACAAACTCCACCACCATGCCATTAATAAAAACAAAAATAAAATTACTGAAAAGAAAATTAGTTATGTTCTATCTCAAACCCGGACAAGATCATCACCAATGATGCCTCTTCAGAGAGGTTTGGTGGAACTGCACTTACAATGAAGTGCATTTTGCTGCCAGTCTCCACCATCCCCATTCTCCTCTCCCCAGGAACACTCACATGGTAACCTACAGCTAATGTTGCACTACAGTTTCCATTATGAACCCGTTTTCTGATGCTTATCGTTTGTAAAATGTAAACAGCTTTGGATTCCTTTTTATCTACCAAGCATGGGCCTCATGGTGACTCAGCCACAGGCATAATGTAAAACACAGGAACAGCGCAAGCCTGGGTGAGAACATCCTACCCAACTTCACACTACCTGTCCTACAGGTAGTACCTGTAGGACACTACCAGGTTATTACATAAAAGGTTACTGCCACCTTTGATCAAAGTGGTTTGTTTCTTGGTGATCAGTTCTTCAACCAGCTGAGATACACACGTCATGTCTGGGGGGCACTTCAGGTGCCGGACCCAGGGCAGATGGCTGTGGTGCGATTAGCTTTGGGCAGCTCCTCACCGCCCTGCTTGCCTTACCATCAACTCCCCCAGCGCGTAGCTCTGAACAGGCTTTATAAAGGACCTGACCACCTCAGAATTCAGCATCAATGTGCTTATAACTGCTACGTGCATAAATCTTCTACTGGATATGACCCAAGCCTGCCCGCACAGAAATGAGATCCAAATAGCTCAATGCTGCATTGTACTCCATCCCTCTGTCTGTCTCACCGAGTTCCTGTATAAAGCTTCAATTATTGCTTTTATAGCAACTGTATGTGTATGATTCCTACATGAGGCAAATCATGCAAATTACATTTTCAGCTGATTGTTAATTCTATGGTCCTTTTCTTCTAAACACCCAACTTGAGGCATTCAGGTCTGATTTGCACTGGATATTTGCAGCTGTAACTACTTTTAACAGAAGCTTTGTGCTCAGCATATACGGTGACGTAAAATCTTAAATAACTTGAACTCAGTAAACTGGTGTTCATCTTTGTGCCTCATTTCCATTCTCTAATATGTGATTTGCAGGGGAGTAGTAAAAATCTAAGATCCTGCGGTGACAGGATTTTTTTACTGATGCAAAATATTTCATTTCCAATCAGCCCAACAGAAGAATTAATCTGCCTTTCTCTATGGGCATCATTTTGGGGTTCCACAAAGCATTAACTACCCTCTTGGGAGGACAACGTGGCCCCACAGTGTACTAAGCCTTAACATGGGCCCCATTTGAGTGGTGGAGCAGAAGAATCATGACAGAGGTAGTACAAAACATGTAATTTAATGAAAAATGTGCTACCTGTATTAAAAGTTATTATAAATTATGATTGGGAGGATTGGAAGTCTTCAGAAAACATTGTATTTAATTTACATAATTTCTAATTCTTTTTAATTTTTACTGACTCAAAGCGAATTCAGTGTCTCTCCTTAATTTGACAGAAATGGGTGTTAGGATGTGGTCACCTCCTACAGGGCATGCATTTCACATTTCATTCAACTTTTTATTAATATTAAATAGTAATAATAAATATTCCTGTTTTCTTCTGTGCTCAGTACAGGATTTGAATGCTGGACAATAAATAATACATGGAACCACACGCTGAATTACATGGATTAGAAGAATAGTTTTTAATAAATCGCTTATTTAGATAGTGACATTCATCTACGGTACAGAATGACCTATGTAAGAAACATATTCTGTGTCATGGAAAGCCTAATCAAAATTCATATAGTCAAAAGAGTCACGTAACTCATGTGGGTTTGCCATTTTACCATTTTTTAAATATTTATACAATACATTTGACAGTAAAAGGTATTTTCTAAGCCATGAAATAAAATTTGCTAGGTTGACCTGACCTAAATAGCCTAGTAATTTTACTTTTTGATCAGTTCCACTACTGCTGATGCAAATAATCACTGGCATAGCCGGAAGGAATTATACTTGGAAATGGTGTGTTAGACAGCAAAAGGATATTTCAGGACCGAGTTTTCTGAAAGTCCACTTCTCAGGCAGCTGTGACAGGTGACCACATAACACCCTTTGCATTACCAATCTACATTCTTTCTAACGTGTGACCCCCCCACCGCCATTCAAAGGCGTGACACAATGCGATCTCCACACACCAAATTTTAAGTTCAGGACTGATGCGGGAAGGAGGCAACTCGGAATATCTGTGCTGATAATACTGCTCCTTTTCATTTCAACCAAATTAAGGGACTAACGGAAATGCCTAAACTTGAAGCGGCAGCAAAGTCAACACCATAAACTCTCCCTGAAGAGCATAATAGAAAAGCACAGGGCAAAGCATTCCATCTAAGAGATGACTGTCTTGTAAAGGGGGTGTCCAAATTCCTCACTTAGGTGAGGGGCCCAAATGCCAAACACTGGCTCTCCCCTTAGTGTATGGAGACTGACTTCCACCAGCACGAACAAGCACTGTGAAAACATTATGCAAGTTACACTAGAAATGGTTAAGACATATGAATACACATGCAGATGAGCTGCATTAGCTTTTGGTTTTTTTACCAAGACAATACATAGGAAATTCCATATGATAAAATGTCAGTAAACTAGCATTAGGGTAAAAAAAACCCTGCTGGGCAAAATAAAACAAATAAGCAAGCCATCTTCAGTCCAGGCAGTAGAAAACTCAGAGACAAAGTTAGCTAAATAAAAAGCTTAGTATCAGAAAGATTTACGAGATGAACTGTGAGGTAAGTAGGATACTCTTCGGGGCATTATGTTTTGTAGGACTCTTGCACAGGAAAAGCTAGAAGAAAAAGGCAGAAAGCTGAAAAGCAGCTCTGTAGCATTCAGGACCTCTGCAGAGGTCCTTAGCTTCCGTATGATTATGTTACAGTTGTATTCTTATCTTCAGTTCTCCCACATACTCCAGGTTTCCTACCTGGCTTCTTTCTCCCCACTCTACGTTAGCTTCGGCACAGCCTTTCTAAAATAAAGAGATATGCTGTTGATCCTGAACAATCAACATGAACAAGTTCTGAAGGCTAAAACTAGGAACGCCTCCAGGCATCAGGATCAAAACCAGCGCCGTGTTGCTTTAGAGGGTCCACAGAGGAACATCTGGGACTCAGCTATAAACCAGGTCGTGGGACTTGGAGCAGAGCACGGACAGCTGAGTGGGACTGACTGGCTGGGGAGCCCAGAGGCTGAAAAAAAAAAATCACCTGGAGATCAATTAAATCTGGAAGACATAAAAGGTGTTAGCCAGCATTAGGCACTATAGGTAGTCACAGAGAGATGGTGATCAGACATGTACCTGAAAAGGATTAAGAGGCAGAGTCAGGGCAGGGAAATTAATTTCCCTTAGTGTAGGAAGAAACTGCCGATTCCTTCTGTAGCCAAAGCAGCTGCAAAAGATTCAGCTCCTTTTCCTATACCCCACCACAGCAGGCACACACCTCCACTTACATTTCCCTTACAGGCAAGCGTGTGCTTTTGCAAGCACACAGCTTTTCTCTGTAACAGGCGCCTTTCCCCCCTGCCTTTTTGACTACTCTGGAAAACGTGTGTATATTTTTTTGTACGTCCATTTACTGCTTTTGTATCCGAATTTGGGCCAACAGCACGTTTCTCTGAGCAGCGTGACGTGGGGCATTGTTAGCTTCTCATTCACGTTAGCATTCGGCTTCCTTTATTTCTGCAGGTTGCAGCCAGGAAACTGGAAAATGGGCCACAGGAAACCTGGCCTCCTACATCTGTCCCAGTTTGTAATAGCAGCTCTGGTTTTATTTTTCTAAGTGTCTCAGGTTCATTTTAACCCTTGAGGTGACTGCTGCAATAACATGCGAAAGAACATGACTCTTTTGTCATCATTTTTTTAAACCACCATTTCTCAATACCAGAAACTGAGATTTTGCTAAGCCGTACGAATTTTTAAAGTATATTAATACTTGTATTAATAAACACTTATGTGAGTTTAAAAAAAATGCTTTTGTTCGAAATTACCAAAACAATTCCATTCCATAATGACAAATACCAAAGAGTATATTTAGAGCAAAATATGGGATAAGGCAGTCTCTATCTGTTTCAGCTATATACATTTTTAAGGTAGTTCTAAAGTGAATGTCCATATGGAAAGTTGAACAGCTTACAAATCCTCTAGGCCAATTTTTCTCTTTTACATTTTCATTTCTATAAGAAATGGAAGCACACTTGTTTTGCATTTGATTACAGAAGCAAAAGGGTGCTGATCAAATAAAGAAACTTTTCTAGAATAATCAAAAAATCAGTCAGCTGTTAACATTTTCCGCTAAAAATTCATCCATATTACGAGTATATCATGAGAAGTAAAAGACAACTGCCAAATCTGCCCTAATGTTTGCTCAGAAACATTTGAAAGAGCAACGCAAAAGTCTGAGTCAGTCCTCACACTTTATTTCTCAACAGAGATGCTTCAAGGGTGATAAATAGGATGTGGTTGGCGAAAAGTTAGTGATTCTGCCAGAAAGAAGGAAAAACAAATATCAATTTGTTTACTCAGAAAGTTTTCAAATACTCATCAAAGGAAATCTTACTGCTAATTTAATTTGCCTTGAAAAAATAAGCTCGCAACTAAGTGTGTAAATATACCTGTTTTAACTTGAGGCAGAACTTTCTCTGTTAAAGGTAATAAATCAAATTAATTGTGTAGTCCATACCCAGGGCACTTTCGGCAACTGTGTGTATGATACAGAATGCTGGTAATTTTTCCACATCCAGCAACCAGGACATTTCCTGCCAGAGCATCCTCCGAGTTCTTCCATTGTGTTGAAACTGCAAAAACTTTCTAAATCAGGACTTCCTCCTATTATATTTTAGAGGCGTCTTTCTGGGAAATGCAGATTCAAGTGAGAAAAAAAAAAAAAAAAAAAAAAGGAATTCCTGCAGCACCACCCAGTGGAAACATTAGAAAAAGTTACAGAGTGCTCCAGCACACAAGTTCCGATTTGCTGCAAAACTACAGTAATATTGCCACACAAACACAGACTGGTTTAAGGACGTGCCAAAAAAGCACCGAGGGTTTTGCTGGCCTTTGTACTTACCAGTGTCACATGAGGTATGCTTACTCTGCCACTCCTGCGTAATAGTCTTCTCTTAACTTTATATTCTAATTTAACAGATTATGTACAGTAATAATTTGCAAGGTCTCCTTCTCGAGCAAGAATACCCACTGTTCTGGCCCAGCACATTTAAAAAAATAAACAGAATCCTGTGGTTAAGAGCAACACAAAAGAGACAGCAGCAAGATCTAGCAAAATATTATAGGATAACATCAAGTTCCACTGCAGAAAAGAAAGCACTCGCACACATGTCCAGTAATGCTTCCAGTAGGTACACTTGGTAAGACAAAGTTTGCAGTTTTTAATTTTTTTAACTAATTCAAAGAAAGGCCGAGGCAGATTTCCAAAGGAAGAAAGTTCTGCAACCTCCAAATTAACACAACAAAGGACTGGTCGCCTGCCAAGCAGAGGTGTGATGACACCGCCTCTAAAACACCAGTGTTTTCAGATTCTCCCTAAGGATGCAGTTCAAGAAACAGTTTTAATGTGACTGGAGTAAAAGCCCTTAGCAGGAGGGAATATGGCTAAGTTGCCTCCCTGTGAAAAGCTTGAAAAAAATAACCTGCTCAACTATTTCTAAAGCTAGCCGTAAACAAAACTACATAAATCCATAATGGCTCCAACCGTTCACCTTGGGACAGCCGTAAAATGAATGCAGACTCCTCACACTGCTTTCTGTCTGCTCATGTGGTGCACATCTGTGGCGCGCTGGCTATACGCTACACTGCAAACTGAGGGACTTCTGCTCTCAAAGCCAGCCCTACGTGTTTATTTTCCCCATATGACATTCTCTCACTTTTTTGTCGGCATCAGTAGGACACAGATCACAATTATTCGGCTGTCCTATATAAAATTTCGGGTAGTCCCTTTGATGAATGCAGAGAAAATATGCATGAAAACAAAAATAGCGAGAGGGAGCAGAGGATACAGCCTTCAGGAACAGTGGCTATTCTGAAAGTTTACTTGACATACCAAACGGCAACTACTCCCAAATGTAAATGCTTTTTCCTTATCTGTACTCCCTTTTTAACCTGAAATATTAAAATTTCCAATTTTGTGACAGCAGACAGAACGCTTTATAACTTATGCTAGTAGCTCTAATATTTTAAATGGTGTATTCATCCTGTCAACTGTCTCAAATGTTGCTTTTAATACATTCTATATTTGTATTTTTAAACTAATCTTCCCCTCTCGACTGATTCTTCCTAGATTAGAAACTTAAGATAAACAAGCAGGTCTTTTTAATACCGCGAGCAGAGAAGAGCCTGGCCAACAGGACAGGAAATGCAGTCCTGGGAGTTCTGTTCAGGCAAACCGAGGTGGCTGGCAATTTCTGTGAGACCCGAAGCACAGCAAGATGATAGCAGCTCATGCTGGCAGTCAGAGCTCACCTTCCCACGCACACCCAATTTTCAGAATTTACTTCATTAGCAAAATGAACCATTAAGCTATTAAATAACATACAGGCTTACATGTATATTGTCACGTTGCAAAGGGAGTCGATCATAGCATTATACCGAAAATGGTGTAACACAATTCAGCAGATGGTAACCTACAGACATATATTTTACCTGGACAATTCCTTCCCAAAACTTTAGCGCTATTGCAATAGTCCTTGGAGCACGAGCCAGTGTGTAAGTGACACAGTCAAAAAATTTGAGCCGTTAGTCACAGTACTAGTCAAGGTCCTAATTTTTCACTTTAAATGCTATTATTTCTGTGCGCAATGGCTCATAGTAAAAACCAGCATTAAGAATCACTCTTACATGTCAAAATCTCAAAAATCTGCTATTCTCCTCCTTTCTCAGTGCTAATCAAAGTTCTGATATGCATATTTAGCATGTGCTAAGCTAAACTGAAACCCAATTAAAAGATTCTTATCTTCTGACATTATTCACTTGTCTACTACGCCAACAAGAACCTGAAGGTCACACCTACACATTTCCCCTAACATGGTTCATCAAATAGTAGAATACCCAGCAGAATGTATCATAAAATACACAAGATTTCATCCAACAGAAGATCTGGTTGTTACTCTCCTGTACTGTGTCCTGTGTACTTAAACTAATTCCCACGGCTGTTGCAAACTACGAAGGAGAGACAAATGGGACACTATTTCAATGATTACAGCAAATTCTGCTCTATACGAAGTGCCTAGGTTGCCTGTTTAGAAGTGACATCAATACACCAACTGGTTTGTTAGTGTCTCCACTGCTCAGGATACGTTAACAGCCACGATTTTGAGTTGTACGTGAAATCCTGCATGAGATTCCACGTTTCAGTAAGACTCAAAGACTCTACCCCCTCTCCTCAACTTGGATGAGACTGCACAGTTAGTTTTATTGTACCCTACTCCCGGGGAATCAATCCAGCCTTGATATTGCTCTGTTTGGAACCATTTGCATGGCAGAGCTTCAGTACTGAAGCAGCAGTAGCGAAGGAGTGCCGCAGTCATACTTTCTATACCAGCCCTATTCCACACTCGCAGTTTGTTAAACTAACCACACACGCCAGTTGCTCTGAGTCTGCTCTGAGTCACCAGACTTCACAGAGGTCTATATCTAGAATCTAAACCCACATTCCCATCTCAGCTATATTAGCGTAGCATGGAAGAAATTCTCTGAAGGTAGTCAACTTTCTCCAGATTTCGCTGAGAGAGCTGCAATAGGAATTTGTTCTTATTTTCTAAATGCTTTTTAAAGTTTGTCTCTTCACATGAATTACTGTTAATTGCTGAGAAGAGATAATAGTGGTACTTGAGTCTATAAACTTTTTGTTTGTGCTGTATTGTGACTTGATACAACAGAGGCCACTCAGCATTACCACAATATAAACATTTAAAACCAACAACACTCATTAGCATCCTTCCCAAAAAGCTTGAACTGAAATACAGCAGATCAATTTTCTTCATATCATAAAAAAAAAAGATGAAGAAATATACAGAGATACAGTAAAGAGGTGCTGTCACCACATTAGAGGCAAATGGATGCATAATAGAAATCTGTTTTCCAGATGATCTGTCAGCTGTTTTGCAAAATGAGGATGGGAAACTTATAGGAGGACATTTGATTAAAAACATTTAGATTCTTTAAGTACATAATCCAAATCTACTCTTTTTTGTACAACCGCAAAAGCGTATTTTACACAAACTTCTCTGCTTGTTCACTAATATTTTTAGAGAAAGAGCCACCTTGTAAAATTGTATTAACAGGACTTAATACTTGGATTAGTGCTTAGAATGCTTTTACCAATTTTGAATAATTGGTAGGAATCATAAAAATGACAACCAAATTATTCATTACATAATTTAAAAACAGCTAAAACTAAAAGACAACGTGTAAGATGTACGTTTTCCTCTCCTAGTACCTCAAATGATCTTCAAGTTAGGATCCACAAAATAAAAAAAATGTAGATTTAAAGCTAAAGCTTTAAAATCTACTTTAAAGCTGAAGAAACTAAGACGGGGTTGTTTTCATGAGAGCCAAAACACATTAATATGTACTAATCACTATTTGCTAAGATTATCCAAGCCATATTCTGTCTTCAAATACTGAATAGTAAATTGGCAAGCGGAGACACAAACGTGATTGAAAAGACTCCTTGAAATGGGTCCGGGGGAAGCCATAGAATGGGCAGTACCCTTCACTTGCTGCTGACACTGCAAAATTTAGAGCAAAGCTAGAGGACACTTGCACAGAGCAAGCAAGAGCTACTCCAATGCCTTAGTTACATTCAGGCCAAGCAAGCATTTAAATGTTTGCAACATGCAGTTAGTCTCACTGCACTAAAGAAGTGCTGACACACTCAAAAATAAATACATGCCTAAGTGCTTCAGAAGATGAAAACAAAGTAAGTTTGTGGCTTCCTACAGAAATTCTTTTCCTGAAGAGCCTGAGCTGTATCTGACCACTCAGACATAGACAGAGCACACGGTATAGCACTTAGAAACCTTTACGTAGTTGATTGACGTTTATCTTAAAAGTTCATAGGTGTCATCATACAGGTGAGCAGTCTTCAACATGTGGCCCACGCGTGCAGGGGTCAATGAATTCCTCCCGAAGGAGAGGCAGAAGTGCCCCAGTACTACTAGAGTAGGCTCAGCTGCAACACAGACATCTGCACAACTGCCCAAAAATAATTATGGGTCCACAGATACGAAAAGGACAAACCTCACTGCTCTAGATAATCACTGCAATGCTACTGGAGCAAGCAGGCCAAAATCAGACATGGTGCTGGTAACTGTAACTCCATGGGAGTAAAAAAGTGTAATTTTCAGCTGAGTTGTATCTGCCTAGGGTATGGCAAAATTTGGCCTCCGATGTTCTCAACTGTAATATAACTTTAAAATAATTACTTAAATATATTTAGTCATTCAGTACTCTGTAAGATACCGACCATGAATTACACTGATTAAGCAGATCAACAATTCCAGGGCACTTTTTGGTACTGTAAGAACTACCACAGTATTCATACAAAATTTAAAATGCAAAATGACTATACAGTTATCAACTGGCATTTAATCAGCTGGCAGGTAGTGCCTTAGTGGTATTTTCATATCAATGCTCATGGCAGGTATTTTCTTTAGTTTTTATTTTCAGAAAAGCAGCAACTCTCCTTCAAAGAGTTTTTGAATTAAAATCCACTCTTAACAGCAAACCCTTAAGCATTTGAATTCTGATATAATTACTGGCATATAAAACCACGAGTTAAAGAAAGTTTTAAGGACAAAGATGAGTATTCTTTCTGTGAAGTGCACAGATAAGATGTACTACTTCTGCTTTGTTTCCATACACGCAGCCCTGTATTTTGCAGCGCGGTGAGCTGGACTTCCTGTACCTACACCTTGACATTCGCCTCAAAATCATGACTAAGTCTTTAATCATTCATTATTCACCAAAATACTTCAACATGAGAATACACATATTCAGTCTTTCAAGAGCTCTCAACAGCCTCCAGAATATTAGCTGATTCATTTAACAAGCCACAGGCCAAGTAAACATCTGTCTAATGATTCAAGACTCTGAGATTCCCTATTGTGGGAAACTCCGAGGAGAAAGCCACGGTGAATCAGTCCGAGGATACACAGTACAACATGATTTTCAAAGGCCCGTAAGTAACAGCCAGTTGCATGAACCATTGGGTGTGGTTACGAAAGATACACAGCAGCTCAAACCCAACTCTACTCTTTGAAATTGGCCCAGGCTAACAGTGTCCTATAATCAGTGTCACAGCTCTAAGATGGATTCAAGCAGCAGCATCCGTGAATGCTGCACATTGGAGCCGCTGCCACCAGAAGAAAACCATGGACTCATAAATAGTCTGAACTGCACAAGTGAGTCCAACCTGCCATATCTGTGTGGGAAGTACTAGCAAAGAACTGACAAATTAGCTATCTTATTTAGTACTATGACAGAGAACCACTCACAGATAACTGTAACTACACGAGCATACAAATTTTGTATGAGATCACCAAGATAAACCAGCTAAAATAATTTTTTTACAAATACATGCATCACAAATATGTTGGTCCTCCCAGCCTCATCCCACTCTCACTTATCTTTAGTAGCCAAATGACTTTTTATTTCAGCGTCTATTTCTTTCCTTTGATTTTCTGAAGCAACATGTTCTTATGTGATTGCATTCCCGAGGCAAAGATTTGTATTTCCTATAACAGCTGATGGACCTCAGTGTCCCCAAGTATTATATATACCTATCTTCCTACACATACGACCCTCAGAGCAAGCAACAAGCTCCATGCACCTTGGTGAACCCATGAAATTACTTTCATTCTGCGCCAAGTCCTCCAGAGCAGATTTTTAAACTACAGTAGATTTCAGCTTCAGTTCTATTAAGTCACTTGAGCTGTAATACCTTCCCATAAGAACCCCTCTACCATAACACACTCTGAAGCTGGCCTCCATCCCAAGAAGGGCATTACAATGAGAAGGTAAGGTTTACATAATTGGACTTCATACACAGCAAAGGGGAATACTCCAGACTTTGGAGTGAGACACTTGATTTGTTTTCATGATCTAAGTTTAATGCAATAACATTAAGTAACAGGGGCAAAGAACCACCGTGAATCAGTAAGCAGTGAGAACTGCTAATGAATAAAACAAAACAGATACTTGTTTCTACATATGAAAGGATCCATGTAGGCAGTGGTTTACAAACACAGTTACAAATAAGGCTGTAGCTGAGTTTTCCCCCGAGATTGTGTTGCTTATTTCAGCTGTTGCATCCAGGTGGAGTTGGTAATATTGGAAAGGATATAAGCCTGTAGGCTTTTCCCTTTTTAGGAACAACTGATGGAGGCGATTTGGAAAATCAATATACAAGCAAATCTGGTAATATCTCATCCCGGATAGTACGTGTTCTTCTCACATGCTTTATATTTCATAAATTAAAACACGTAAAGAATAAAATCATACTTACAGTGAAAACACCTTTAGGACTTTTTTATTATTTGAGTGGAAACCATCATGCACTATCTGATATTTGGATTTTTGCACTGTTCTAAACAGAAATGTTGTATTTTTAACACATCTATGGATTATTTCTCATTTACTCTTTGAGCTATACAGAACACACAACCGATACACTACTACTACTACATCTGTTTTTCTAGGAGGACATCAAGATGTTTTTACTTACGCTGAGTGAATACAATATACGAAATTTATATAGTGTAGATAGACTATATTTATCTGTATGTATGAATGTGTGTGCTTCATCTACACTTGTCAAAGTTTAGGCTGGGCCAGCCACTAAACGAACGACAGATGTTCTCTGTTAACCGCTCTCCCTTCCCAAAAGGGTAAGGGAGAGAGAATAAGGGAAAGGGAATTATGGGCTGAAAAAAAACCTAGAACAGCTATAATGAAATATTAACAACAAAAAAAAAAGTTAATAATATTACTAAGAAAATAATGAAACATATACAAATATATACAAAACCAAATATGAAGCTCCCAGGATGACGATCATGTCACTGGCAAGTACTGGGACAGGACTCAACGGTAGGTGGGAACTGGATTCAGGAAGGCACAGATCGGGATCAAAGGCAGAAGAACGGACAGAGTCCTCCTCAGATGCCAGCCATCAAAGAAAAGAGAGTTAACCCCTTTGGTCCCTCAGCTTTATACTCAGCATGATGCTCATGGGATGGAATACCCTGTTGGTCAGTTTTGGGTCACCTGTCCTGTCCACTGCTCCCCACAGGTGCAGCCCCTCTATGCTCTTCCACTTCCGAGCCTCCAACATGGTACGTAACAAAGTTAGCTGACCTTGGTTGTTACGGGAATAAGTAAAAGCAAGAGCCTCGCTGCATACCATTCCTTGGTATTAACTATAAACATCAGACCTTATCACTCTGGGGACAGACACTGTCTGAAAAACACACCGTTAATTTCAAGGAGTGCAGTCAGTTAAGAGGAGACTTCACTGAAAAGTAAAATTACTGAAAAGAAAATTGCTTTTGTTCTCTCTCAAACCAGGACAACACTGCTTCAGCAGATGGCACAGTGAAATTCCAGCAATATTTAATGCAATAAGTGGACAATTTAGTGTCCATATTTCAAAGAGAGATAATAAGAGCTAGGGAACGCTCTTCAGTAAGGGTTTTGGTGTTGTACACCACACTACCCGTTCCATAATATATTCAACAGATTTTTTTACCATTATGCCCAGTAATGCACCTCTGTCTCTAAAATTTAGACTTTTACAAAAGAAATAAAACGCCCAAACCAGAAAACAGCTTTCACTACCTGATGACTACAGTTTACTGAAACAGACATCAGGCATTTTCTGTTTTACATACTATTCTAAAAATTCTTCTCTGCCCAACTAAGACAACAAGAGGCGTCTGTGTCTGCAGATCGTATCACTAATCCACTAAGAAAAGTCCTCTGTAAAGTGATGTTCATGAAGAACTTTTCTGTGCAGCGTGGACATAGGAAGTACAGGAAACACTGAAGATCCTCAAAGGTAAACACGTGGTATACTGCAGTTAGTTCTCCATCCAAGTACTACTTTTTTTTCCACAATATTTGCTATTTAATGCTATCACTTGGTAATTTAACTAAGAAGCTAAGTGTTACTTCCTATTACATGCAATTTTATTCACATTTTTTGACATTTCTTGGAAGTTAAAACCCACTTGCAAGCAAGACTCCATTTTCTTTGTTTGCTCCAGGCTTTTTTTGCAAAAAGTCGTTAACTTCTAATTTAAATTAAAGATCATCAGGGCACGGCAAAAATCTTTCGAATTCTGAACACAGACTTTTTTCATGACCACTATGAAAATAAATCATGACAAAATAATTATACAAGCCACTAAGTGATATGTACAAAATAAATGTCACTTGGAAATTAAACGTGTAAAGCACCAATACAGCAAGCTTATGGGAATGAATATACTTTTCAAACGTGCCCATCACCTCAGTATCTTAACACAAGAGTCTTTTAACCACGTAATTACATATGATTGGCAATGATGCACAGAACCTGCTTACTGTAACACAGCCTTCTGTGTACCCCGTTTCTGCACTTCGCCCTACGAAACTATTTATGCATAAATGACATTTAATCTGAAATAATCGAAAAGTCTATATGAGCAAAATGTTAAGACGAACCATGACTTTCTGCTTGAAATGAAATGAAACCATTGACTTTTGAAGTTGGGAGTCCGCATGACCGAAAAGATGCTGCATTGTATAAATCTGTCTTAGCGCTACACCCCTAAGTAAATAAAGATGTAAGTTGTCTCCCTTTCAACTGCAATGTTAGAAAGGCTGACAGGGCTCCACAAAACCCTCCTGTGTTAGAGAACGGAAACTCCTAATGAGATTAGTTGGTGTGTGTGCAGACATTACTTAGCCATGACTAAATGGGCTCTCTTCCTGCAGCCAGTGGAAAATTCAGGGAACTTTTTCCCCCTGCAGCATCAGAGTCTCTCTAACCTTCAGCAAAGCCAGATCCAAAAACAACTCTCCACTTTCTCTCCCTTTCTCTCTCTCTCCTTTTTTTTTTTTCCTTCCCTTACAAACATTTTTAGTGTTTTTTCGGTTGGTCGTGGAAACTCTCCACGTCGGCCAAGGGGTCTTGGGGTGGCTGAGAAAATGGGGGGGGGCGGGGGTGGGGGAGGGCCGGGGCGAACGCCGAAGACTACAAAGGAAACTGTATAAAAAAAAAAAAAAAGAGCAAATATATAAACCTGAGAGGGAGAAAACCACAGAGTTTCTTTGTGAGCTGCAGTGACTCATTTTCAAGATGTTGTCTGCTGCCAGTTTCAAACCGGAAGCGCATGGCAATTAGTCTTGCTGTTTCCAGACAAGCCAGAAACTCTCCCGACACTTTTTTTTTTTTTTTGCCTTTTTAAAGCCCCTTCTGCAGTTTCTGCAGGAGACTTCCCTTCCCCCCCCCCCCCCCCCACTCCAACTCCCCCCTCCGCCCGCGGCCTCGCAGCGGCGCCGGGGACCCCGCGGCGCCCCCCGCCGCCCTGACAGGCACCCGGGCGGCCCCCGCCGCCCCAGTCGCCGTTATCGTGACACGCTGCTCGCAGGGGACAGGCCCGGGCAGCCGGACACGGCCGGACTGGGGGTGCTGGTGGGGAGGCAGGATACAACCCGGCACCGCCGAGGGGGCTGCGGGGTGAGAGAGGTCCCAGAGCTCCCCCCGACCCGCTGCGCCCTGTCAGGCAGCGACCCCCTCCCGGCCCTGCCTTTCCTCACACCCTGGACCCCGCACACGCTCCGTCCACTCACCCACACCCACGGCTCTCGGGGGGCGGCGGGGCCCCCGAGGCGACCCTCGACCGGGCCGGGGGACTCCCTGAGGCGGCGGGAGCCCCCTGAGGCGGCAGGAGCCCCCTCAGCGCCCCCCGCCCTCCAACCGCCGCTCCCCAACCGCCGCCCCCTGCCCTCCTTACGGCCGCGCTGGCCGGGCCCGGCCCCAGGGCAGGACCCCCGGCGCCGTGCGGGGCTCCGAGCCCCCCCGATGTCCCCCCTCCCCCGGCCGCTCCTCACCTCCAGCCCGCGGTTCTGCCCCGCCGCGTCCCTCCCCGCCGCTGCCCCACCAGCGAGTTGGGGGCGTGGGGGAGCGCCGGCCTCCCCGAAGCCCCCGAAACTTCGCAGGAGCCGGGGCCGGCGCCGCAGCACTTGTACCTACCCAGAGCCTGAGAGGGACTTTTCCGCTCCCTCCTGGTACTTTAGAGGGAGCTGGGTAAAATCCCCTGGTTCTCCATGCTGACAGTCTTCTGCAGGCGCTCTGTTGCTCTTGCAATGAGATCCTGATTTTTCCCCCCCTTCTTTTTTTTTTTTTTTTTTTTTTTTTTCCCCTTCTCGTGTGTGTGTGTGTGTGTGTGTGCGCCCGTGTGCGGGAGCGAGCAGGAAGTCAGCGCAGTCAGACAGCGAGCCGGCTCACTTCCTCCCCTGCACTATTCCCCAGGCGCTTCGCCGTCTGTGTAAACAGGCTTTTCCTCCCCTCGCCCCTCGCCACGGCCGCCGATGCGCGGCATGGCCGCGGCGCAAGGCACGCACATCGGCCCGGCGGGCGGTCAGCGGCACCTCCGCCACCTCGCAGGGAGCTCCCGCCGGCTCCCCCGACCTCCACCTCTTCCTGTGCTACACCCCCGGGGAGGAGCTTCCCGCCCGCCCCGGGCCGCGAGGTGCCGTGGCCGAAACCCACCCGTGGCCGTGGGGAGACGCTTATGGAGGGTTTAAGGGCGGGGGGGGTGGCGAGGGGCCTCGGCGAGGCGCTGGCCCCGGGAGAGGCGCCCGCCGCCGTCCCCGTCGGACCGGGGGCTGTGGGGCGGCGGCGAAGCGCTGGGAGCCCCCGCTTTGGGCCGGGGGCGTGAGGGGTTGGCGGTGTTGGGGGGTAGCTCGCTGGCTTGCTGCCTTCCCAAAGGTGCCCCCTTCGCCACCGGCCTTCCCGAGCCGGACCTCAGACGGGCAGCGAGACACCCAAACGGTGTTCGGTCACGAACGGTGTTCAACGTGACACGGCCAACGTAAACTGAGATTCAAAGTCAAGGGGCGCTCAAATCGTCAAATCTGAGGTGGATCTTCCAGCTCGACGTCCTATCTCGCAGACAGGCCACCGGTAGTTTGCTGACTGGGATTTAGGTTTCGACCTCCCAGCTGTAGACCTCCGTCCTAAAGTGTTGGTTTGGACTTACTGAAAGAGGCGCATTTCCAGTGTTTGGAGTTTACATCCTTTATGTCTCTTTCTTGTGTATCATATATCTGAATTGTACCATCTATTTCTAACTTCATTTGGAAATTCTCCGACTGAGCGACATTACTCAGACTGAGCGACATTATCTTCTGTCTGCCCAGTGCGCCAGTGATGCTCAACGCATAATACTTCCAAATCAATACTGCTCTGCTATTTCTTTTAATAGTCACAAGACTTATCGTTCCAGCACAATAACTGCAGTTCAGAATGTGCTTGACACGCAATGACACAGAAGCTATGGTTATTTTTTATCACTCTATTGGGTTGTTGCCTACGATGTTATTGGGAACAAAAGTATGCTTTGATGGAATTAAAAGGATTGTCACAGTTGGCCACTGTTAGTCAATAGCATCCGAACAGCTGGCGGTGAGCAAATTGTGAGTCTCTTGCAGAAGTCCGTCAGGTTTCTTCCTTCTCATCTTCTAATGTGCCATGGGAGAGCAAGAATAACACGGTACTGGCACACCAAATTACGTAACTTTGTTATTTTCCTCAAATAATTCCCTTTTAGAAATCATTCTGAATTTCAGAATACAGATATGAGGACTGGTAAATCCTCATTTTGTGTTTCCCGAATAAAGAAGCATTAAAAGGTTTAACTTGAGATAGTATATTTCCTAGATTAAAATGCGCAGTGGATGAAATCCTCGCTGCAAGTGTTAGTTTAAGTCACTAGGATGCAGGAATCAAGCTATGTTTGGGAACTACAACTGAAGATCTGGTTTTGCAAAACCAGGGCAGCTGGAGAAGCTTTTATGGTGCCAATATGCAACGTTGGACTGGCAGCTGGGGGTACCAGCATTCATATATTTGTCTTTCATACGTACCATACATTTGTCTTTCATCGATTTTGAGAACAAGAGACGAAGCAGAGATGTTCCAGAGCTGCCTTGACCAGTTAGTGGTGTGGAGATCTGAGAGAACAAATTCCCAAAACCAGTAGACCTTCTTTCCTTTTACAAAAAGTAAATAAAAAGATGTCTTTAGAAATGTTTAAAAAATAAAATGTTTCTTTTATTTACTATACTGTAACTTGGTTGACAGCACTAGAATTTTTTTTTTACAGCTCCTGTCCTTTTTTCGTCTAGATAGTGAGGTAGAAACCTAAATAAAGCTGCCGTGCTGGAGGCGGGATGGCCGCTCGATGAGGGCTCTTCATTTTACCCTACGGATGGTGGAGAAGAAAGTGCGTAACTTGTTTAATGGAATAAAGCCACCAGGATATGTTGGAAACACGAGGAATTCAGAAAGCTCTGCTGGAAGTGGAAGAAAATGGGAGCTTTTGGCCAGGGCTAGCTACTGATTCTAGCACTGTGGATGTCATTGGGAAAATATTTTTGGAAAATACATCTATGTGCTTGATAAAAACACTGTGCTTTACAAAATGGTTGCTGAAACTCTCTCATCCACAATATCTGCCTTGCTAAATTAGTCTAGGCTTATAGTTATCCTTAAGGATTATCTGATGCAAAAATACAAGATGGTGAATGAGGAAAATTGCATGTTTGTATTGTGTAGGAGCTTTTTTCTTCTGCAAAAGCAATTCCACTCAAAACCTGTAATGGTCATAAAAATGCTAGTTATGTTTTTAGTTGAGTCTCTAGTGAACGTCTGTGTCTCGATTCACATCCATTCATCAGCACATATTATCATTACAACTGTTAATTATAAAGCCTGAATCTTGTCCTCAAGCTGTGAAGATTTGGGGTTTTAGCTTTGGAAGTTCCTTGCTCAGAGATGGTCCAGACAACAGCTGTTGCGCTTGTAAAGGACTAAGGGTAACTAGAGACGGCTCCCCTTCGACCAGTAAGGCAGGTTACCGCTGCTGAAAGTCCTCATCTAATGGCTTCAGGCGATCCTTGAGCAAACATATGCACCCGGGATGTCTCTGTGTCCTGTTTATCTAGGGATAGTGCAGTCTGTAAAAGAGCCCGCATTTATAAACCTGTCCTGTTGAAAAAATTGCCCCAAAGCATTCTTAAGTATAGTGACTGTAATTCTGCCTCATTTTGATTAGATTACATCAATTAAGAAACCAGGCTTTGTCTGTCCTTTCAGATTGTTTCTACTGTATTTTTAAACTGTTCATAAATCTCATGTGCTGCTGTAATTAACCTAAATTAATTAATCTAAAAGAAGGAAACAAAAAAATAAAGGTACGTTCGCTGTGCTCCAGATCTCTGTTGAAGCTCTTCAGGCTGAGGCACATGTCTGTGTTGGTCTAGGTGTCAGTCTAATTTCACTCCGAGCCTTGAGTCCCACTGTAATTAAATTATTACATGAAATTAAATAATTGTAATGTCGCTTTGCGGTACACAATTTTCCTTAAATGTACATAGATGCTTATAATCATGTGTAATTATCAAGAACAAAGTTGAAAGCAGTTGGAAATAATTGTAGTCTCATTTAATATTTTAATTGCTAATATATTTAATGAATGCTTACATTGTTTCACCCTCTCTAAACATTTTGTATTTCTTTCTAGATTACAGGCTCTATAGTGAAGAGGCTTCAAATTTGCATCTGCCTTTATGACAACTAACACAATAGGTTCTGTGGGAGAATCACTCGTAACCATTCTTCTCTCTTATTTTCTAGTAATTCTAGCTTGAATAACCACCTGCCAGGTTACAGGGGGATTTCCAGGGGATTTTGGAAAGTGGGTATATAGAAACTAATTACCTGAGTTTGGAATGACAGCCTAATTCGTGTAGGATTCTTGGTTGCCCTTCACAACATACTATTTAAATGCCTTGCAAGTGTTGCATCAATATTGATGAATGTTCCTCTAGCAGGTTCGGCTTTTCTCTTCCACACTTTCCCGGAGCTGGACAAACATGGGCTTCAGAGCCAACAACTTCATTATTGCAAAAAGTCCCGGGGGATCCATACCACTCACAAAGTGGTCAGGTCCTCAGTTTTATCTCATCTCGCAGGCAGCTTCACTGGCAAGAGAAATGCTGTCTGCAATACTGTCCAGTGCTACCTCCAGGGTGTAACACCAACCCAAACCCACGGAAACTCAGATGATTGGACTGCACATTGTTCCTCGGCAAGCATTATTTCTTCCTGGGCTTTTTGCTGAGCAGCCTAGAGTAAAATTGTGAGCTTTAGAAAAGGTTTTAGATGGCAGACATTGACAAAACTGTGTGCGCTGCTGAGAAACCTCTTGTTCAAATTTGGATCAGATTAGTGGGAAAAATAATTGCTTGCCATCAACAAAAGGTCCGGAATCTCATGCCACATGTTCTGGAACAAAGGAATTCTGGAAGTTTTAACCTAAAATGTTTCCTGTCAGAGGCAGGAGAAGGACTAAGTGCTTCTTCCCACCATGAAACACATATACTGTGCAGATGGTAGGACTTCAGCAAAGAAGCAGGAGCTTTTTCCCTCCTCCCAGGGACTTCTTTTTCCCTTGGGGAGCATGTTCCAGTCTCTCATGCCAGAGGCTGTGAATGACAATTACTGCTGGGTTGCAATTAGAAATCTGCCTTCAGTCTTAAGGCAACGATGTTTTAGAGACCCCAAGGTTTTCTCCTCCTCCCCTACCCACCCGTGGAAGGCTGCGGTGCTTGATCAGGAAGGAATGTTTAGGGAAAATGACTGCTTTTAAACTCTTCTTCCTTTGGCACTTTTTTTTTGCTTTCCTAAATGTTTTGCTTTCCCTGTATGTTGTTGTGGCAGAAAGCACATGACCCAACACGTTTCGATTAAAAGCATCACTTGCGTGTACGATTTCATTAGGTTTGCCTTCTTAGTGAAAGATTTATAAAGAATTACCTCCTGTGTGCAGTGTAATTGCACTATGTGCCTATGATTTTTTTTTGTCATTTCAGGAATGTCATGTTGCTGTGTGTTGAAAGAGCCTATAGCACCTAAACAAGCAACCCAGGAACACAGGGAAAGAGGATTCCAAGAATCTCTGAATAACCGTGAGGTCTAATCTAACTGCAAAGATTAACTATTTCAGAGGTCACCGTGCTTCTTAAATCTTTCAATCTGTTCTACTGCAATTTCTTTTCCAGGCTAATTAATTAAAGGTCTGAGCTAGAACTTTAGTTGCATTTTATTGGTCTCTTTTTTCTTTTTTTTTTTCCTCATCTCCCATCTGTCTATTTTATTCTAACCGAGCCTCTAAATATAACTTAACCAAGGTAGCTCTACCGCCAAATATCACCATAGCATCTGAATATAATTAAACTGTTTTTACTGTTCTCAAATGCTTTTGGTCGAATGGAGCGCAACTCACTGCCACTTCTGCTCAGCCCACACTAATTCCAATATTTTTAGATGACGAATGGAATTGCGCAGATTTTATCTTCAACATGTGACCTTATGGCTTGTGTGTTTCCCAGTATGACACACGCTTTGGGAGACATTTCTACTTAACCATTTTCAGTTAGGTGCAATTGTTTCTCTTCTAATTACTGTGTATTTGATTATGATGTTCCAATGATTGTATTATCGTGTTTGTAGTTACAAAGTTATCTTGGTTATGTGCATTTTCTAATGAAATAATTAATGTTTTCTTAAAGCCCTCCCTGTCCTCATACTCCATAGCTATAATTATAAACCTCATATAAAAGACACTTTGTAAAAGCAAATAAATCTTCAAAATATCTTGGATTTTTAAAGTCAAAACTAACCCCTTAACCAGTCATTGGTGCAGACCATAAAGTATACATGTGTTATGTGTTTCTTACGGGAATTGACTGCTATTAAGTTATAGCTGCCTTTTGCTTGTAAGAAAATCCTTTTTCGAAGTCATATTACACAAAAAAAGTTTAAAACTGAATGTGTCTTAATACCTTTACCTTACATGTGCATGTGCACTCATTTTTTCTTGATGTACAGTAAAGGAGAGAGACTTCAGAAAACAATTCCAAGCGTGTAAGTTAGGACCCTGCCATGAATGATCCGGAGGTGCCTGCTTCTCTCTGCTGACTACGCGGGGATCCTGGGAAGTCTCCCCAGCTAACACAGCTGCCCAAATTAGGTGCTTAGAATGAGAAGACATAAATACCCCTTAGATTCATATTCTGCCTTCGATATGACTAAAACATGGAATTCCTCTTCAGTTGTCTATGAGGGGATTGTATTCAGAGGGTTTTTGTGAAATACAGGTACAAAAAGCTTTCAGTGTAGACATACTCTTATCTAAGTCATTTAAAAGTCACAGCATTCTGATCCTTCTATAAACTCAAGTAATGTAAGCTTGCAATGCAAGCTTGTTCCTCAAAAAAATTCCAGTTCTTGCATCTTTCATTTTTTTGTTGCTCTGTATTATTTCAGGACTGCTATCCTGCCTGTACCTTAAATGGATACACATTGAAAATCTGATACCCGTTTGCCTATCTAATAATTTTTTATCACATACTAGCGATAGTCACTGTTCTAACACAAATATTGCCTTGGCTGTTGTTCTGCACTCTTGACTGGATGTTATGAAGAGATGCCACATTTTCATGGAAAGCTTTTTTGATACGAACTATAGGCTCCTTCGTAACCAGACTTAGCAAAAGAGCATAAACACCAGCCTAAGTCCACCCTTATTAAAGACGTTCTTAAGAGCTAACCATGTACTCTTCTGTTGTGCTTGATACAAAATAAGTTCAAGCAACCACAAACCTCTGGGAACGGCTAACGTGGCCATATCCTACCATTGACACCAACCAATGAAGGACAGCTGCTCCAGGCAAGAGGACAGGTCTTCATCTATAACCTTCTCATCCACGTTTCAGCTGCATGCATCACCAGATTTAAGCACATTCTCAAGCTTTGCTGGAGCAAGATCTTACAGCCTTGTGTAAAAGGTGTTGAGGTTATGGCAAGTTTCTTTTGACTTCAGTGGGTTTCAATCAGGGGCTTATTGTGGAAGTGGTCTTCAGGAGGACTTGATTAAATACCGAGTATCTTCAAAATCCTACACAGATCACAGTATAACCTTGTCAGTCCGACATTGCTCGTTCTGTTAATAGGAGGATGCTATACCAAATAGATTATTGCTTCCATTACTGCATGTAATACAGCTTGCACAATTCATGTTAAAAATTGCTTTGAGATATTATTGCGAGAGAAATTGCAAAAATGTATACCCATAGAAATGTATAGTAAAACTATGCTGTAATGTAAATGTCTTTAAACACGTAAAGAGAAAAAGGAAATGTTACAAACTGTTGGTAAATTTTTTGGATGCTGTTTATGTTTGAACTTTTCTCCGTTTTCCTGTAGAAACTTCCGTATCCTCTTCCTGTGTCCCTACAAAGTTTTGTACAATGCAGAACAAGAAACACTACGGGGATTGTGCTCCACCTTTCTCCTTCCTGCTGGGATATCCTTTCTGTAGAGAAATGTAAAGTATGTAATAGTCAAGTAAAAATGTTATATTATTCTTTATCTCAGTCATTTTCTGTTATCTACAACATATCAAGCTGAGCGTACATTGGTTGCAGAAGTACACCGCTATTTTTACATTTTTATGACATATGAGTTTCTCAGCCAAAGGTAGCTAAAATCTATTACAAAGTTTCTTGTTTTCCAGAGTCTTATCAAGGGTTCATGTCTAAGCCAAACAAGACAAGGGTGGGTTGGGTTTTTCTCTTCATTGTTTCGAGTGAATTAACAGGAAGAGGGGAGTGCTTTACCTGTCTGACACTGGAGCAATATTCATTAGCTCCCACTTTTCACTTGTCTGTCTGTCCAGACTCTGTCTGCATCCTTGTGGGAATTGTACGGGAATTTCTTAACTCCCAGTAATAAACAAGGAAACTAGTAAGGGGCTTTGATCTGAGTTCCAGTCTTAATTCATTCTAAAAGTCGATACTTAAAATAAAATAAAGAACCAGGACTTTAAAAGTTTAGCTAATGTTAATGGAGCGTGTTCCTGAGCAGTCAGCGTAGGCTTTTACTGTTGTACTGTTCTTCTGAGTGCTGGAAGCCTGTTTTATAACCCTACACTCATATAAATGCAGATGTATGTATGTATGTTTCTCATTTAGATAATTCAGCAGTTCTTCTCTAGCAATAGCAATAAGGCATGATAGCGGTCAAGACGGAAGAGAATTATTCTGTAGTCTGGTAGACAGAGAAGATCAGAAAACAAACTGATTATTCATTTCAAATGAAGTTCATGTATGTAAAATAGTAAACGATGCACAGGGCTGCCAAATTAAAATAACGTAAAAGGCAGAGACTTTTAAAAATATGTAGAGGTTTGTTGAAATACGTAGCAAATTTGTTGGCAATTTGTTGAAATACGTAGCAAATAGGAAGTACATGTTTTAAACTTTACCTTTACAATAATACAGAACAAAACTCCTCCCTCTGCATGCATGAGATCTGCCAAGTTAAAAGTTTCTTATAGTTATCGGTGTTTTATTTTGTCCTCCACCTTTTTTGATAGTGTATATATTTTATTGGCGTGTTTATCTTTCTTTTTGTGCTAAATAGAACAGGCAAACAGAATAAGGGGAAATGCTTTGACTTGTAGGAAATTAATAGTATGAAGAACAAAATAAGGATGTAGCCAGCAAAATTCATTATTTAAAATTTGTGCCTTTGCTGATTCCCAAACTGATTAAAAAGTATATATCAATGGGACCTTTATTTTATTTGTCATACCTACTTATATTATAATGTTCTTGCCTGATCTTTATTCCTCTAAAAATTATTTCTTTAATAATATATAATTTAGCACAAAGGTAACACGTGGCAAGGAATGGTCCCTAAAGAAACCCCTGTGTTTAAAACTGATATAATGACACTGTAAATTGATGAGAGTGTTTTTTTCTAAGCAATCATAAGATCGCAGTTTGCAGTGGAGACTATACTTATGCATGTGGCTAACATTTATGATTGTGTTAGAGCATTCTGCATTTGTGGTTAATAGATTTGACTCCAATTCCTGTTCTGCTCAGGCTCCCTCATGTCTAAATTAACAGAACTGTATGGAAATTATTGGTGTTACTCCGAATTTTCATTGAGCTAATTATGAACAATTTTGTCCCCTTGTTGGTGTTTCAGAAACGAATATTGGCTTCCCAATCCCAAAGAGACGGAAATAACTTCAGCCCATTTTTTTAAAAGAAATGAGTCTTTTGTGATCACACACCGTGTGAGTGCAGGTGAGAGAATCCATGTCTGCACGCCTGTAGATTTGCACACGTTGATGTGTTTGCATGGGGTCTGCCAGTTCTCCCTGATAACGGGTAACCCAGCTTTCCCGCCTCAGCCAAATGGACAGAAATGGTCTCAAAGGTCCAACTAACAGTACTTTAAGTTCCATGAAGATTCCGTGAAAATTAGCATTTGGAAAGAAGACCCTGTTAGTGCTACATCAGGAGGAAGTGTAACTGAACAAGACGTACACACCAGTGAGCCCACGTGATGATATGCTATAAATGCCTTAATCATGTGATGAGAGTCAATTGGAGTTTGCACTTATTAGACACCAAAAAAACCCAGTCAAAATAAGTAAAGCCATATGAAGCCAGACCTCACTAGCTCTTCTTTTCTGGAACAACTTGGTTTTTTTGCACAGCTTCACAGAGATATAAATTCTCTTCTTGTCCAACATGCACAAGAGGCTACTAGGAAAGACTGGACTGTCTTGGGGGCCAGTGTTATGCCGGTGGAACACAGATTACTTAACAGTCTTCAACCTGCTCCGACTTCTTTATATCTTTCTTCTTTGGTCTTTCTGGTTCTCTAGACAATCTTGGTTTTTCTATCAGAGCCTCACAAAAACACATTTCAGAAGGTATAGATAACTCTGTTCTGCTCTCTGGATTAACCTCAAAAGCAGTGCAAAGTGTTTAATACCTTACCCCAGACGTTGCAGGAGTCTTCTTTCCTTGAGGGCATCAGTGTAAAATTACACATGTGCTAGTGATCTTAACAAGAAAAACATTTACTAAAAACAAGGTGGAAGCTCAATGAAAACAAAAGAAATGTATATTTTACCCTAATTTATCAGTTACACTTCTGATCAACTATCAGACAGTCTCAGCTGAGTTTTATAGAGGAAAAAAAATATTAACAAGTAGCTTGGTGAACAGCTTGCTTCAGTCTCCAGAGGGTTCTCTTGTTGCACAAACAGACCCACAGTTTTGAACCAGTGGCTTTCAGAACCATTTTTGGGAACCATTTTCTTTCCCCATTTACCTATATGGATAAGGCTGTAAACTCATTACTTCCTCTAGGACAAGTGGAAACCTTTATGTACCCAAACCAGCATTAGCGAAAGTGGAGTTATGAGACCCACAGGTGGTTGGTTTCATGCGATGCTTATGTTAGCACATTTTTATCACTAAGTTATTGCTCGGCGCTGTCACAAGGGGAACCTGGGCTCCACGGAAGTGGACAGTGGATGCTCTAGTGAAAGGCTTTTTACCGACTAGGTTTTACTAGATTTTTTTAGTGCATTTTACTGGACTAGATGACCTTTAAATGTCCCTTCCAACCCAACACATTCTATGATTCTAGGAAGGTAAAGAACAGCCTCTTGAAATTTTAGCAACTATTTCAGAACCTGCATTTTCAGGTTAAACCTCATTACAAGCACCTCCAAACAATTATTTCTTCACCCCAGAAAAGCTGTTTCACAATTTGATTAAATTAAAAAAAATAAAATCTATGTGTGTGTTTCTCTAAGGCTTTTATTGTGGTAAAGACACATCAAAAAGATGAGCGCTCTGTGTAATTCTGAAAACAGTGAAGCCAGAATCATGACTTGCGTCTCCTGTGGGAGGTAACCAAGTTGGTCATTTACCATGATGCTGTAAAGGGTTTCCTTCCTCTTCCCCGTACTTCCCCAATTAGCATGGTCTGCAAGACCTCCATGCACTCAAGGGCCACATCACTAAATCATGGCTATAAGTCATATTTAAAGCAGGGCTGCATCTGCCCCTGCAGGTTCCGCAGTCTCCACTTCCATTTCTCTCCCACATGAAAAAACCTTCCTTTGGGGCCTGATGCTTTCCTCAGTCGAGCAGAACAGCTGTCAAGGGAGTTTATGTTTGTGAAGAGACAAAAATGAGTCACAGGCTAAAGATTAATTTAATAATCTAGAAACAGATGCCCTTGAGGATGTGTGGTATAGTAGAGGAAACAGCAACTTCTATAATGCCTGTCTTTCTCCCAGCAAGAATCACCTCTGTCTTGCCTCACTCCAGCTTTCCCAGCTTCTTTTAAGGTAGGTCAGCCAGTTGAGAGACCTCTAGGTACAAAGAAAATCTGGGATTGTAGCATTTCAGTCCTTTTTAATGAGTTGTTCTGCTCACAAAACTGCTTAATTTCAATGGAGCTCTACGCCTTTTTTCCAAGGTGCATGTGTTTCCATCACCTCTCTTCAAAGTTCTGCGTAACTGTTGAGTGGGGTGAAACAGGGAGCTGAGATGTTCTGGGTCTCGTCGCAAGGGTGCTGGGAAGTGATGAGCAGTCATTGATAATGGTCCTTTGCTTCAGGAATGGAGAACTTACTTAGCTGTTTCAAGGTCTTTGCTGAACTGTGAAAATATTTTATATCTTTAAGGGAATGTTATCTTGCAGTGATTTGCAAATTAACTGGTCTCGTGTCTGGAGAAAAAAGGAGGTTGTCTGCCTGGAAAATACATATTTGTACTTACATAAGGAGAAGTTGGAGACCCAGGTGTCAAAGTTAGGGCTTCTGTCATTATTTACTAACCTTTTCAATTAAATTGCTCAGAAAAGGGAGGGACAGCTCTGCTGGTAAGATATCAATCACCCTGTCACTCTGTAACAGGTATATGCACAGGTAAGTGCAAGACTTACACTGAGTCTTCTCTCTGGAGATCACAAGGAGTCATCTGTCTGTGAGATGAAGATGGGATTCTTCCAGGGTATAGAAGAGAAAACATCAAAGAAAGAAAGTATACAAAAAACATTTAATTTAGTATCTCTGGCTTCCTTGTATGCAGCATGAAAAAGGTCTGCTCTAAAGAGCTGTAAAGCAAACAGCACATTCTGTAAAAGAGAAAGAAGAGAAGAGAAGAGAAGAGAAGAGAAGAGAAGAGAAGAGAAGAGAAGAGAAGAGAAGAGAAGAGAAGAGAAGAAGATAAAGGATTTAAACTGTTCAGCTGTATCTGACAGCTTACACTATATATACTAATAACCTAAATCAGGAGTTACACCTTCAAATGTAGCTGTTTGTGGGACAACAGAAATTCTATGTGTTCGCTAACATAAATGCTTATGTACAGGGTTGCTCTGTTCTGATTGTGCTGCTATACGAGATTACAGTACACTACTGCGTCCAACATTTGGGGTTGCAGTAAATTATTGGTCTGTAAGGTATGAACTGAAGAAAGTTTATAAGTGGCTGCTTTGGGCTGTCATCATTGTTTAAGAACTTTCAGAAAGACCTTGCACTGTTGTCCTGTTTAAAGAACTCACTTGTATTTATTCGGTCAATGACATCAATGAAATCTCTGCAAAAAAAATCAAAACTGCTGTCACATTTTCTTTCTAAGATTTTGACAGTTGACATCTTACATATTATAAGCCAAATGCACTGAAGAATTAGAATCTGTACCTGTGTGTGTAACATCTTACCTGTCTTAAAATTGTGAAGAAGAAAATCAGGTAACAACCAAAACCCTGCTTTTAGTCAGACACATACTTGGGATTTTTTGAGTGAGCCTGCATTTTGAACATCAAAAGTTCACTGAGAATGAGGATTAATTTGCTAGTAGGAATAAGGATTGTAGCTGTGTGTGCTAAGTGTTCAAAGATAAGGATGAAGCCTCTGACCCCACATTTTTTTCTGTGTGGGTTTTCAGGTGTGGCTTTTATTGTTCTTCCTCAAAATAGTGAGAGAAAACCAGTTTAAGTTGTGTATGTTAAATTGATTAACTTATAGATCTCATTGGGATGAATTTTATGCTTTGCAGGTCAGTTGTGCATTTTTCTAAACCTTTCAGCCTGGAAACAACCCCCACGCTGCAGTGGAGCGTATGTAATGTTAATATCTGGAAACTTCAAAGTAGCCTTAGTCTCCGATTTATAAAAAATAAACAAACTTCCTTTTTAAGTAGCATGATGATCAGCTGCAGAAATGTTATACTACAGCCTCATTAGGGTCAGAATTTAGCAAGGAAATTCTTGATGAAGATAACAGATCATCTTTCACAGTGTCATTTCTCTAATTATTTTTTTGTTTCAGCGATGATGCAGAGACATTCTTTTGCTAGCTAGGATTATTTTATTTGCTCTCTTCAAGTCATGTCAGCATTTATTTGGCTTCTGCAAATCCTCACTCACTTTGTTCTTTTCACTGATTTTTTCAGGCCTATGATGCTGTATTTTCAGCTTATTTTTCACTTTTTCAAATAGGTTGTTTCCATATTTTGAGGATATATCAATAAATCTGGCTTTCTTTGCCAAAAAAAATAGGTTTTACACGTCTGGATTTTATTTTACATTCACATATAGGTTTTTTTCACATCTGTTTCTTTTTTGCAAGTATTCTGAGGGAATCATTCTGCTTGCATTTTTTTTTTCCTTCATAAAAGCACTCAAATTCTGTTCCTATTTATTTCAAATGTTTTCGTGTTCAGCTATCTGCAAAATAAAATTAATCTTCAGCTCATTTTTTGTTTCAAAATAAAAAAGACTATGGTTTTAGGAGGCAGACAGGAAGTTACGCCCTTTTGACCCAAAGAACTAAGAGGAAGGTTGGGAGGAAGATGATAAAGAAAAAGCAGAGGAGGATACGATTTGTAGGCGCTGGTCATAGATCTTCAAAGTTTCAAATTCTCCCGTAGGAGGTATTTGGGGAGCAATCCCAGGCAGAATGTGGAAGCATGTTGTAGTCCATGCATTGACTTTTTCTCCCTCTCCCCTGGAATAGTAACTTGGTTATAGCTATTCCAGCACATTTCATAAAAGACTGAGTTTCTGTGATCCTTTCCACAGGTTCTGTGTGAAATTAGTGTTTGTGAGCGCAAAATGCTCCTGAACAGTTACGGCAGCTTAGGAAGTGTGTATTACCGTGGAAGTGGAAGCCTCAGCTACACAGATACTTGGGATTGTGACTTCTTTTCTGCACCTTGCTCTTCTTCGCTCTTTCTCATTTCATCATTTTCTTCCTTTTACTTATATACTTCTTTATCTTGCAGCTTTTTCTCTTCTTCCTTCATATTTATATTTACCCTTTTACACCTCCCAGCCCTCTTGGTAATCTTTCGCAGTCTGTTGGAAAGGAAAATGGGGCAAAGCTTATCTTTTTCCATTGAAAATCCAGAGGATGCATGCAGAGATGGAGAGAGATAGAAGGAAGGAGTGCTGTTGGTATGGGAGTCTTCTCTGCTTCCTCTCTTCTGCAAGAGCTTATCCTTGGAGAGCCTGGCAGGATCCTGGGGACTTGGGACAGGAAAGGGCTCTGAAACTCTTGCCCGAAATAGAAAACAGGTAACTTAATCCTACTTTGATCCCACAGGAACCTGAGGATGAATGGGTGCACCCAGCAAGTGTGACAGCAAGGCAAGAAATTAGAAACAGTCCCATGGAGGAGGAGGCTGAAAGAGAAGAATGGTCAGAGTACAGGGCTGTACTTTATACATCTCCTTGGCATGAGGAACAACAGGGAAAGACAAGGAATGGTGCTGACCCGCTCTTGCATTGGCCAGAAGGTATGGCTGGCTGGTGAGATAAGTCTCTCCTGCCACTGTCATTTCCCCTAGAGGATGAGGACCTGGGGAGGAAGTCAACGTGTCCCAGTGCTCCTCCTGGCCCCGGGCAGCTGCCTGCAGAGTCCTCCTGAGACCTCGGAGCAGGCAGAAGGGCCCAGATAGTAAAGCAAAGTGACAAATGTGTATGGGAATTTCTTGTAAACTTAGGTTTTCAAAGTCTATGTCGTGACGTTTTATGCCTTGCCATAGATTTTTCTTGGTGGGTAAAACACCTTGTACAAGCAAATCATTAGCTGATGCACTGAGCTAAACTTGCCTTTAATTAAAACTTCTTCCAAACATCTCAGATATTTGAATTTGTGACTCTTATATTTATTAAACTAGACTTACATACATCTGTTGGATTGAAGTGCCATTGGAGCTTACGTTCTCAGGCAATTACACCAGACAAATACAAGCTTAATATATGTCTGAAGACTGTGATGAAACTGTGGTAGAGAAGAATTTGGTCCAGTCCCTTCAGAATCAGGAAATATATAGCCAGGTATAATAACCCTACTTCATACTTGCGTGGGTAGAGGCACATGAGTTTCTCATAAATTCAGTGACATCATTCTTGTTGATCGTATTTGACAGCTTTTACATATACTTGTCCACTTAATATCTTCCCAATACATTTGTCAATGAATAAAATGTAAAGTTGCTGATAAGCTGAATCGCATGTTTCCACTTAAATCTGCATTCCTTGTTGGGTTCTTTTTGTTGGTTTTCTTTAGAAATGTCCCAGTATTTTGCCTACTGTGTTTCCAGTATACCTGTACTTAATGCTCTTTCATTTCCTTTGTCTAGCACAAGATGCTGTTATTCCACAAAGTCCCAGGGAGAGTAAAAAAAAAGAGAAAAAAATGTTAATTTAGGAAGTAAATCTGCTCAGTGTTTTATCCCAGCATCCTGTCCTCCTGCTGCTTTTTATATGACCTTTTGCACTGCACAGAATTCATTACTATTGTAAAAACCATAGTTTTGTTTCTTACCACATTGCAAGAAAGCTATGCCCTGTTTTAAAGTAAATGGGAATCGCAAATGGCAAAACCATGCCTTCTTCCAAATCCTTTTCATTCAGCAGCAGCTCCGCAAGTTTGATAATTCGACCGACTAAACAAAAACATCCCGGCAATAACAACATGCAGAAGGAAAGGAGACAACATTATTATTGCTGTTTTATTTACCATTTCACTGCAGGACGGCACGGGAAACCTAACCAGGTCAAGACTGCATTGTGTCAGGTGCTGTACACAAGAAATAGCAGTTCCTGCTTCAGGAAACGTGAAATTTGTGTATATATTTATAGCCAGGTTTGTGGCCCCACGGTAACTCCTTTCGTGATTACCTCTGCAAATGCCAGTGTAGGCACCCAGAAATGTTTGTTGCAGGACACAAACACCTGTGGTTTTCCCTGGGCTGAAGCCCAGTATAGTTTCACCTCCACAGAAGGGGTAATAGTGCCTTAGTGTAAGTGGAGTGGAATAAGACCCAAACACTCTGTGTTCTTTAAATGAAAGACACTTTATACACATATGTGTTTACTGAAAGGCCTTCCAAAGAGGCATAATTACGCCGGCATCTCTGTGTAATTTGCCTGGGTCAATGCTAATATTAGTAAGTACCTATTCTGTGGGACAGACGTATTGCCGCAGTGTGCAGTCCCTGGCCTGTGTGTCCATCGTAAATCACTCTACAACAGAACTAGACTAACATGTATCTGTCTCAGCTTTTTTAATTGCAGACCACAAACACTGATAGAACCTAAAATGTTTGCTCAGTCTAGACTGAGTGGAGAAATGGAGGCACACGTTGAATTTGCTCTTTGGGGAGTACCTTCTGCATCTTTTAAGGAGGCAAAGCCTACACATGACACCAGAAATGTCTGACTGTGCACAAAAGCAACAAATGCTAATAGTCCCAGGTGGTTCCTTAAAAATCATTTTGATTAGTACAAAATAATCAGGTTTGCATGTGGACTTGTAGAGTTTGGGAGTGCATTTAGTGTCTCCAGAAAGTGCTGGGTCAACTGTCTGCCCACAAACAGGAGCAGCAGGTGGGGCAGTGCCGTCCCGTCCGAGAGGGGACCGGTCGTTTGCTGGCTGAAATGAGTGGGGGAGCCGCAGAGGCTGGTACTGGGGACACGGCAAGCCGTGCCTGGTGGCATCTCAGCCTGGCCATCCCTTCCTGCTTCCCCCGGCTCCAGCCAGGGCAGGCGTGCAGGAAGAGCCACCCTGGCCAGCCGGCCGACTGGGGCAAGCCTGCGACCTGAACCGGCAACCGGCAACGGAGGAGGATCACGGATCACATCGGTCTCTTCCTGCAGACAGGCAGCTGTGGGGAGGGACGTGAGCCCACTCCTCTGGGGGACAGGGGAGGAGGCGAGGCCCTTGCGGGCTGTGGTGCAAGCGGGGCTGCTGTGTCATTTTACTGGAGCCCCATTTTACTGGAGTATGTTAAAAATGGCATCCCAGGACAAGTGCTGGGCTATTCACCACTTGAAAGCCCCATGGCACCCAAGAGGGCTCAGCTTTGGGTGGAGGGAAGGGGCATGCTGGGCCATGAGTCGTCCTTGCTCTCCTCGGCCAGCCCACGGCCGCCATTTGGGTGGGACAGTATTCATCTCGAGCCCTCTGGGCCATGGCCGGTGCGTGGCTTGATCTGGTGGCTTTACTGTCTGCCTGAGGCTGGTGTGTTTGTCTCAGCACCTCAGCTCTTCCTTGTGGACATCGCGCCTTCCATTGAAAATAAAAAGTCACTTTCTAGCTCTGATGGAAGCAGAGAAAAGCCCAGCGTGACTAAAAGGCTCAGGAGCCAAAAGGCAAATAAAAACAACTCCAAATGCCATTTTTTTGTTGTTTTTCCTAAGTAATCTCCAGCCCAAAGAATTCATGATTTCTCCAAAGATTGGGTGGGCCATGGAGATGCTCCTCTGCCCGACTGTCCCTTTTACAGTGATTTCCACCCAGGGTTCCCTGCAGGCTTTTTTAAGAGTCCCCATAGCAGTTGTTTAAGGGTGGTGACAGTAACCATGGGAGAGATCCACCCAGAATGGGATCCCTGGAACGGCGTCCTCGCAGCCCCCATGCTTCCATCCCTGACGGCCACCAGCGCCGGCCACCAGCACCGGCCATGGTGCCGCTGGCCGCTGTGGGGGCCCCTCATGCTGCAGCGGAGCTGGAAGCCAGAGGCAGGAATTCCTGACTCGGCTGACCTGAGTCCAAATAGCTGAGATTAAGCATGAAAAAAAGGAAATAAATAATTAAAAAAAAAAAAAAGCAGTTAACTCTTTTCAACTGAGTTAATAATTGATGCATTTTCCAGGCTTGCCTCTTGTCTGTCTGGGAGCAGGAAGCAATGCCCCTGGAAACCCTTTGAGGCACCATTTTCACGTGTTGCCTTGGCCCATGAGGGCCACAGAAAGATCCTACCGCCTAGGATGCTCAGGGCTGCTCAGACTGTCAAAACACAAGCACCCAACACCCCCGCGTCCCTCCTCGGAGCCCAGGATCGATAGGCATCAATGAGGAGAAGGCTTTAAAGGGTTACGGGGACTGCAAGAGGGAAGGGTGGGGAGCGGAAGGCACGGGGGAACCGCGGTTCTCTTACAATCGTCAGATCAAGTCACAGGGTGGAGGAGGATTTTCCAGATCCTCTGACCTTAAGGTTGGGGAGTGAAAGGAAGAGGAAGCACATTTGCACAGATCCTCTGTCAGAGCTTCCTCAGGGAGGGGCTTGGTCCTTCTGGCCCTTTGCTACATGCACACACATATGCACAGCTAAATAAACACGGGAATGAAGTTCAAAGTATACCCACAGGAGAAAACCTAATCTATGGGAATCTGTTATTAACACTTGTGTTCACCGGCCCCTCATATCTTAAACGTGAAGTGTTTAACCAGCCATAAAAGAAAACATTTGCTGGGTACCAGGAATACCTTGCAGTCCTATAGCACTTTCTAAGGTTTTTCAATCACATTCTGAGCCATTAAGCCTGGTTATACTTCTGGGTAGGCACTTTAGAAGACTCAGAAAAGTAGGGAAATTGAGGCATCAAGCATAAATTAGTTGGTCGGGTCATTTGGTAACCCTATGGCAGAGCTGCACAGCGAGCAGAGACCCCATAGTTCCCCATCACTTACTTCGCACCTGATCCAAAGCCCATTGAAAAAACGAGTTTTTTATTGACTTTAATAGGCTTTGGCTTAACCTCTTCTCCCACAAAGACATCAGCATTTGTATTTTATAGCACATCTGTTCTGCAGGACACCCTGCATAAGTTTCTAAGAGAGTAAGACATATTAGAAAGAAGAATCTCTCTCATTTCCTCATTTTACTTTTTCCTCAAAATGTGATCAACAAAAGTAGTAATTCAAAGGTTCGTTAACAATACAACCAAATTTCTCCCATGTTTTTCTCTGTCTTCCTTGTTTCTCCTCTTGGCTTTTCTGTATTTTTTTTCCTCCTCATTTTGTTTTCAAGCTACAGGAAATATTAGCATGGGCCATTTTAGATTAAGCACAGCATTTGGTGGGTGAGACCCTCCCTAGAGTAGATTTCATAGAACAATTAGGATGTTATAACTGTGAAGAGGCACTCAGACCTGCAAAATTTCTCAGTAGTTTATGTTTCCTAATCCTGAATAATTCACCTCCTGCAGAACATTAAAAATAATAACCTAGCATGCGAGGAATTCATCTCCTTACAGTAGCAGAACAACTGCCTCAGCCAACGTGTCAAATTCATTAAGTGCTCTTTTCAAAAAGCATTTTTTTGTCCTCTTCCACACACTATAATTGTGTGTGTGTGTGCCTGCGGCAGTGCAGCCTCCTCGCAAGTGAGCCAGCTGAAGGTAACTGGAACTTTTTCTGGAGTCACTGAGCTAATTTGGTGAGGGTAGAAGCCACGTTAACAGCTCCATCAGCCCTGCGGCTGGATCCTCATGTCAGTGGGCAGGCAGTTCAGTCTCCTCAACTGTTGGCCTGATCGTTTCTTAGCGTTTGCCCATTATTGGTTTTTCAGTCAGGTTTTTAACAAATCCAAGTCATTCTGCTGCATTTTCTTGTCTATCCACCTGTACTCCTACACCTCTTCCTTTTATTACTCCTACAATGCTGATGCACAGAAATGATATAGCTCTTCAAGTGACCGCATATTTAATCTTTTTGACACAGGGCGATGTTTACACAGAGTTCTGTTCATCACAGCATGGAAGAAACAGACCCTTTAAACAGTGATTTACAAACCCTTCAATCTGACATTTTCATATGAGAGAAGCACAGGTTCTAACAAAAGAGCCAAAACAGATGAATGTTGGTATGCTCCATCTTTTTAATGTTTCTTTGCTCCCAGTCATCAACTTTGATTTAGTCTACGTATTTCTTCCTCTTACTGATGAGTACTTTACTCCTGTGAAAGATACAATGATATTTGTTGGCTATTACCTTCTGGAGGTCTACATTTTATTCCAACAGGATAACAAGTACAGCAATAGGCCATTTCTGATTAGATTTTATCTCTACTCATTGGAAAAAACCACTCAATTTGCACAAATAAGACCAAGACGGAATGAGAGCATTAAATGCCCTCTCCTTCAGGGACAACTAAAACCTGTTGCCGTTCTGGTTTACAACTGCCTGTGAAAGGGCTTTGCCCTCAAGAGGTCTGCCAGTGGCAAAACCCCCCCCTCCAGCACATCCTGCTCACAGCTGGGTTTCTACCATGGTGCAGAGGCAGCACTTGCAACGCATGAGTGAACTCTTCAAGGTCATCTCCATCCAGCCCCATCCTGCAGAAAGTCTCCAGGGTGTTCGGTATAGGTCTTCTTCAAGACGCTCCAGGGTGAGGAGAAATGGCAGGAATTGGCCATCCTCTTGAACTTGATGTGTGAGCGCTGGCCATCACTCAGCCTCTCTGGAACATGCAGCACAAAAATTCAGCCTCGTCTCCCAATTCGTGATAATGTCTGCCTGCACCAATGCCATTTTGATAAATACTGCGCGTATAACCTAAATATTTACTGAGTTTTGACCTGTTTATTGAGTTTTGACCTATTTAGACTCCTGAATGCTTCTGAATAACCCTAATATTCAAGACTACTGAGATGTCATCTTCAACTTTGTAGCTGCTGAGAAAATCGCAAGCCTATAATAGCCTGCAGGCGGGATTTCTGGACAGTGTCAGAGCATCTTTAGCACCAGCAATTCACCCAGTAGCTGCAATTTGTTTTAGGCGTACCTGCACTTGTACAGTGGGAAAAAGCCCCCTGCAAAGCAAATTTGACTTGCTTAGTTCTCTGCATGCTGAGCAAGGCAGCCCAGCCACGTCACACTGACGCTCATCTTAGCATTGGTCGCCAACAAATGCCAAGTCCAGCTCCAGGTCTCCAGGTAGCAAACTCCTTCCCAAGGCAGGTCACTCCTTTCTCTCCACGATGGCACCTTCCTTTAACATTTGCATCCTCTTGAAGCAGCGATGGTACTACCATTAGAAGGAAATCCACAGGAATGGATTAAACTATACCCCTTACTCACGTAAGAGACAGGAATGACTGCAGGCTTTGTGAGTGGAAACTAAAAGCAAATCTCATTGCTTCAACTCAGCATTTGTTAAGCAGCTCTTCACACATCTACAGGGGGTCTAACGCACTAATATCTCGTTGCCTATCCCAAAGTTTAGTGATGTGGGTGAGGAGAGGAGAAAAACACACAGACTTTCTTCTGAGGCTGCTGTTCCTCCTGCCTAGTTCCGTGGAGGCTCTCCTGGACTTGGTGTCATGGACTCTTCCATCAGCAGCCTCTGTAATGATGCTAGTGACTGCTTCCTCTCCCCTTTCTGGATCCACCTGGAATGGGTCACAACTGGATGGGCTTCCCACAGGAGGACTTTGTGATGTGAACAACCTACTGTAAAAACTGAAAACCAGCGCAAAGCTAAAAGGAGCTTGGTGTTTCCTCCCTGAGGTCAGGAACAACAGCTTCCAATTTTGCAGTCGTGTGTTTTTGCTCTGCCTTGTGTGGACAGAGTAGTCATATTTGTCTTGTTTCAAGGCTCCCAAGAGAGGCCAAAACTAAGTTACAACAGATTTTTACATTTCAGCAAGGACATATTGTGGTCTTTCATGGAGAAGAAACAGCAGTGTTGCTGTTCACAGCTTGAGCTGCCACTGGAGCAACATGGCAATGTCTTTTTCATGAGCCAGCCTGTCTTTACTTGCTAAACTGGACCAGTGCTGTCACATGAAATCAGACAGTTTACACATTGTGCTCTGTGAAGCTTGCACACCTATCCCATCTTGCCACCTGCAGCAAGCACTCCACCAGCTTTGGTTATGGTTCCTCTGGGTGGGGTCCTCTACTTTCTGACATTTTTGAGACTTTTAATGCTATGCAGGCAGAAATTTGAGGCCAAATCCCAGATCAGTTTTTAGAAACTCCAGGATCTGTTCCCTGCTGCTAGCTGAGCATTTTCAGTTACAAAAAATCATGGACATTCTTTACAGGGTTTATGTTCCTTAAGAATTGTGAAAAATTATTATAGTCTTGAATTAATTTTTGCGATATTTTCTGTTTTCCACCTGATTCCATTGTGGCCACCCTTACAAGGGTTAAGAGGTAATGTTTGGGAAGCTCTGATCTCAGGCAGCAGCCTGCAGCACAGAACTGTGCAGTGAATTATCCTGTTCTCTGAATCCCCTAATGTGACTTTTCCCAGGTGGTGCCATTGATGGGATGGAGCCCAAGAGAACCACATGCTGCAAAATAGCAAGTCTCATCCCCATCAGCAGATGGTGGGGCTGCACCTTGCCACAGTATGGTGAAATCTTTTCATAGTGTGGTCTAAGTCCCAGCTTTGAGACAGTGCTGTATCACAGAATCACAGAATGGTAAGGTTGGAAGAGACCTCTGGAGATCATCCAGTCCAACCCCCCTGCCAGAGCAGGGTCACCTAGAGCAGGTTGCACAGGAACGCATCCGGGTGGGTTTTGAATGTCTCCAGAGATGGAGACTCCACCACCTCTCTGGGCAGCCTGTCCCAGTGCTCTGCCACCCTCAAAGTAAAGAAGTTCCTCCTCATCTTTAGGTGGAACTTCTGATGTTCAAGTTTGTGCCCATTCCCTCTTGTCCTGTCCCCAGGCACCACTGAAAAGAGCCTGGCCCCATCCTCCTGACACCCACCCTTTAAGTATATATATATATTTATAAGTGTTGATAAGGTCCCCCCTCAGCCATCTTTTTTCCAGACTGAAGAGGCCCAAATCCCTCAGCCTTTCTTCATTAGAGAGGTGTTCCAGTCCCCTAGTCATCTTGGTAGCCCTTGGCTGCACCCTCTCCAGCAGTTCCCTGTCCTTCTTCAACCGGGGAGCCCAGAACTGGACACAGTACTCCAGGTGCGGCCTCACCAGGGCAGAGTAGAGGGGGAGGATGACCTCCCTCGACCTGTTGGCCACACTCTTCTTGATGCACAAGAAGTGCAACTGATGGATATACAATCAGTTCTAGCTAGTAAACATCTGGAAATCTGTGATAAGGGTGAAAAAGCTTCAAAATTTGTTTGGACATAATTTCTAAGCAGAAGTGTCTGGGGAAATCCACCTGTATGAATCTTTGTTCCTCCTAACTTTTCTGCTCTGCAAATAAAAAATCATTGTGAACGGGACTTTGCAAAAATTTTCACTTTCAAATTTCCAGTCCTGGAGTAGAGCAGTGTGTTAGCTGCTGACTTCTCAGGATTGGGTTGAAGGAGTTGAAAGCTGCTCCCTGGCACCCATGAGCGTGGGTAGAAGTGGCTGGAGATGTGCCAGCAGTCGCAGAGAGGTGGGAGGCAGGCCAGCACCGCGGCTCGGGCACAAGCAGATTGGGCTTGCACCTACGCAGGAGAAGGCAGCAATAGCCCTGCAGTGGGAGCGTGCTGGCAGCCTGCCTTCCTCCCCAGCTGCTGGAAAGGTGGACGTGATTAAGTCAACGGTCCTGACCATTAAAACCACTGGAACAGTAACTGCGGAGTGAAGGTGAGCCTCATTTCTGAGCGTGGGGATGCTCAGATGTCACAGAAATGGAGACTAATGTTAAAATCTGAAGTGTACTGGTCTCTGCAAGTGTTATGGTTTTTAGCTTGTGATTTCCTTTAAAAATCCTCTCTCTCTCCGTCACCCTCTTATTATTATTTTTTCTCAAACAGATAAGGACACTTGGATACTGACACTGGAAAGGAGAGCAAGTTGCTCTGCAGCAGGCGCCAATAATGAATGAATTGATCAATTTTTCTTTCGGAGAGGAGGGAACAGAGGGTAGGGAGACAGGGGAGGAAGTGCTAAATGTTCAATTAACCAAATGAATTAACAGGCGAAACTTTGGGGAATGCTTTATATGATATATTACCGTGCAATTAAATGGCAGTATGGTATTATGGTGTTACATTAAATTCCATTTAATTTCCTGTAAGGTCTCATGATGCAAATGCAGGCAAAAGCTGATTCCATTGATCTGTTGTTCCAACCTACTGAACAGCTCTTCAGCGGACAAGTGACTGTTTTCCTCAGGTTAGTTACATGGGCTTCATCTGGGTGAGGAAATTATTTGCTCCTGTAAATGGCTTCACTGAGGCAACTCTTGCCTGCCTCCCTTCTGGGGCATCTTTGATCTGTCATCTTAGCGAATGTAGCGTGTGGATAGTTTGCTATGTGATGCAAAAATTTTGTTGTTCTTTTCTTCTACTATTGCCAAAATCCATGATGACGGCTAGTATTTTTCCCAGTGCAGAAGTGAGTCTCTTTTTAAAGTGGTTAAAAAACAAAGATTGATGTGATGTGTGTGCATGAGATTAGTGCTGCAGGCTTAAACAGCATCATTTTGCCACTGTTTATCAGTCTTCAATCACTAATGCTCTCTCCATCTAAGGACCAAATCTCACAATCGCATTCAAGAGTAACTATTCACTTAAAGCATTAATAAAGGCAACCGATACGCTTGTGCAAATGAGAGAGGTTAAACAAAGAGGGACACATTGCAAAGTAGGGATGTAGCTAAGGATATTCTTAAAGGCTCAGGGCTTTAAGGAAAATCTTGGTTGTTGGTCAGTTATTACAGCACTGAAGTATTATTATTTCATATTCTTCTCATTATAGGGAACTTGACTGGGTTTCATGCTAGTCTCAAATTACATAAAGTTGTCATCCTCCTTCGGTTCTTTTAGCATCTGTAGTTTCTGTGGTGCACCACCAGCGTCAGTCGTGAAAGGAGCATAACCTGGAGAAAGGAAGGAGTGTGGCAGGTCAGGACTGAGCTGAGCGGAAGAGCTGTGGCAAAGATTACTCGAGATACACTGAGACCATGTCAGCTCCTACTTACTGATGCTAATTTTTAATTTTCATGAGTGCCGTGATCAAATAAACTTGCAAAAACATAATCCAGATTGCTGGGGCAGAGGAACACTGCACACAGGGCTGCTCTAACATCCTGTGTATTGTTGGCCCAGAGCCACTGCCAGCTGCAACATTTTTCTGTTAGAGAGATGAAATTGCTGCTCCTGAATGCACACAGATATTTAAACAACCAACACAACTTACAGCAGTGGATATAAGGACATAAGAAATAAAACAGCCTTTTGGTGATAAATCTTGTTGAGAGAGCAACAGCCTAGGAATTCCCATCGAACATTTAGCAGAGCCTTAGACCTAATGCTGACCTGACCTCTGCCAATACATTGGTCTATACATCCAATAGGAATCCCGACAGTTTGGGATCTTGGTTTTCCTTTCATCCATCTGTTACTAACACAGCCTATATTTGACGTGACTGTTCCACTTCATTTGAGACCTGCCAAATAAAAGTTCTCTTTTATTTATGTGATTAACAACTACTAATAATTTTCATTTACAGCACATTGCACCTTCTCTTGAAAACTCAACGCGCTTCATAAATAAGAGCAGCGGAGCTTTTTAATACTTCTGAGAGGTGGTGTATTATTTTCCCTATTCAAAACTGCATTAGCTATCACAGAGAAAGTCTCACGTTCAGTGCTATGGCTGAAAGAGAAAGGCAGAGCCTTGAGGAGACTGCGAGCCCCTTGAGTGCTTTTGCCGCAAAACCACCCAGCAGTAAATGCGAAAACTGCACGGACCATAAAAAGGGTGGTCACACTGAATGAAGTCAGTAGCGGTACCTATGAAATACTCCATCATTTTAGAGTCAAACAATTTTTGTGAAACCTGTTCATTTGAAGTGTTTCCCATGGGGCATTTCAAGTCAGATTCAACCTGCTAAATAGAGGGGGAAGGTGCTAACTTGCATTAAGGGAAAGGTCAAAGCTACACCGATTAGCAAATGTGGGAAATAACCAGGCTGTCTGTGGCTCAACGCGCGGGATGCTGATAACTGGAGACCGCAGTCCTCCCGCCCCGCGTGCCTCAGCAGACTCCTGCTGACTTGATGCCTCCTCACGGTGGCAAAGAGCTTCTCGCACAAAGGCGCTTTATGGCACTGAAGTGTTCGGTAGGCTCCCACTTCTGCACCGCAAGGGTGGAGGGAGGGTGGGTGGGCTGACACGAAGCCGGGCCTGTACCGTCTCAGCGCCTTGTGACGGGAACTACAGCAATATGTTGCCTAGGAATGATCTTTCTAGGGACTCAAAAGGCTCTATAAATTTTTAATGCTCCAAATTAATTTTCTGATAGCCTTAATACAGGTTTACGATTTCAGTCTGTGAAACAATAGCTGGTTCATGTTCCCAGTTATTAAGGTCCTACTGCATTTTTTTGTTTAATTTTCAGTAGTATCTTGGTTTTGTTCGAGGTCACTTTTTCAACAATAGGCACAGCAACAGTTTTATCAATCTCAGCTCACTATTCTGTGTTGGGCACAAGATGGGGTGATTTAGGTCTTGTGCAAATCAGTTTTAGAGTGGTTTTAGCTCCCTGAGCTCCCTCTGGAGCTGCTCCTCCTTTACACCAGGGTAAGTGCAGGATAAGGATCAGGCATTCGCAACTTCTCTTCCCAAGGATCCGTGCCGCAGAGTCTGCCTCTGCGATATGGGTAGTGAATATATCCATTCTGCTCCACTTCCAGGCATTCATTTCCTGTAACATAATTTTTAAGGAGTCTCTGGCAGTTCAGTGGAAAGAGATGGGTTTTTTTCTTTTTAATCTCTTTTAAAGCCCTATTACCACTTTTAATTACTGCTGTTTAATTTTTAAGGACAAAAAATCTGGCAGACTTGTTGAGCTGCTTAAGTCTCTCGTTAATTGCTCCTAGCTAACGCGGCTGCTGTGTCAGCTGCAAGCCAAATGGAGAGGGCAGCAGAGGCAGGGACCATGCATCTACCCACTTGTGTCCCTTCATGGCATGTTTGTATCTGTGCTCCCCTCCTTTTTTCTCTTTTTAGTCCTTCTCCAGTTGCCTCATGGACACATTGGCACCATAAGGTCTGCAGGACCAAGACAGTCTTTTTCTCTGCTGGTGGCATGCCGGGACCCCAGGTCCCACCACGACCAGCTGTGGTGCCCCTTGCTACCTGTGATTGTCACATTGCCACGGCCACCAGCAGAGCTCAGAGTCACCCTTGCTGCCCCTCCTGGGTGGTGAAGGACCCAGTCTGTCTCTTCTTCCACCTCTGAGCAAGGCTGGTGCTGCTGGGGATGCCCAGGCTGGGCACCAGGGCTGACCCAGTCCAGGCTACACATGTCCCAGCCATCTCATGTCCCCAGTGGGTAGGGGGTCGAGTGAGCGAAGTTAAACACATTGCCAGAGCACAGAACACACAGCAAGAGGAGACAGAGGGGAAAAAAAGGGTCTTCTTTTCACACTGCCCGGCCACAGAAAGCTGTGAAGCAGGTGAGGACATTGGGAGAGCATATGCTTGGTGCTGCATGTCTGCAACACAGCAGGTTTGCTCCTGCCTCCTACACAAATCATGTCTGGTGACAGCTCGCCCACTATCACCAACAGACAGTCTCTGATCATCATGGGTACAGCCTCCTTTTGTTCCCCACGGAGGGTCAGGAAGAATAGCCTGACATGGGTGATGAAATGCTCATGGAGTTGGTCAGTGTGTGGTGTATTCTGCTATCTGACGGGCACAGATAGGGGTCCCCTGTCTGCAGCTTTCCTTTTCCTTTACACTTCTTCCTTTCTCCCCTTAAGAAAACTTTACGGAGGGAAATTTCTGTGTTTCAGGCAAACGCTCACTTCTGTCAGTGCTTCTTGAAGCGCTCATGGTTATTTATCTCATGTGTGTAAATGAGAATGCGTCAGTTGAGTTGTGTTTGAATGGAGAGAACAAACTAAGTAATGGTACGATGCGTTAGGCAGCTTTTCCTCTTGAAGACATAATGAGGCTGTTTACTGCTGGATTATTGTTTTCTGCAAACTCTGTTGTAAAATCTCGTACTGCCACCATCAGGACATCAAAATATAAAATACTTTCTTATACAGAACACGGCATCAAGGCCAAATAAGTCAGTGCATCCAATAAAAATGTGACTAGAATATAAATCTTTTGGATGAACACAACAATATGTATTGAATTGGAAATTATAATAGTGTGTTTCTTCAGAGAGAGGTCCATAAGGAAAAGTGTGGGGTTTTTTTCTTTCTGTAATTTGCGCAATAGTCATGTAGTAAATAAAAATCTAAGTAAAATAGCTTGCATTGCACATATTCATGAACATGAATTAAAGGGGCATCTAATAATAACTAATAATAAAGACATTAAGAATGTTTTTGTCTGTACTTCAGTACAAGATGTATGGTTCATTGAAGACTGTTTTCTTTCCACATGGATGCTGACTGTATTCATGAATTCTCAGTCAGCTTTTGTGTATAACCTGGAAACCTAAATTCTTAAGACATTCTTTCTGCCACTTTGCAAATGCAGGCACAACTTTTCTATGAAATATTCAACTATCTAACACCAAATAGAGCCAGCAAGTTCCATATCTACATGGTATCACTTGGCTACCGTCAGGAAGTCTTGGCTGAGGCTGAACTGGACAGGATGTCAGCAGATGGAAATGATCTCCTTCTAACATGATTTATATTAGCAGAGAATTTGGTCTTCGTATAGTTTTGTGTAGTAGCTTTCTGTAGTCCAAACAAAGAATCACTAATACAACAATAAATAATAAAGACGTTTCTGAGTACTTTGCAATGCAACACACCAGGTTGCTTCTACAACCAAGCATGCCAGGAACGCATGTGCGCTATTGCCTCAGCTGCATTAAGTTCTTGTTTACTTTTATTCACTAATAAATAATGTCCTGTTCCAGGTGAATATGGTTTGTATGTTTTTGATTAAAATTTTATCAGCCTTAAATCGAACTGTCTTCCTTGAAGAAGTTAAGCTACCCTCCTTTAGTATTAGCAGCTCTCTACCTGCTGCGCAGTTGCTCCAACCTGCTGCTCTGCCGTGGCTGCCGTGGCCAAGCTCCCCAGGACCCCCAGAGGGTGTGGGGGCACAGCAAATACATATATATTTTTAAGGCTCACTAACAGTAAGTAGATATTTGTTGTCAGCTCTTATGTGCATACCTGGGTCCTCATTGTCTGATGACATCATATATGATCTAAGCAAAGTCCTTGTGACTTTACTCTTTTAACCAAAATATCTGTGTAAATTTGAGAAATTTGTACTGAGAAATTTGTAGGAAGAACCTTTTCTGCTCTGAATCAAGAGGGCTCGGTCTTTGACAGCAAGTTGTTTTGGGACATGTTTCTCTTTTGCTGGTTGTATGAAAAAGAACTTCCCATAACTCCCAGTAATTAATTTAAAAGGAGAGGCTCATTAAAGTGGAAAGCAATGAGAGTGGGGGTGCCGGGGGAGTGAATAGTCATTTGTTATGGTCATTTATGGGAACAGTTTTCAGACCGGGTCAGGGTTTCTCCACAGCTCAGCAAAGGGAAGCATTTGGTCCCGATGGGGTTACAGAAAAGATCAGAGGGAAGTCTGGGGAGGAAGAGGCCATGGGAAATGAAAGAAGGTGCGGAGTGAGGGCAAGCAGCAGCAGTTCTGTACCGCACAGCCGGCAGTCTGCTGTAGGAAGGATGGGGATTTCTTCTGGACCACATTTCTTGACGTTCTGGGAAAATACCCTGGGTCAGCAAGGAGGCTGGAAGAAGAGGAGAATACAGGGTACAAGAGAGCTGACGGGTCTGGGGTCTATGTCTGAGGCTGGCAGAGGTCTTCCAGCCCTGGGAATTGGGCAGGAAGGTGAACTCCCTGTAATTGAATTTTAAATTTGGAAGAGCTTTAGACCAAAGGATGAAAAAGCACAAGAGCAGCTTCCAAGCCTACTTAAGGCAGCTGATTCAGATTGGTAATCGAAGCATGATATCAGCCAGGTAAGCATTATCGCAGACCAGTAAAGTCCAGCAGGCTGCTGGGATGAGGGTGCTGCACCGCTGAGGTCCTTCTGCTGAAAACAAGTCATGTCTTGAGCACACATTTAAAGACTTTCAGGAAAAACGCTGCCAATTATCTAAGTTTCCATGGAGGTCCATGCAGGGAGATGTGGTCTTTCAGGACCAGCCTCTAAACCATTTACCATCCAGTTTTACATAGCGCTCACAGCTCAGATTACATCCAGATGGGAAAACAGGTCATTCCTTCAGCCAGCTCTCCCCGCTGTGGAAACAGCCGTCCCATGCTCTGCTAGCTGCGATGGACGACTGGCTTGACTGCATTGCCATATTGCCGCTTGCACTTGCAACTGCCGCAGTAAGTAACTATAAGCAGGAGGAGCAGTTTTGTGTGAGGTGGAACTAGGAAGGCTTGGTAGTGTCTCTCGTTTGAGCTATCTGCCATCTAAGGAGGTGTGAACTCTAGCAGATGATTTCCCTCTTGCTGAGAAATGGTTCATAATGGCTCTCCTTCATTGTCCTGGTTTGAAGTAAAACAGAACCAATTTTCTGTTTTGTAATTTTACTTTTTAGCTGGGCCTCTTCTAACTGACTAAACTCTGAAATTAACAGCATATTGTTTAGAAATTGTTCACTCTCAGAGTGATAAGACCTGATTATACCAAGGAATGGTATGCACAGAGGCTCTTGCTTATACTTACTGCTATAACAACCGAGGTCAGCTAACTTAGTTATTTGCCACTTTGGAGGGTTGGAAGCGGAAAAGTACAGAGGGGTCACATCTGTAGGGAGGAGCGGACAGGCCAGGTGACCCAAAACTGACCAACAGGGTATTCCATCCCATCTGCATCACACTCAGTATAAAAGCCGAGGGATCAAAAGGTCAGGTCTCTTTCTTCAGTGGCCGACGTCCGAGGAGGACCCTGTCTGTTTGTCTGCCTTTGATCCCAATCCGAGCATTTCTGACTCCAGATCCGGAATTCAGCTCCTGTCCGTCGCTGACTCGAGTCTGGGACTTTTCCTGTGTCTGCTGGTGACGCGATCATCATCCTGGGAGCTGGATACGGTTGTGTATATATTGTATACTTTTTATTATTATTATTATTATTTATTTATTTCATTATTTATTAATCTTTTAATTAAAGTAGTTTAGTCTTTTTTCTAAACTAGTAAATCTCCTTATCTCTTCCTCTCCTCTCTTTGGAGGGGCGGGGAGGAGGGCCATCTGTCATTCTGATTGGCCAATCCAGCCAAAACCACAACATCCATGATGCCTAATGAGGGGGAAATGTCATAGCCTTCCCCTCAATCCAAGCAGCAGTAGTATTTTTCTTCTCTTCCCAGTTACTTATTTTCATTTAGTCTTACTGACCATCATTTCTTCACAGTAGCTGGGCTAAGCATAGCTGTTTGTCACCCCCCTGTTTGTGACTAGTCTCCAACACGCTGAGAGTGATTTTGTTTTGTAGATGCTCACCTCCAAGCCAAACAAACCCGTCTGCCCCCACCAGCATACTGACCACCTGCTAGCCTTCCAGCAAAGAGCTAGAAGAAGCCAAAGTTAGAAGGAGGCCGTATTCCTGACATAGCAGAGTAACCGAGCCGTAAGTGGATGTTTGTGACGCTCTAGGGATGCTCTTTGCAGGAAAGGTACCCTGGTAATCAAAGTGGTGGGAGTCCTGCTCTCAGCTCTGGAAGACACGTTGGGATCGTACGGAGAGTAGGACTGCAGAAAACTGCTGTTTTCTGCACCGAGAGCAATATAGGGCAATCTGAAACAAAATCTAAGCGGGAACCATCAACCTTGCTTTGTGCTTTCCAGAACCAGAGGCAAAAATGCCTCTTTCATGTATTAATGAACTGGATACGTGAATGGCTCCCTCTGCTCTCTTTCCACATTTCAGCTATGTTTGCATACTGTATTACATTCATCTACAAATGGGTTTTATAGGGACAGATTCCAATCCTGAATATTTAAATAGTCAGACTGGATTGCTGTATCTCATCATACAGAGATGAGACTCTCTTTGTTTCCATACAAAGGCATGGAAGAGGGGTGGGGGGAGGCAACGGGGAATATGGGAAAGGTGTGGAAAGATGAGGAAAAAGCCACCTGGAAAGGGCAAAGCGAAATGGAGAGCGCTCCACGCACAAGCCTACTTTGGCTCATGAATTTAACATGTGTGTAATGTTTCTTATGAGAAGTCATGTGAGCAATTTAAACTAGCCCCTAGGCAAGTCTAATCTGAACAAGCTGCTCTGAGACAAGCTACAAATTGCGGGGTTTAATAAAAATGGAAGTCCAGAGTCAGCAGAGCAGAGGATAACACAGGAGGGGGAAAGGGCTAGGATAATACCAGAACGTGAAACGAAGTCTCCATGAGCAGATCTTAATAATACATTACATTGAGATAGGGAAGACTGAAAGGAGATATTGCATTAAAATTCTGTACAGTTGGGCGTGTAAGTCGTATAAGATATCCCGACATTTACTTTGTATCCATGAAGAGTGACACGGTTCTTTTAGCTCATTTGCACCCCTGCTGTATCTGTGACTTGCATTGTGTCCCTACCATTAGGTGTCACCACTCCACAGCAGTAGATTTCTAAGGAGATAATCTAGAAAGTCTGGTCTGATGTTGCAAATGCAGTTTTTCTTTCTTAAGGGTTCCCACACTACTCCTACAAAAGGATTTTCCTGGGTAAGAAGATAAGCTACTGCAGCAGACACTGGGAGTGGCACTGGATGAGGCTGAGCAGATCCCAGAAGCCCCTGGCATTGTTGGAACAGTTTGATTTCAGGCTCATAACATTGAAGTTCAACTTCCAGGTATGTTCAGCCTCAACACTGCAAAACAAGGCTCCAGCCTGGACTTCGGGGTGCCTCGCTTGCCTTGCTCCTTGGCTCATCCTCCACTCATGGCTGGGACTGAGCTTTTGCAGCTGCCCTCAACGGGCGATTAGCCTGCTCATCCTAGAACTTGCCCTCACATCATCTGCACTTGTCCGACAGACCACTAGTCTATCTGTGGATTCACAGGGCCCAAAGTGACAGTGTGGTTAACATGGCTAGTTTTGTTTCGTCAGGAAAATGCAGCCTGAAATGTGTTCTTTCTTCTCTGTCTCATGTACCATAATGCTCTACAGCTTCCCCATGAGAAGAGACTGTACTACAGGGAGTTAAACGCTGTTAGTACAAAACCACTCTTGGGATAAGCAAGTGCCATCTGCTTGGCAAAAAAGAATTTGAAAATTATGGTAGTATTTGTTAACTGGCCACCATTACGGTCAGCAGCCCTCACCGCAATTTTCATGGAGTTAAATAACTCTTCACATGGAAGTTTTCATCATAAACTGGAAACAACGGCCAAAACATCTAAATCAACCAGATTAGGTCTGTGCAAGCTTGGCTTTCTAACAAAACCTCAAGCAAACCCAGTAGGTTGTTGGCTCCTGGCGCCGCTGCCTGACCCCGCACCCTGAAGATTGGGAGAGCTCCTGTGGCCAGGGCAGGGACATGAACTGCCAGGCGGCAACATCTTTCCAATTAATTCAACACCTTCAAAAAACAAGAATCCTTTGGAAATTCAAGGTAAAAATTTCCTCTTGTAACCGATATTTACTTAGCAACGTAAACAAGCGACTAAAGGACAACGTGAGTCACAATGTGGAATTAAAAATGTTTGCAATCTTTTGCTGATGGGCGAGTGCTCTGTCACGCTAACCGCTGACAATGAGCTCATTTTGGCCTGAAACTGTGCAGACTCGTTTCTATGATGTGGCAACCTCTTCTGTACTGTTGGGAAAGCAACACCGACCTAACGAAGTGTGAGGGCCCCATGGTAATAGTCTTCTCTTCCTACCTTCCACCCTCCTCCCATCAGGGAAGAAGCTAGAGTGGTTTATTTCTTTTCCATGTTCTCTTGCTTCTTAAATTAGATGTATCCAAAGAGGCTACAGAGGCCCCACGATGCTAGGTTCTGTATATAGCCCATATGCCTTCCCCACAAAGCTTTGTAGTCAAAATCACAAGATGGACAAAGGGGAAACTACTCTCATTTAGCAAAGATTTCTAAATGACCCTGGATGCGCACAATGTTCTCTGAAATCCCAGTCGGTGTCTGTGCCAGGACCCATGCTGAGCATCCCCGTGTCCTTCCGGCCAGACACTACGCTTCTGAGTCCAAACAAGCACCTCGTAGGACGTACGGCCTGCCAGGGACAAAACCAATATATCTAATTAAGAACATATTTGATTAAGAGCCTCCAGAAGCAGACCAAACCAAGGGCCCACTTCACTCAGTATCTTCTCCCTGTTTAAGGAGAACAGCATAAGGAAGATGAAGTATGATGTGATTTTTCCCCTGATATAATCTCCCAAGTTATAGAAAGCTGCACTTTATAGATTTCAGGAGTTGGAAGCTGCATTCACTCAAAAATGTTATAAAGGCACTGTCAGATCTAGGCTTCATGCTCTTTTGAACCTGTTTATATTTCCAGTGTCCACGCATCCTGTGACAATGAATTTCATAGTTTACATGGCTGCATTTAACTCTTGACTGCATGAAAAAGTAACTTCTTTTTTGCTTGCCTGCTTGCCAAAAATTTCATTGGGTGCCTCCTAGTTCTCCTTTTATGAGGAAAATAAATAACCACTCCCAGTTGATCTCCTACAGACCACTTGTGATTTTATAGACATCTATATTAAAAAATGTTCAAAAATACATTCCATGAGCTTTTATCAGTGTCTTCGCATAAACATACAACCTGTTTCATATTACTTGGGTTGAAGCCTGCCATGGCTATTGTCCAGCTACATAATTTAGCAACAAAAATAAGCATGTCCAGCCAGGTCTCTTGCATTGTTTTGTGTATTCGTCTGGCAACATTGCTTCCTCCTTTTTATGGTTTGGTAGGAAGCATTTATTTAAAAGCAAGACTGTGTGAACACTACCCTCATCGGACTGTCTCAGACACTGAGTTCTCCAGACCTTAAGTGGAGGAAAATTGCGGAGGGAGTGGGAATCCTGCTGGATATTGGCAATGCCAGAAGGGCAAGTGCTGTGTGCCCCGTGGGCTGGAATGATGGCTGGAAAATCTCACCTGACAGTGGATGCAAGTCCCAGAAAGGCAATTTAACTTCCATCGCCTCTTTGTGCACACAGGGATTTGCCCCATGGTTTGAGGTTTGCTGCCAGCTGGCAATAGGCATGGGGTGCAATTATACATTAAATGCAAGCTGAAGTCAAAACTGGGTGTAACTGCTTACATCCAATAAATTTTGGGAGAGAAGCTGTGCGGTGTGAAAGGTCACACGCAGGATTTCCTCTTGATAAGACACACGTTGCTGCCCCAGAGGAAACAGGGGCTGCCCAGCACGTCTGTGCCTGCTTGTTTGTTCATTTCTTTGAGGTGTTTGGTAGACTTTTAGCCTCCCTCTGGCAGCCCATACATTGGTGTAAAATTTCCTCTGCCAGGAGGTGCTGGTAAGCTTAGGAGGGGAATCAATTGGGGAAAAAAGAAAGAAAGAAAGAAAGAAAGAAAGAAAGAAAGAAAGAAAGAAAGAAAGAAAGAAAGAAAGAAAGAAAGAAAGAAAGAAAGAAAGAAAGAAAGAAAGAAAGAAAGAAAGAAAGAAAGAAAGAAAGAAAGAAAGAAAGAAAGAAAGAAAGAAAGAAAGAAAGAAGGAAAGAAAGAAAGAAGGAAAGAAGGAAAGAAAGAAGGAAAGAAGGAAAGAAAGAAGGAAAGAAGGAAAGAAAGAAAGAAAGAAAGAAAGAAAGAAAGAAAGAAAGAAAGAAAGAAAGAAAGAAAGAAAGAAAGAAAGAAAGAAAGAAAGAAAGAAAGAAAGAAAGAAAGAAAGAAAGGAAGAAAGAAAGAAAGAAAGAAAGAAAGAAAAAGAGAAACCTATTGACTCTCAGTAGAAATATTCATTTTTATATTCTGGGAGTGGAATGACATTCAGAAGGCTTTGTGCTGTGCATTGTAAAAAGCAGGTGGGGAGGGATGCTGGGAAGGCTTTAAGGGGTTATACCTGCTTTTGGCACAAGACCATCCATAGTCTATTTGCACTGTTTCCGAGACCCACCTTGGTGGACATGGCCAATGCTCAGTGGGGCTGTTGGCTCCTTGGAGCTGGGGTATCCCCTGCCAGCCCCACATGGTGCTCTCTGCAGCCCAGCCCTGGCTAACAGGAGGGCAGGAAGGTGAAAGGTGCCAGTCTGAGGTGTTGGGGCACTTGCCATATTCCTCACAAAAGACCAAATCCTTCCTTGATGACTGTTTGCTCTCCTGGCTCACAGAGGGGATGGGTGAAGGAAGGTCTCACCACTGGTCCTGACACATCCCAAGTCCCGTGGTCCTCCCAAAGCTACTGAGAGGACGTTGGCCCCTCAGCCACCCTGGAGTGACTGAAACCAGATCTCAGACAGTTGGACAGGCTGCCCAGGACTTCATCCAGAGACATGCAGAAGTCAGGCACTTACAGAATAAATGTATCTGAGCATGTGTTCTGAAGGGGTCTCTCAAACTTATTATTTCCCCTTAGTGAGACCATTTGACCCAAAATGACACCAGCTCCTGCTAAAGAGAGCTATCTATGCTATTTCTTCAGTCCAGGCTGTGTGGTGTCTGCCCAGGCATCTCGGTGAGTGCCCAGGATGAGAGGATCCCACTCTTCAGAGGAGTCCCACCAATTACAGCCAATATTTCTTAACATGCCTGAGGGCCTGCCTGTACCTCGATGCTATCCTTGTTCAGTTGGAGTTTTCAGCTCTGGTCTCTTGGGCTTTCTTGAACCTTTTTGTCTGCTGAAGACAGTCACAGACCACTCAGCAAAAGACCTTCCTTCAGGTTGTGTGCTGAGTACAATGAAAAATCATCTCAGTCAACCCTTGGCCATCTGAACTCAACCATCCTCAGGCAATAAGGATGCAGCCCCAAGGTTTTCCCTTGGACTGAGAATGTGTCTCACCTATTTCATCAGGGAAGCCAAAGGGGCAAGGGGAAAAGGTCTGCAGCTCATGGCCCGGAATGGCTCTGCACACACCTGCACAGGAACCCTTTCCTCTGCGTGCGTGGTCTTTGCCAAGAAGCTCCTGCTTCACAGTTTTGGAGCTATTACTGCACAGACAGGGCAGAGCTACAGGCATCCTGGTGTAGCAATGTCACTTGGCTGAGGTTACGCATGGTGGGCCAAGAGGAGAAGACCAATCCCTCTATTGAGAGCACCATAGGCACGGAAACTGGGATGGATGGGGTGCTTCACAGATTTTTTAGTGAAGAGAGTGCCACCTGAATAGCAGACTTAATCAGTTTGCGTGTCGTGTTGTATGTTATGCAATAAGTTGGGGGAAAGGCAGGAAGGCACTTCTGCCTTATGAAATAGCCATGACAAAAAACGACTATGAGAGAAATAGGAAAGTTACTGCCTGCATTGTGAAAAGCTGACTATGCCTGTGGTAATCGTCTCCAGTCGTTCTCAGGCTTGAGGCATCCCCATTACAGAAAAAGTGGGAAGTCTGCTAGTACATCTATTTAGGGAATCTTCCCTTTGTGGCATGAACAGCGTGTGGGTTTTGTGGGTATTCCTGCAAAGGAGCTGAGGTCTCTGTGACAAAGGAATAGCAAACAGAGATGACCAATGAAAAGCATTGCGGGGAGCAGCTCATCACTGCAAAGTAAATGGTGGGACTTGTTAACCAATAGCCTAAATGAGGATAAGTGAAGGCACACCTGAGTTTGAGAAATAAAGAGGACAAACAAACACTTCACAGCCCTTCACCGTGAAGTGATGAAGACCCATATTATCATCCAGTGATTTTGGAGAAAGCATTTCTCTTTGGCTCTTTTGATAATTCTTTTGCTTTCTTTTTCTTTTTTTCCCTCCTCTATAATAAACTATTGTCCTCTCTCATTACTTATTGTGAAAAAAGCAGAACTTGTTAAGTACTGGCATGGAATAACTCCATTTTCCCAGCTTGACCTTTACAAGTTGAAGCCGATGCTGCTGCCAGGCAAAGCCTAGCAGAAGGGTCACAGAGGCAAATCCCGATTTAAAAACACGAGATTCGTCTGTGCCAGACACAAAGCCTTTGAAATTTTAAGGGACTGGCAACACCACATAAACACGTGTAGTAATACAAACATTTCCCTAATGCCAAGTCTTCAGATCACACTCCAAGTCTACACATAAGAGGGGGCAGAAACATAAAATCAAATGGTTTGTGAAAATTTTGATTGGTTGGTGCTTCACTGACAGTGGAACACTGCAGATAATGTGGATGCAGTAAACCAGGCAAAAGAAATAAGCAAGCCCTCTGCAACCTTAGAAATTATACAGAGAGATACTGTCACGCTGACTGAAAAGAGGAAAGCACATGACTAAGTTTTTCTTCCAAAATTGTAATAGAAGATTTTTCTGTTTACTAAATATTTTTTCTCTGCTCCCATTCTTGAGTAAAGACATCTGTAGTTGAGACGTATGAGATTTCTGCTTTTTGCTGAAGCCTTCAGGTAATATGATATTTTCCTGCACAATTATTTAGTTTCTACTTGTTTCTTGCTCTGGTTTGCGTTCCTGCTCTGAACTTGAACGTGAGGGACAAATACTCAGACAGTTACATGCAAAAGCTCTGCACCTGAAGAATCAAAAAAAGGCTCAAAGAAGCATATGTAACTAAAAAAGAGTATCAAGTCTAGCTAAGGGAAATCCAACCTACTGATCTACAGATGTAGGCTATTGGCCTGACAATGAGCTCAAAAGCAGCCTAATTACTGCATGTTACACTGACCAGAAGCCATTGCCTCATGTGGAAGTGGGAGAAGATAGATTTATTTCTGTGCCTCTGTTGGTGAAAGTCAGCACCAGGTCTAGGCAAAATTCAGTAGCCTGCCCCTAAAACAATACCCTGAGTTTATCCAGAGGTCAGTTTGTATTGATCTCTGGGGAAAAGGTCACTTAAAGCTGAACCCTATGAAAACAAACATGGAACCTCATCTTGGAAACCTTTAGATATTAAACAACAGGGAGAAAAAACCCTTTTGTGATCATGGAGTTTATTCTGCAAGAAGATGAGCATCTGCGTCCTAGTCAAGCAAAGTGCTTATGAATATGCTTTGTGTGAAACAAAATGTACCTTTTGCTTCAACACTAATTCTTGGATGCTTTAAATTCATTATGAGCTCGTTTGTTTGGTACCTCATGGAACAGAAAGGACCAAATCAATCAGAAGCAGATGTTTTTAAAATTTATAATTGAGAAGATGATGAAGCTAACGATAGCTATAGACACATAGACGACATAGATGATTTCTTCATATACTGTAATTCTGTCCGTTTTGCGTGTGCTAGGGTTCCTAAATGGAGAAGGATACTGCAACCCACTGTTGGTGAAAACATGACCAGAAAGAGGAAGTGTTGCCATCCAGGAGATTTCAAAAGATTTATAAAAGAAAATATCTGAGAAAAAAACCGAAATGCTGAGCATGCTAAGTGGTGTAACAGCCGTTTAGCATCATATTAAGAGAGGAGTTAACTGTGTATCATCTGGATTTTTGTTTTTGAGGCAGGAATTGTCCTTACCTGTCATGACGACACCCTGAGGTTGCCAGATCTCTGTGTACAGTTAAATAACATCCTTTGGAGAAGAAAACACATTGCACACCTTGAAGTGGTAAAAATAAATCGTGTCATAACTGTGTAGAAATGCAAATACGGGCAATTCAAGTGGCAATTTTACAGTTAGTTAGTTAATAGGGTATCCCACAGTTGTAGGTTAATTAACAGTTTCAAATGTGTATTCTGATTTTTGGGTGCCTTAGTTTTGATATGAGTGACCCTGAACATCGGGTCTCTATGATACTTCAAACATAGCACCTAAAAGCTGAGGCTAATCATTCTGCTGGTGTAAGCTGTGTGCATGTCTAGCAACATGGATGTTAAAAATAAAAAAAATGACTGCCTGTGCAAAAGCATTTTAAAAATCAGAAGAAAGGAGGAACTGAAAAAATTACAAAAGATTCCTTCCAAATGAAAAGAAGGATGATGGAAATTATATTTAACAGACCATCTGACGTGTAGAAATACAGCTGTATGAAATAGTTGTTGGCTTCTGCAAGGAAGACAGGACTGAGAAACTGTCTTTCTAAGAAAAAAACCAGAAATACAATAGACGCTCTAAAGCTGCTCAAAAATAAATGCAGGATAAACTATTAATAAGATGTTGCTTTAAAATATTTTCCACTCTATCTGTCCCAGGAAACTGGATCCATTACTGGTTGTTCATGTACAAAACTGAACAGTTCCTTGTAAACTATTATTCTTGAGTAGTGAGTGCTCAATATATTAAGAGCTACTGGAGAAAAAGTGGACATCTAATTTTCCCTTATTATAAGACAACGTGGAAAGATGCCAGGCCAGTCTGGAGGAGTCATAAAACTGTAGCATGCATTGGGATCAAATGCCTGATGGTGGCCTGGGTATTTTTTAATTGGCGGGTAGGTCAGCGTCCCACCTGGCTTTTATTAGCATTGCTCCACTGACCCAAGCTGGGCTGCAGCAACATGCAGCACCTGAAGACCCAGATCTGTGTAAAGACATGGGAAATTTTCAGTGAAAGGACTCGATCTCCAGCTCCTCGGTGGCACGCTATGCTCACTGACCTGCATCCTTCTCCGCGATGGTTGGTGTGCCAGGGAGCCGCGGGAGCGGGCTGCTCCTCGGGGGCTGGCAGGGGCATGCTGCCACCAACAAGGGCGCACCCTCCCAGCACCCGCACAAGGAGAGCAGGGCAGGGACAGTGACAGCAACCAGGGACAGCCACGGCCCAGCTGGCATCTGCACGCAGCTCTTTTCCCAGGGGCTGATCCAAGGCTGGCACCGTCACAGAGCTGGTCGAGGGGCACCAGCAGTCAGACTCCTCAGTGCAGGGAGAAGACTGCAGAGCTCATTGGGGTCCTCAGGGCCGGCAGTCAGTGGACACTAACAATGACAGGCTAAAACTTCTTGAGTTAAAATTAAATTCTTCCAGGTGCTTTTTTTTTATTTATATGATCAGCTGGTTCACCGTGTGTAGGGATCAGAAGCATATATCAGCTACTGCTGCAAATTGTTTCAGCACCTTATGAGGGCCAACCACATTCCCCTCTCCTCTTACCAGGTTTAGCACCAGGGATGTCTGTAGAGAAATCAAGGTGCAGTAGAGGGCTTGTATCCTCTTAAATGGTCAGTTCATCATGCTTACGTTGGATGTCCTGACCTGCAAGAAAGCTTGTGAACAATTTGCCACTGTCTATTCCTGCTATTAGCCCTTGCTGAGCACTTATAGCGACAATTTTTACTCTGCTGTACCTGATCTCCATATTTATTGATTAGTTTCCTTCTCAGTGAGAACACAAGTAGCATATTTTCCGTAGATGGTTCTGTTTAAGTTCCCCCCTTGGGACTGCCTAGAACAATTGCCAAGCACTTCTTTTTAACTGGGCTTAAAACATGAATTTATTGCTATAGTTATTAGGTTTAAGAAGGGGATCCTCTCCTCTTCTCCTTAGAGTAACCAGCATAAATCTTCCAAGATTCTCCGTCCTCATAAGTTTGTGTTTCGTCATTAAAAATGACATAAAGCAGTTTCCAACGTTTTGGAAAGAAATCTTTTGCCTTCCAAAAATCTTCTTGACAAAGGTTAATTAAAACATTTGGCAGAGTTAAGCATACATAAAACACGCTTGGTTAAATACACATATGGATACAGCACAGGGGACTGGATACGCAGAGTTACACCATACCCAGGGCTTGAACACGCTTAAACAAGATGCTTTAGCAAGATGCTGTTAACATGCTCATGCTGAGCCTCCAGCCCAGACCTCCCCTCAGCGCTGCTTTGCTACCACACTGTGTGATCAGCAAGGCTGCAAGCTGTAGTTTACTTTCCAGCCTGCTCTCATCTTGCTGGTTTGGTCACAGCTTTCTCTCCCAGCCTTAAGGCTGATATCGGCTTTCCTTGAGCTTTTGATAAGGTGAGGATAATAAAACCCACACGTGACGGCAAGCCGAGTGGGATGACTAGAAGCCTCAGAAGAGATGCGGATGAAAGCTGTACATGGATAATTCAGTAGGCATTTGAAGAAGAAATCAGGGCAAGATTTCTACTAGCAATACGGCAGTGTTTGCTCCTCCAGATTTCATTAGTGCAGGCCTTCATTCAAACTTTCCTTCTGCAAACACTGCAGGAGGCTTCCTGCCAGCGCTCCATTGCCTTGGGCCTCCTGTGGACTTTGCCTGTGGGGAAGCTGGCCTGGACCACAGCAGCATTCTCATGGAGGTCCGAGGCGGTGTGGGCAACTATGGCTGGGCTTGCCGGAATTGTCATTCCTGTGGTGCTGGCTCCACGCTGCCAGGTGGGGTGCAACAGCATCATGGGTGTGCATGGGAAGGATTTGGTACTGCAGGAGAGGGGAAGGAAGTTGAGTTGACCTGGGGGAGACTTAGGCAAGAACAAAGTGCCCCACAGGTGGAGAAGGACTGACTTTGTAAACCCCTCAATGCCCTAAGCTCCTTTTTCCTCTTCCTTTTACCTTTGCCCACGCACAAATGAGGGTGACTTCCCGGGATCCTAGAAGCTACACGTTGATAGCAAAACTTTGCCTCTTGGGTAGTTTGCTTGTGCACTGTGGAAGTTTAATCTGAAAACAGGACTGCTGACTAAGCAGGTATGGAGTTGCTTGCAAGACTCTTTTTTTGTGCCTGAAAAGCACTGTCAGCATATTTCTGTTTTGAATGAATTTGCTTTTCTAATCTTTTATTGTTTTATGACAGCTGAAATTGCCTGACTGGATGCCAACATGTATGAGCTACTAAATGGTTCTTACAACTTATTTTATGGTCCATCCTCTTTTTGGAAATAAAGTGCCTACTAAACAAAATCAGTTTCTTTGTGTTTCTGTTGACATATATATGTGGATTTTGAGAAAGGGAAGTGGGCCTGGGAGGAAATTCAGAAATTGCAAAAGGAAAAATGTTGGGGTCATTTTTTTCTTCTTTCTATAACACACGCAGCAATAGACCTACTGAAAGTCCCTTCCTCTCACATCTGGGTTTATCTGGGTTGTCTGCATGTGGCTCTAGTCCATCTGGTTTATACAAAGCTCCAGAGTGTCACTCCAGACGATGCTCCATGGCACATCCCCTCTTCTTCATGTTCTGTCACATTCCCATCTCAGAGTCACATCCAGATGGGACAGCTGGGGCAGTGGGATGCTCTCCAGAGGCCTATGGGCTTTGCCACCAGCTGGTGAGCTCATGGAAATCACCTCTTGCTCTTGCGCTGTACCTCAAGCCTTGCATCCCTCCTGTGCCTGCAGCTCCCCGCAGCTCCTGGTGCCCTGCTCCCGTGGCTGTGTGCGCATGGGCTGAAGATACGCTGTTTTGGGAACTGATTTCTAAAGGTGACAAAGGGTAGGTTCTGCATTCAGCATTACATGTCCATGGCTTCCGGCAGTGTTTTCTCAAGAGCAATTGCCCTTTGTTGCCAAACTCTGCCATCAAATTGGATCTTAGCTCTTACTACACAGAGGTAATTTTTCTTGTGTATGTCCTCATTTGAGTGCTTGATGCGAGGCAACTCGTGGCACAGAACAATTTGTTTTCAATACCCAGGTCAGGGCGTCAAATTCATCTTATCGAAACTGAGCGCACAAAGCTGGGGCCAGAGCGGGGCCCTCCAGCCCTCCCGAGGCGCTGGACACCAGGCACACACAGACAGCCGGGCGCCTTGGCCTTGGGTCTCGGCTCCTAATTCCTCACCCCTTTTACATCTGATGGGCTCTTTCCTGATGCGCTCTTTCCTGACTCAGAGATATTTATTTGGGCGATCACATTGACTGCTCGGCACCTGCTGACCTCCCGCAGAAGGGAGGAGATCTCTTTTCGTATCCTTGTGCTGAAATGCTAATAAATAAATAAATAAAGGATGCCTTTTTGGTAGAAGGATTTACAAAAAAAAGGGGGGGGAGGGCCTAAAAAAGTGTTTCCGATGATACTAAGTAAATGTAAGGAGGGATGTTGGAGTCCCGCAGTTGTTTTGCAATGCACTGTTGGCTGGTGCAGCCGATGGTACGGGCCCGCTGGCTGGAAGCACGGGCTTGGGACGGGGTCCAGCAGGGGCTCGGGGCTTCCGGCTCTCCGAAGTTCTCGTTCTGAGGATTAAAAGAAGGGGCTGCATTGCCGCAGGCCACGGCACTTCCTTTGGGACTCCATGGTCCCTCTTCTGCCGCCTCCGTGTGACCTGTCCCCTCTGCCCATTGCTTCCGCCTCAGGCTTTGGTGAGGCTGGGGGGGTTCATCTTGGTTTAAGAAAGCAGGCAACGTTTTTGAAAGGCTTGATTAACCCCCTTTGTTCAGCTGTTTTAGCTATTTAAATATGAAAACACTTTCCCCACTCTCTCAGTTAAGCAGCTGGGCTTGCTTAACCCCACAGCCCCACAGGCTGCCTCGGGCCTGAAGCGGGTAGGCAGAGAGGCCTCGGCCTACGTTCTTCTTCCCCTCTTCCTGCTCTAACGTCGCAGAACTCTTCCAAGGGCGGTCTGGCAGCAGCTTTGATTTCGCAGAGAAATTGCTTTTTGCCCCTGGGGTGGGGGCCCTATCAGGAAGGGGATGAAAAAAAATTTCGTACCTCCCCGTCGGGGAATCGAACCCCGGTCTCCCGCGTGACAGGCGGGGATACTTACCACTATACTAACGAGGAACTGTACAATAACTACCTCCCGCGCAGGCATGACATGTTTTCCACATGCTGGCATCCCGGAGGCGCGCCTGCCCCTGCCCCCGGCAGCCAATCACGCTGCTCGGCGCGCCTGGCACCGCCTCCTCCCCGCAATGCTTCACGGGGGTTGTAGTTCCCACTCCGCGCTGTCCTCCCCCTCCCTGTGGAGGACGGAACTACGCCTCCCAGCGGCCGGCGCGCGGGCTCACCCTCCCACCTCCCGCCCGCGGTGGGCGGGCCGTCCGCGGCGCTGTCCGCCGCCGCGCGGCAGACGGCTGGTGGCGCGCGAGCTATGGCGGACCCGTGCTCCTTCGCTTCCCCTGCCTGCTGCCGCACGCGGCACCTCTACCTGCGCTGCCGCGCGGACTTCGGCGCGCGGGCGCTGCGAGGCACGGCGGCCTTCACCGCGCGCGCCGAGCGCGAGGCGCTGCGTTGCCTGGTAACGGCGAGGGCGGCGGTGGTGGGGGCGTGTGGGTGCGGAGGGGCGACCGCGGCTTGTGAGGGGAGAGCCCCGGAGTCCCCTCTGAGGGGGACGGCGGCCCTGCCCGGCGGCGCCCCGTCTCCTCCGGCCTCGGCGCCGCTTCCCCTCAGCTCTCTCCTTCCCCTCGGCCGTCAATCCGGTCCCTCCGTCCTTCCCTGCCGCCGTCGGCGGCCACTTGGCCCTCGGGCTCCTCCGGCGCCTCCTCGTCTGGAGCCTCGGCGCTGGGCGGGCTCGCCGACTGCGGGCGAGCAGCGCCTGGCTGCCGCTGGACAGCCCAGGGTTGCTGCTTTTCGTCCCTAGAGCCGGGGCGTTGTGCAAGGGAAGGGTCGAAACGTGTCTTTTCCCGTTAAAATGGCGAAGAGCCGGTTGCCGAAAAGATGGGGATAAAGCGTTGGAAAACTACGTTTATGTCTTTTTCACCTGTGTGTTTTATTATGCCAGCTGCTTTCTCGGTTAGCTGTGCAAAGAAATGTATAAACCTCTTTAGTGTTCCTTTATACGTAAAGTGACGTTTGGGGTTTGTGGTTGTTTTTTTTTTTTCACGTTGGCCCTATAAATCCTTTTGTGATTGGCGTTTATTTTTTCGAGAAAAAAAAATCCATCCTGTTAATAATAAAGAGTAAAACTTCACTCAGGCTGCATATGGGAATGCAGCGTTATTTAATTCATCTTCTGTTGCATGAAAGTCTTGATTCATAGTGGCTAGTTCCAGGATGGAAGCCTTTGCAGGGGCTTTTCTACCGTTCTCCTCATTTCATTGCAGTGCTGTGAAGTCTTTTACCTTTGTAGTTTACTTCGTAAACTGCCGTTTCCACTTTGATGGTCAGAAATTGGTTTTCTTCCTCTTCCCTCTCCAGTTTTGTAAGTTCAGTGCTGCTCTCTTAAAATGCTCATTCTGTGTACTCGAGATAGTTAATTTTTCTGGTTTTACTTAGTAAATACCTTTTCCTTCAGAGAGACTTGCGCTTTAGATTTGATGAGGGCTATGTTAATTATTATACTATTTAACAAGTATGTAATATTTGCTTCGTTACAGGTCTTGGATACAAGAGACGTACAGGTATTTAAAGTGACCGTAAATGGGCAGGATGCAAAATTTGTTTTTGGAGAAAAGCACAGTTTCAAGGGAGCTCCCCTGGAAATCACACTTCCTTTTGAACTAAGAAGGTACACACTTCTGCCTGTTCCTTTCAGTGATTTCCGAAATGCACTGTATAAGGTGCTTGTCTGCCTGTAGGGTCATTGCGTAAAGCTTGCAGAGGGACTTATAAATTAGGGTGTTGCATTTATTTGGTGTGATCGTGTAGGGAATTGGTTTTTTGAATATTTGGTTTTCATTAGACAGCCAAAACTTTGAGAGTCTTTGTACCTGTCCCTGGGTCTTATATGATGTACAAAATTATTTGCTAAAGTAAGTAGCAAAATGACGTGTAACATATCACAATTTTTCCAGTGCTTCTTATGAATAATATTCTTTCTGCTTCAACTACCTGAATTTTATCATGTTCAGAATTGCTACAGTGTGGTGCATGTGGAGTTACAAACCCTGTTTGCTTTTCTTTTATACAAGGGCTGATCTTGCATTTCTGTAGAACTGCAGGTTACCGCTATGATTAGATAGAAACATGTTTTCAAATAATAAAAGTTATATGGTATTGACTATGCTAAGCCCAGGTCCCTAAAAAATGGAACTTGAGTTTTGACAGTGTGATAGAGAATGAACTAATCATAATCTACCTCTTAAGTTGCACAAATTAAAAAGTTGCTGCCAGATTGCAATATGCTTTTTGGCAGTTTGCTTTGTATGTTATAACTCTGTGGTATCTCACGTGCAAAGCTGAAAGCTGAGATTGTATAAGGAGGTTTGCTTGTTTGAATAAAATTTTATACTAAGTTGCTTCTTACTGTTTTATTTTCAAAACTGGTTACTACCTCTACAGACTCATGTCTGGTTTCTAATTTTTTGTTGTTGTTGTTCTCTGAATTAGTGCAATTTAGAAACACACATAATGTGGAAGAGAAAGGAATGTCATACAACAGCTGTCCCTTCTGGGAAAATGCTTATGATGTGACATGAAATTGAACAAATTAAGTACTTGAACAAACAGGCCACAGCAAAAACTTGTGTCTGTTTCTTTTGTTTGACTTCCAGCTTTTTTTTATTGCTAGATTTCCCGTAAGAAAAAAAGCTACCCGGGGGAGTTATGAGTCGTGGTCGTAAGAATTTATAATCTTGTCTGAGGTGTAGTCCCCCATGTAAATATACAATAAAACAGTTATAGGAAAGGGTAGGAGTTGCAACTGAAAGTCCGACTTTCAGTAAGCAATGTGTCTTGTGGTAATACAAATTATTTTCTCTTTTCTTGTCAAATATGTACTTTGGAATAGTGGTTATAAACCAGATAACCAGATATGTATACCTAGTTAGCTTATCTAGTGCCCAACTCCTCTGATTACCCGAAGTTTGTTCTGATTTATCGTTACATTGTTAATTCTATAAAGTTGCATGTATTACCTGGAACTTTGTGGTAACAGAAGCGAGTACTTCTGTGTGCTTTTGGTGTCAGTGATGGTTATGTTTTTGAAAAATAAGAGCGTGAATGTGTCAGGCTTATGTGTGTTTTAGCAAGCTGGTACCTGTCTTGCACAGAACTGTTAGTTTTTAGTGTACACCAGTTCTGAAACCCTGAATAAAATTTGAACGCTTTTTATTTTTCTTGTTAACCCTACTGCCAATAGAGTTTTCCAGTAAATTACTGTTTTCAGTATTGTTTTATTTTCTGATTAAGGATCGTACTTATAGAACATAACAGCTGCAAAATCTAAATTTTTATTTACAGAATACACAAATCCTATGTTATTAAAGCATGCATGTTCTTATATAAGCTTTATACACTTTTTTGTTTGCTTATTGCAGTGGGGTTTTTATACTTATATGTACAATGTTAGGTAGCTGTGACAAAACTGTGTGTATGTAGCCAGTCCAAATAATTTAAAGAAAAAGTCCGTGTTCTCCTTGAAGAGAGAAAAGGGAAAGTTTCTGGTTAGTAAAAACAGTAATGGAAGTGTCTTGGGACGTTGAAATTTAAATAAACCCAACTAATTTTTACTATCATAATCGAAAGGGAAAAGTTGTTTTTGATAGGCTACTTGTTTTTCTTTTTAATGCTTTTGAGACAGTGCTGCTATTTTCCATAAATCTTTGTAGAGGAATTTCAGTAGTGATGAGGAGTTATGTCAAAACAGTCTGACTATATTCTTTATTACACAGGGGACAAGAAGCAGTTGTTGAAATCTCTTTTGAAAGCTCTCCAAAGTCTTCAGCTCTCCAATGGTTTACTCCAGAGCAAACTTCTGGAAAGAAACACCCGTTTCTCTTCAGCCAGTGTCAGGTTGAGTGGATTGGTTTTTTTTATTTAAACTTGTTGTTTACATGCCACTGTAATTGCCCCTGGTTTCCAAAGAGCTGGAGAGGAAGGTTAGGAGGGGAAAGTACAGTAGCCCATAACTTCTAATTGTGTGTGTCAAAGGTTCTAAATGAAAACACTTAATAAGTCAGGACATTGCTGAGGTTTTATTATATGTTTGCAATTTAATAATTCCAGAGCCGCTTTACCCTCTCCAGTATTCTTGTTGAACAATATGCAGTCCTTTGCAATCCATATATGTGGCTATTGATCTGCCTTACCTACCATTATTTCTTTTAGAAAACCCTTAACTATGAAAACTACGATAAGCTATAAGTGATAGGAATTATTGGTTTGTAGATAATGAACTCTCTGGAGGAGCTGTATAGATTTCCAATGTAATATATTAGTTTGATTTATTTCTGCTCCTCTGCATTAGAAAGATTGTTGGTTTAATTTGTTTTTGCTTTTTTAATCCCTCTCCAGGCTACCCACTGCAGAGCCATCTTTCCGTGCCAAGACACACCTGCTGTGAAACTAACCTACTATGCAGAGGTAGATGAACCCAAGTCATGTGTGTCTAACTAAAGACAACTACTACCATGAGTGAATTTTATTTTTTTTTGTAGCTGCTGGCATGTGGCCTAAAATAAAACCAGGGAATATTGACTTTTAGCTTAATGTAAGAGTCAAAAGATTGCTTGTCTTCCCTTTGGCACTCTAGTCTTATAATTATTTTTTTTTTAATATATTTCATCTCTCTTTTCATTCATGTGTATCTTTATTTCCAAAAGCAAAAAAGACCAAAAAAAGGTGCTGTAGTAGAAAAGAAACATGTTCTTAAATCAGTAAAAGCTGACAGTAAGACAACAAAGAGTGCTGTGAAGTAAAAATCCTTGAAATTACTCTCATATATGCCTTAAGAAGTAATGTATTCTGGTACATAGTTAGGGGATCTTTGCAGTTCTGGCATAAATAGTCCGATTGTTTTAAGGAAGTAAAAAGTGAAATGTGATATTACAATTCAGTAGTGTGAAGAATGTGAAACTTTTAACTTCTGTCGGAGGTAATCCTAGTTAATTAAATATCACCAGCCTTTAAAACAAAATTTTCTGTATGCCTTGTATTCTCCTTGACAGAGGGGACTTAACAACAGAACAAATCTGGGCTACCTCTTTTGCTATCGCTGCTTCTAGTATATTGTATAATCCTGTGTGACAATTGAGTTCCTCATAGTTGGGTAACCTTTCAGATATCTGTTCCTAAAGAGTTGGTGGCTCTAATGAGCGCTAATCGCGATGGAGAGATGCCTGACCCGGAGGACAGCAGTCGGAAGATATACCTTTTCAGTCAGGACGTAAGTGCTCTAGGCTAGTAAACACATGCCTGAGGTCTTATTCCTAACTCATGCAGTTCACAATCACTTCAGATATGGTTTTGATGTCATTGATAAATCATGTGACCTATGATGTCTCTTTGCCACTGTAGAAATACGAGGTATTACAAATCTCCAACTCTGGAAAGTCAACCAGTTGGTTGATGTTTACTGGTTGTTTTGTCAGAAAAGCCAAATTGAGAGTTTTAAAAATATTTAGTATACTCAAAACTAGTACTGTCAAAACCCCTTCTGTCTGCACTGATTCTTGGGAAGTAATGCAGGGACTTGAATAACATGGGAGTTGTGGAAAACAGGTCCTGCAAATTTTCAGTTTACCAAGATCTTAGCAGTGAGGCTGAGCATTGGAACCAATTTTTAACTTGAAGTTAGGCAAATTCTGACAATAGAGATACCTTTTTTCTTAAAGGTGAAAACTTTGGCTTTTATGGAAAGTATTTCCAGCTAATTAAAGATTACTGTTCTCAAGATGAAGTTTTATTAAGTGGTGCAGCTAGTTTAATGATTCCATTGCTCCTAAAGTGGCAGTCTCAATTTACTCTTCTGGTGTTTTTGTTCTCTCAGCTTTTTGGGTTACAGTTTTGATGTTTAGGGGATCTCTTGGTGAGCCTAGTTCATTTTGCCAAACAAGCAGATAAAATTAATATAAGCTTAGAAAAGAAATTGTTTTAGTAAGCTGATCTAGGCTGCTGAGGGACTGAATGACTGCAAGGGAGGGATGGAATTGAGTGACTGGAATAGAGGAGGGGAACCTACTCTGAACTGCAGCAGCTGTTGGGTTGATTTGGCTGCTATGTGAAACCTGAGTGGCAAGAGGGGAGAGAGAGAGGGAAAAAGTTGTTACCTTATCTGTGGGCTCTTCCTTATGCAGTGTTCTGCCTTCTCTGTGGAGCCGAAAACATTTGCCACTCTCCGTCTAATGCATAAGGCTTCTATGTTGTGTGTTATCCAGAGCTGTATGTTATCTAGAAATACACTGTTGATAAGTTTGGTGGACCTGTACAAGGAATAACATTTAGTCTAATTGAAATTATACTACACTTTCTAATATAGAAAGCCATTAGATTAATTTGTTAGAAAAGGTATGCGTTTCATTAAATAAAAAAGTCAAATGCATTGAACACAAAATATATAAATGAAAAAAGACAAATGTATTAAAGAAGACATACATATCATCTCATCTACAAAACTATGAGACTGATTTGTTAGAAAAGGCGTGTTTTTGCTTAGATGACAAAGGCAAATGCATCAAACTCTTGGATATGTTTGTGTGCTGAGCTTACCTAAAACTACTTTTTTTGCTCCTGCGTGGCCAGGCTGGTAAGAAGTTTAGTGGAGATCAGCCTCTGTAAAAACGAATTTATAACCCAACAGCCATTGAGATTTGAAGTAATTTCAAAATTTCAGGTTAGCAAATTGGGCACTAAAATGTGGGGATATATTAACAGTCTTCTAATAACTTGTCTATAACACTTAAACCTTTTAAAGAATATATTCTGTGGGTTAATATATAAAATTAAAACACAAGTGATGATATGGGTATTCTAATAAATGCTATTAAAATGGTTTGGGGATACTGCTGGAATAAAATTTTCTGAAATCTTTTCTCCAAGTAATTATGATTTAAAATCTTGCTTATTTAATGTTGTTTAGTCAGATCAAATAGAATTTTTACAGGGACGGCTGTGTTACCCTCTTGTTTCCAGAGCACTGGGAGAAAGCATTTCTCTATAGATACTGTAGCTTTGAGATTTTTTTTTCTTAAAATAACAAATGTTTAGAATTTATTTTAATTCCAAACAAGGAAATTGAATATCTTTTGTATCCATAAATGTTCTTGTTTACTTGAATTCATAAAAGCTCTTCGTGCATCTTTCTGTGTGATACAGCTGCCCTTTATCTGAGCAGTATCTCTTAACTTCTTCCGTAAGGTAAAACTGACTTCCATGGTAAAACTGACTTTCTTTTGAACAGTATTCAAACCAGTGGCATTTTTGTATGCTCTTATGCATGCAGATTTTTTTCAAACAGATGATACTTAAAATTTTGTGGCCTTTGTGCAAAACAGCTGTGAAACAAGGACTTGCAGATAAAGGAATATAATTTGGGGAGGAAAAAAGCAATCTCTTTATTATAACATAAGGCAGGAAACTATGGAGAAAATGTCCACACTTCTTTATTTACGTACCTTTGTTTTTCTTTGAATCAGTTGTGTTGATAGCTCACATTACAAATTTATTTTTTTCTCATGTTCTCCACTAGGTTCCCATACCTTGCTACTTGATTGCTTTAGTGGTTGGAGCATTAGAAAGCAGGTGAGTGAATCTGCACAAAGCAGAAATATTAATAATCATAATAAATCTTTAGAGTTATCTTTTTTGTTTCTTGGTCTTGTTTGTAGTTTTAAAATGTTTCTAGAACTTTGATGTATCAAACTGCATGCATCTTGATTCACTCTTGCATCATTTTTTCTATAGAATATGCTTTTGCTGTAAGGTAAAGAAATACCTTGAAGAGTTTGGAATTGATTTGAACCACTAAGGGGTTTTTACAGCTCAGAGAATAGTATCTCTTTCCTCAGGTAACAGATAAGCCTCATCATGTACAAAATGCAGAAAATTGTAGCTTTGGCGTCATTGCTCATCTGCACAAAGACGTGTTAATCTAGGCCATAATCATGCTTTTATATATGCTTTACAGCATTTTAAAATCTATAAATGTGTTTCCTAGTTATTTTTCCCAAACAGTGGATGTTTGTGGTTTGGTTTGTAAAGCTTTACTTTAGCAGTGGAGCAGAAATAGAGACAAAGACTCTCTATTGAGTTTCTTCAGCAACATGAGTTACTCATGAGCACAGTTAAACATATGCTTTCTGTATTAGTTTCCCATAGAGTTATTTCCAGTTCATAGTGTCTTAGTGGCATTTTTACTTTCAACAGAAAGATTGGCCCAAGGACACTGGTGTGGGCTGAAAAGGAGCTAGTGGATAAATCGGCCTATGAATTTGCTGAGGTGGGTAATTATAAAAAAAAAATGTTTTGTAAACTTTCACATAATACTGGAAAAGGAACAGACTGTAGTTCAGTGTTTTGTTAATCTGTAGCTCTCCTTTCTTTGCTTCACACCCCAAAAAATGCTGCTGTTCTATTGCAACACAAAACTACTACTGAAAATAAATATTGATACAGTCTTGTACTCATTTTGCTTGTGGGACTTGCCAAGGTGAAAGAGAAAGGGATCCATAGCTTATTATGTGTTCAGTGTTTGCAGTCAGAAGTCATGTTAGAAACTAATGTGAATTCTTGTTCCAGGCTGAAGCTATGCTGAAAACAGCAGAAGATTTAGCAGGACCCTATGTATGGGGACAATATGATTTGTTAGTGTTACCACCTTCTTTTCCTTACGGTGGTATGGAGAATCCTTGTCTTACTTTTGTAACTCCAACGCTACTGGTAAGTCTAAAACTGATAAAAGTCAGTTTTTCCTTAGGGCTTGCATTTCCATCAAGTGATGGATATTAATCCACAAATTGGATTAATCTTCCCCCTAAAAAGAACTGTAAATATTCCTGCCTCCTTTGGAGTCAGGGATCATACATGAAACATTAAGTGGTGTATTTTGAGGTTTACTTGAACTGACAACTGCCTTGTCTCTTTTTTTTTTTTTAGGCAGGTGATCGATCTCTATCAAATGTAAGTGCAAAATAAGTTCATGTCTTCAAGTAGAACGCAACTTGAAGTTGTATCTTAACTTCCTTTGTAATAAATACCTGAAAACTTGGTCTCTTTTTCATTGGAGGAATTAAAGTTAAGGCAGTAACTCAGGGAGTCTTACAAAGTGAGTTTTAGTTCTAAGTAAAGTCTAGAAAATGGGAGACATATCTATTTTGTATAATGAACAGATGAAAATAATACGGCTCTCTGTATGCATAGGGGCCTGACTTGGAGTTAGCTGCTCAGTGGCTCTCTTCCTGTCCCATGTATAGATATGTTTAAAAACTACAACTGAATTAATCTCATCAAAATTGTTTGTAGGGAACTTCTTTCTCTATATGTCTGCCTGTGCACTAGAACTCATATTATGTACAGTTTTCTTTTAAAGTGAAAATCACAAGTACGATTTGAGTAAATTCTGTTTTTTTTCTGGAAAATTGAGTACTCTGGACGCTGTTTTATCTCATGTGTCTTTCTACTAGACTGATATACTGCTTCAAAAAAAATAATATGATTGTCTTATCCGAAGAATACTGAAATATTTGACATGGACACTTTTTGATATATCATGCATCATTATCCTTCTAGGGGTGACTGTCTTCCTCCTATTTGATGTTTTAGAACATCTCAGCGCTGCAGAAGTTGCTTAGGTGGGAAAGTAGTATTAGTCCGTCACTGGGCATGGGTTCACTATTCTGAAATGTGATTTCATAAACAAGTACCTGCATTGTGCTACCAGAGGAATTATTTTTGTTTATCAGGGCATCTCTGTGACTTGCAGGCTGGACACTCAAAATTATTCCTGAGAGGGTTCAGCAGGATAATGTTAGTCCTTTAAATATTTGTATGGATAGATTTACGGAGCTGTCAATGCTAACTGGCTTTGGGAATGTAGCACAGTAAATGAGATCCCATTAGAGTTTTTTTTTCTTTCTGTTGGGATTTGATGTTAATTTTCCAGAGTCGTCTAAACGGGAGTTCTGTCGTTGTTTTCTGTATTTTAGGTTATTGCTCATGAAATATCTCACAGCTGGACAGGAAACTTGGTAACAAACAAAACGTGGGAGCATTTTTGGTAGGTGTGATGTTCAATGCAATGCAAATCATATTTTTAACTTAATCTGTAGAGACCAACTAAATTCATTTTGCCACCTTACCAGTGCTGACTTTATCAATGTATTTCCAGGCTGAATGAGGGACATACTGTATACCTGGAACGCAGGATTGGTGGTCGGTTGTTTGGTGAGCAGTTCAGGCACTTTAAAGCCCTAGGAGGTTGGAGAGAACTGCAGAATACGGTAAATATTTTTAAAGTTAACTTTATGTTTAAGCATATACCTAAATAAAAAAAAGCTGGTGTTATGTGTTTCCCACAAATAAGGCTTGTCTAGTCAGCTTTGCTAACGCTTTTTTATTAGAGGATGAACAACTGTGATTCCCAAGGTAATAGCTTATTATACTCAGACTAGATAAAGCTTTTTGAACTGTTTTAAGATGTTTTGTAAGGATGAACATCTCTTCAGACTTTCTTGGTTGTTCTGGGTATGGCTAAATTTCAGTATTACCTGTTAGCATACTGGTAAGCAACTGAAAGCTTGTCAGAATTATCTGCAGGCATGACCATCAGAATTTCCAGTGCCTCATGCAAGTAATTGATTTCTTGTTTTCCTGTGTACTACGTTATAATTGGGCATATTCATAATCTGTTACTGTGTAGGAAAGTTGTTTAGTTTTGTGTTTAGGTAACATGGTTAAACTTCAGTTTTTGGATTTCCAGCCTGTAATATTCCCAGCCCTCTCATTCATTTGGTGATGCAGTTTTCCTGGCTTACTATAAATATTTCCTCATTGTATTTTACTCTTTATATCACCCATTTAAATTAAGTCGTTTGAATAGTTTGTTAATAAAGGGATAAATATAGATAGTTTATTAGGTGCTTGTGGTAATGACAGACATGACAGTAATAAACTGCTTTGAGACAGCTGGAGCACAGAGTGATTGATCCTAACATCTTTCTGTTTGATACGCGATCAGATACTGATACAACAAGAAAAAAGTTCAGTAAACTGTTTTGTGCAGATTCAGAATTTCAGGAAAAAGAATGAGAAAGAATACTTTGAAATGAGCCCATCTTAGTTTTGGATGGATTATACCTTTATAAATAGGGTTGGTAGTGATTTGCAAGAGTGCGAGTTTTCCTAGATGAATATATTTTCTTGTATCTTTGTCACAGATAAATACTTTTGGAGAGAAAAATCCTGTAACTAACCTCGTCCCTGATCTGAGGGATGTAGATCCTGATGCTGCCTATTCATCTGTTCCGTATGAGAAAGGCTTTGCTTTGCTTTTTTACCTTGAACAACTTCTTGGAGGACCAGGTAAGTGTTAGTCAGTCTTTATATATGATTATTTCCCATTTTAATTTCAAACACTAAAACATTTTGTTTTTTAACTGTTAGATGTCTTCATTGGCTTCTTGAAGGCTTACATTCAGCAGTTTGCGTATAAAAGCATAGTAACAGAGGACTGGAAGAAGTTCTTGTACTCCTACTTCAAGGATAAGGTTGGGTAGTATTTTAAACTAATTGCTTGAAACCTTCTAATTATGTGAAACTTAAGATGATTTTGCATTATCATGCTTTTATTTTTTCCCTAGAAGGGAATATTTTGTTTTGAAGTAGTCTGTATAGGATTCTCCAGGGTAATTGGAGGGATGTTTAAAAAAAAAAAAAAAAAGATTGAAACTAGTTTTTGTAGAGTATACTTTTCACTAAAAATAACATGTAAAATTGAATATGAATTTGTGTTGCTTTGTAGGTAGACATTCTTGATAAAGTTGATTGGAACTCATGGTTTCATGCTCCAGGAATGCCACCAGTGATGCCGACGTAAGCTGCATTCTTTTATAGTTCATCCTTTCCTTCTTCAGATTGCACATGATTTTCCAAAGTCGTAAAGCAGTTTGTAAACATGGTGAAAGTCTTCCCACAAATGTTCTATTAGAAAATGTCCTGTACGATGTAGAAATTAATATATGTGTATATATAGTAGGAAAAAATGTTGCTGTTCATATTTTCATTTTTTTATTATGGTGGAAATTCATGTTGCTTTGAAAGTTGCTAGGAAAGATTCTTTTTTCTGACAGTTTGTTGCAACAATATTCTGTTTTCGGCTATAAGCCGTAATATATGTACGAGCGTATACGCTCAAAAGTATTAATTATTTTAGGAGTGTATGAGATCAAGGGATAGTGTCACCTGTGCACTAAGTGCTTCTAACTAAAACTAAAATACGTATGATTCTAATCAATCTTTTGTAAATTGTGGTGCGAGATCGAGTTGGAGTCTATAACAAACAGATATGGAACCATTTGAAAATAACTTCTACGCATTCTCATAAAAATACTACAGGAGCTTTTTGTGTTTCCAAAGTGTGATCCTTTGTTTTTAATTTTTGACAGATATGATATGACACTAGCGAATGCTTGTGTTGCTTTGAGCCAAAGATGGATCCAAGTGAGTAGTTAAAGAACGCTGAGGTGTCTGTATCTGGAAAAGCTAGTTCTCTTTATATAAAGTGAGCCATTCTCTCCTGAAATCTATCCGTTGCTGAGTGAGAGTGTATTTAGGGTGCTAGTATGGCTGCCAGGGATTTTGCATTTCGTACACTAGCCTTTCATCATAGAGTCTGTGCATTTACTATGACTTCTGTACATGAAGTGCTGTACATATTTTAACAAGGCACACCACCAACTTTTTGTTATAAATACATAGTAACCAAACTGAGAGTATTCTTTTTGAAACCCTGATATTATGGCTTCATTTAAAAACAAATGCCAAGGTATCTCTACATTACTGATTGTATCGTATTAGCAATAATTCCCCTACATTATACTGGAGCTAGTATGCATTTCTCATCAAAAACTGAAATACATAAATCATAATAGGTAACTAATAGCATACCGTTTTCTCATAATTTTAACCATAAGACTCGTACAACTAATAGAGAATTCAGCATACCTTCCTTTTGTTAACTCTGGCTTTTCACTGTACTTGTATTTAACTTTCTTCTCCTCAATGTTACTTTTTAAAGAAAAAGTATGGGATTTTTCACTTAACTTTAACAGAAAGACAGTGGATATCTTTTATGTGGAATGGCTCAATAGTAAATGCGGATGTCCAAACAAAAAATTACACCTGATTGTACTTTGAAATACCTGGTAGAAACTTAAGTAAATGTTCTCTTTTAGGCAAAAGAGAGTGATTTAGGCTCATTCAGCTCAGCAGACCTGAAGGAAATGTCATCTCATCAGTTGATTGAGTTCCTGGCACTGTTGCTTCTGGAGGTAAATGAATGCCTGGAGTAACTTAATTCTGGTATCACAAAAGCAGGCGCAGAAGCCCAAGTGTGCCTTGGGAATTAAGTTGTCAATTTTCTTTTAAGTTTTGCTAAAATAACCTGCTATCACCATACACGGTTACTAAAACTTCAGCCGTGCCTCCCAGATTATGTCTGGCTCTTCAGCTAACGAGCAACATATAGAGTATTTTGGATTGAAAAGTAAAAACTATGAATTTGTCTGTATTTGATCTTATAGCAAATACGCTATAAATAAAATGGAATGAAAGTGCTTCAAGTTTTGAATGTTTCAGTAGTCCATTGGGTAGTACTGGATGTGGGAATTTGTTAACATTTATTCCTTGCCCCTTCCCTAATACTATGAGAAGGTGAAAGAAACAAATACAAGTATTTGTCTTTTAATTCCTTTGTAGCATCAGTGTTCTTGAATTTAAAGTGTGCCTCTGGTTTATTCTGACTATGCAATTTCCTTTTTCAGCCTCCTCTTCCAGTGTCCCATGTCAAACGAATGCAGCAAGTATATGACTTCAATGCTATACATAATTCTGAAATAAGATTCAGGTTTGTTCTAGTATGGGCATTTTCCTAAATGCTTTCATGAAACAAACTGTCCTGCTTCATGAGACATGCTGTTGTATACAACTGGTGTAGGGTTTTGGGGTTGGGTTTTTTTTGTTGTCGTTGTGGTTTGTTTTTTTTTCTGTCAGTGCATGTGGAAGCACGCTTACCAGAGTGGTATTCTGTTACTTGAGAATCGGGTAAAACTAGTCCAGTAAAAGAACTGGAAGTGAGCAATGGATTAGCTGTGCTTTATTTTCATCTGTCATGATAGCGAAGGAACCTGACGGCCTGATATTATTTTGGGAGTTGTATTGGACACTGCAAGAGTGAACCTCTCTTTGACTCAAACATGCCTGAAAAATCTTTCAAAAAATTTAGTCACATCTTCTGACTTAGCTAATCAGTTCTTTTGCTGATGTACTAGTGGGGTTTTTTTCAACACAACTTGGAAACATTTTTATCACATTTTAATGCTCACTATCACAAAGCTTTGATCTCATAAAAAAAAAAAGTAAATATCAAAGCAAGTTTCTAATCAAGTAGGAAATGCTTGTAGCTAAATGCCTTGATTCTTGTGCCATCCTAATTTCTTCTGTTTTGTATGTACACATTGTGTTTACATATGTCACTTGTTTAAAAAAAAGGCATCGTTGAGGACATAAGTAATCTTTAATCTTGAAGTATTACATATTTTGCTACTGGTACATATTTGCATACACTTGCAATAGTAACGGTTATTCTGCCTTAGCTAACATACAGTATAGTTTCTATTTCTTGTAACAAGATCAATTTCTTATTATTTTTAAAACAAAACAAGCACATTCCAGTTACTGTTGATGTTTTGTTTGGGTTTTTTGTTTTTTAATCACTTTGTCCAATGTGACAAGTGCTATATAATTCATCTCTAATTCTGAGTGATGCAACTGGACGCTGCTGTAATATAAAAGAAATATATAGCTGCAGAAAATGATCAGGCCATTTTGGAGAAACTTTGAAAAACAATATCCTGTTTTATAGAACAGTCCGCTTGTAACATGCCTAGTCAGACACTAAATATTTTATGTTGAACTTCGCTAGAATCTCATTCCCGTGATGACATAGCACTGCCTAGAGCGCTTATGGGAACAGAATCATAAGCTAACTAACCACCACAAATGAAAATAGAAGTGTAAATTTTTTATTTTATTTTTTTTCCTCCAGGTGGCTGCGTCTCTGCATCAAGTCCAAGTGGGAAGAAGCTATTCCTCTGGCTCTAAAAATGGCAACAGATCAGGGCAGGATGAAGTTTACTCGACCCTTGTTCAGGTAAAAGTAATCTCCAAATTGTAGGAGCTCACGCTGTTGGCATTTTTAGTTTAATGGAATGTATAATACTTGATGTTGCACATGTATTTATGTTATGCTTTGAAGTGATACAATCTGGAATTTTCTGTATACTGCGAACAAGCTTATCTTCAGAGTTGCTTTCCACTTGCTGACTTTTTTAATAGAAGAAAGCTTAGTCTCCCAGTATGCACCTTAATGTGAGGCTTTCAAGGGAAAACTAAAAGTTTGAGAAAACCCCCGTTGTACGATTTTCACAGATATTTGTAATGGTGCTTTTTTTCATTCCTTTTACAGGGACCTTTACAATTTTGATAAGTGTCGAGATCTGGCTGTCAAGACGTTTCTGGAGCATAGAGCCTCTATGCACCCAGTCACTTCAATGCTTGTGGCCAAAGACTTGAACCAGGATCAGTGACAAATTTACTGATTTCTTTGAAATGTTCTTGTTGCTGAAAGAAGAGACTGATTCCACAAACTGCTGATATGCGTGCTTGACTATGCCATAAAAATGCTCTGCTGCTTTGTTACTAATTTAGCTTAAAATGAACTTTCTAAATCAAGTTCAGTAATTTCTGTTCTGCACCACCAAGTAGAACAGCAAAATTGCTAAATCTCTGGAATTGGGAGAATCATTTTGTTACACACAATTTTTAGAATGCGCAAAAAAGCTGTTCTGAGATGCAGTCATTTGTCAGTCATGGAATTTAAAAACACAGAAAATTAATTGGTGGATGGTATGGCTCTTGTGCACAGCTTTCTTTTTCATAGCAATGTGGTTGAAACTTCCCGTATCTGAAGCCTAAAAAAAATAAATCTTTTCATTGTCTACTTGTCTGTGTATTGATCTGTACATAAAGTTTTGAAATAATAATTTTGCTTTATTTACTCTTCTTTGTTGTGGGAGAAATTTTTATTATGGATCCAAGAGGAGTATGAAGACTTAAATGGATCACAGCACTCCAGTGTTAGAGCAGAATTTCTGTTCAGCCCTATTTGTCGTGGCTTTGTTATGTCACTCAGTTCTTCACGTTAATCACAATATGATGGATTTACTTGGTTTTCCCTATTGGATCCTATGCTGTGCACTAGTAGTTGTCTGAAATACTTTCTTGTTTTCTTTTTTTTTTTTTTTAACAGAACTGGGATTTTTACCAAATTTCAGTTTTAATATCTTGCCGTCCTTTTAGTATTTCAATTATTTCAACCCACTATCTATTTTCAAAACTTGTTGTAGAGGGGACTAAAGCCCAAGTCTGTCTTTCTCCCATTTGGATTTTTTAATCTTTCAATTTTTTACGCAATTGTGGGCACTACCACTTACACTAATTTAACAACTTCAAAATAAGGTAAAAAACAATCAGAGAGCTGTGTTTACTTAATTGCTGCAAGGCTTAGGTTCAAGTTGATTGTTTAGGTGCGAATGCTGCCATCTACGGGTGGCTTTTTGAAGTGAATTTGAGAAGAACTGCTTTTCCTGGAAATGCTGTTAACTTAAGTGTGTTGACATAGAGGTAACCCCGTACGGAGGAGTAACAAAGCAGGGGGGGAAAAAAAGTGCTCTTTTAGAGGAGGACGATCCCAAATATAGGCCGCGGCAAAAGGTTTGGATTTAATAATAGCACGTAGAGTGGGGGTGGAGATCTGTCAATCAGTTTATTTCTGATGGGAGTTTTCATCAGTACAAGCTTTCACATGGACCGAGTTACGTGCTTTACCAGGAGATTCATCTTTTCATGCTGGAAGCTCTAATATAAATTAAAGCATGAACATATCCTGTTGGATTTTATTGATTCAAGGCATCCCACATTCTTCACTCAACTTTAACCTACATTATGTCTAAGGGGTTTAAATAAAAATGATAGAAAACTAACTCCGAGGTGACTGAGGCTCAAAAATCAGCTTAAATTATTCCTGTGAATTTTGCACCACTCGCCTTTTAATGAACACTATCAAATACTGGCTTTTTTTGGAACCAAAACAGTGTAATTTTCTTGCGCATGAAGAATTTACAGGCTTTCTTGTGTTAAGTGAGTTTTTCATTCTCATGCTGCTCCTCTGAATGAGTGACAACTTCTGCTGGAAAACTCACTGGAAAGAATTTTTCTAGATTTCACGTTAGAAATTAACACAATTCCTTTTGTTCACTCCCAAAGTCTAATTAGGCTTCACCGGAATGAACGGGGATTCTCTGGGGCAAGGCGCTGGTAGGAGGAAGGGGCATCTGGTGTTAACAGGTTCTGGTTGCAGCTATCAGATTGCAGTAGAAACTCCTGTTCTTTGTTTTAGAAATGTTATGTGTTAACTCATTTTGGGGTAACGTTTTGTTGTAAAAGCCCACATATCGTACACAGTGATTTGGCAGTTGGAGTTCATGCTGCCAGCTAATCTGGATTTCTTGCTGTCAGAGCCAGAAAACAAATAAAATAGTGGGAAGCACGGCTTTCGCCGGCATTGTCCTGCTCTGCCGGGGCAATGTGCCCCACATAGAGACTTCCACCCATGGGTCTCGAGGTAAAATTCCCTACAATAATTCACCCCAGGCAGGTGCACCTTATAGTATTCCCTTTGCCTGGGAATGCTTTTGTGGGTAGCATGGACTACAAGTGTTGTCATTGTGTTGTATTTAAAGACAAAGGTATTTTCCTCTTCTGTGTTGACATGGTCGTTGCTAAACTTTATTTTGGCACCATCTTAACAGGTATTTCTCCATATCTTTTCTGCTTTGCATCTGCCGGCAAAAGCAGCCGTGGTGGAGCAGCACCAGGCTCCGTAGTCGCAGGCGTGGCCTAAAATTCATGCTACCTGCTGTGGCAGCATCTTCCAGAGCATAAACGAAAGGGTAATGGAGGGAAACTCGTTAATCCCCTTCCCTATGATACAAAATGATGTTCTATAATTTCGGTTTGGACTGAGCAAAGCAGGCTTGCTGCCTGCCCTGGGCAGAGGTGTTTGGGTGTAATCCAGTCTCCTCTCAATCCTGGCAGCCATGGCCAACCCCCAGTAACGGGGTGACTCTCTCCCAGCCCTGTCCCTCATGGGGGTTTTCATTGGTGGGATGTACTGCCAGGTGACAACTCTGTTAACTTTTGTTAAACCCTGAAGTTTTTAGAATGGTTGCATTCCAGTTTAGTCTGATTTATTTATCTATTTTGGCTACATAAACTCCAGCTCCCAGATTTTCATTTCTCTCCTCCTGATGTGATCGTTGGAAAAAAAAAAAACAAAAAATCCTGTGGTCATAGGTGGGTTTTTTCCGCCTTTCTCTGAAAAGGGTGTGCTCCCTGGGTTTGGTTTGATTGGATGAAGTCACCTAGATACATCGATCTCGCTTATTTACAAAGGTGGGGATTTGGGGGGTGGATTTTTGCCTCTATCTGATTGCGACACTGGACTCCAGCTAGACTGCCGCTCTTCAGGCCATCGCGTGGTAGATGTAAGACGGCTGCAGGCTGCAGCCCTTCTCGGTCAAGGGACAGTTTTGGAGAGAAAGCATGCCGAGATACACGGTGCACGTGCGAGGAGAATGGCTGGCAGTGCCCTGCCTAAACCCGACGAACACAATCAGGTGGCTGGGGAAGGAGGCCGTGAGACGCTACATGAAAAACAAACCCGACAACGGGGGATTTGCCTCGGTGGAAGAAGTAAAATTTTACATTCGAAGGTGCAAGGGACTTGGCTTGCTGGATCTTGACGATACGGTGGAGGATGCTCTGGAGGACAATGAATTTGTCGAAGTCGGTAAGCAAAACCTTTAGCAACGTGTCACAGAGTCACCGTGTTGGCATCTGAGTCAGCAAAATCTTGTTTAGTTTATCCAAAACTGCATCTGAGACACTGTCTGCCATTTTTATGGCAAAATACCAAAATGCACCCTTAGTTTTTCAAGTGTAGAACTATATGAGGCATAGAAGTTACAGGGTTCTATATACATCATTTGTATATGATATATATGTTAAACGATTGTATGGGATATGGAGCATGTGTCTAAGGCTTGGGTGGCTCCTTTGCCTTTAGCATACCTTAAATAAGCTACATGGTCTCTTGTTATTTTCCTAGAAGCATACAAATATATTTGAAGCTGATAACTGCAAATTAGAATTCTTACTGGTGTGTATTGCAATGAACAGCAAATATATATGTAGAATGCAATTTAATCCTGTTCATGTTTATTTACTTATTTCTTCTAGTTATAGAAGGAGATATAATGTCTCCAGATTTCATACCATCTCAGCCAGAAGGAGTTCATTTGTATCCTTTTTTTGAGCATTCTCTGAACATTTTTTTATAGTTGCAGATGTATAATTTCCTATATTTCCCTGTTCTTTTAGTGTTCCTTCATTCTTAAAACACATTGCCAGCTGTAATCGAATGGTCACTACCTGTGAAATCCTGTCTGCCCTTTATTTTCCTTTACAGAACTTTCAGATACAGCAAATACCGAGAACCGGAACAGGTAGGAATCGCCAATGATTTCACAACTCGGTAACAAATCCTGCCGTTCCCCAGAACGGGCCGAGAGTTGATCCACTGCGGCATTCACAAGAGCAGGGGCTGTTAGACTGGCTGGGTCCAGGGATCTAAATTATAATGTGTTTATTGTGTTTTTGTTAGCGAGTTCCTGTCTTAAGAATGAGTGTGAGCAAGCTTCCTGTCACTCTGAGTTTTGACTGTGTTGGTTTTTTTTAATTCTAATTATTAAGCAACTATATATGTATACGTATCCCAAACTAAAAAGTGGTTTTTTTGTGTAGTATATTTCTTTGGATGGCAACAGCTTAACAACGGAGGACTTGGTCAATTTAGGAAAGGGGCTCTACAAGATAAAGGTAAAGATCCTGAACAAACACAGCTAAGAATTACATGTTTATCTTCCTACAGTTAAACTTAAATAATGACAGATAAACTTATGTTTAAACTACGTTGTAGCTCACACCTGAAGCTGAAACTAAAGTCAAACAATCGCGAGAAGTGATTGAAAGGATTGTAAAGGAACAGACAGGTAAATATTTTTACCTCGAACTATTAATCGCTTAGAGAACCTTATCGAGTTTATCCCCTACTTAACCAGCAGTGTACGTTTCTTCCAGTTGTTTATGGAATCACCACGGGGTTTGGGAAGTTTGCCAGGACTGTCATCCCAAACAGCAAGCTGATGTAAGTTGCGTGTGCGGCTTTTCCCATCCTTTCCTTTCCTTCCTCTCAGGAAAGGAAGAGGAGGGAGCAGTTGACTCTCTACATTTACAGTCCGTCGTTAGATGAGAGGGCTGCTTCGGTAGTTCCCTTTGCTTTGTGCAAAATAAAACCTGACAAGACTTATTTAGAGTTTTGCATATTTTGTGGTTTTTTTTTTCCATAGGGAGCTTCAAGTGAACTTGGTTCGTTCACATTCTGCAGGTAATGAGAACTCACTTGGCGTTTTCCCTTTTCTGCCGCTGTTGGTAGCGGGCTGGTAACCGAGAGGGTTCCTCTTTCAGGTGTGGGGAAACCTTTGAGCCCAGAGAGGTCTCGCATGCTGTTGGCGCTGAGAATCAATGTCCTAGCAAAAGGATACAGTGGAATATCCCTAGAAACGCTCCAGCAAGTCATTGAAGCCTTTAATGGTAAAAAGATGCTTAAAGAAAATCTCCATTTACCCTTTTTTTTTTTTTTTCCTTTAACTGTTTCGTTAAAGGGTGTAGCCCAGAGCATCAAGCTATGGATGTTGGTCTTTTGACTTGGTAGTTGTGAGAGATCAGGACCAAAACTCAGCTGCGACTGGTCCTGTAGAAGACCATGATTAGAGACCATTCCTCTGTTGAAGAACATGGGGTGTGAGCAGGAGCGACAGAAAAGGCTGAGAGAAAGGGATGCAACAGGTCCAAGTTTAGAAAATGAGCCCCTGAGAGGTCAAGTAATTAGTTCAAGGCTAAGCTTGACTGAGAGCATGGCTGACTCTGGGTGAGCTCTGCTGCCAAGATTCAAGTCTCTAACTTTTGTCCTGTCGCATGTGCCACCATCTTTTGGCATTTGGATTTTTGGTATTTCTACCATGTAGAAAACTGCACATGTTGGTGTTCGTCAAGCAGACCCACTTGAGCAGCACCTGTTCTTGTGAGCAGACCCCCTGAGACCTACGCAGGTGTTCATGAGCAAGGGCTACAAGGCAGCTGCGCAGAAGCAGACGGCCGGTCGCCAGCTCACGTGGCCACTGCTATCAAATCATTTAAAGCTGGGTGGCCTTGCTGGACGCTGCAGCAGGGCACCCAAAGGGGTGGCTATGCTGTTCATTAGCTGGTATCCATTAACGGTCCCTCCGGTGAGGCATGCCAAAGTGGCTGTGATGACCAACGAGCACCTTCTCTCTCTGCACAGTGTTGCCCTCTGCTGCACAATCCTCTTCCTCCTTTTTCTCCTCCCCCCTTCTCCCACAGCAGGTGAAGGAGCCGCAATTCAGTGTTTAGCTCTGCAAAAGAAGCGAAGCAGACTGGTCTCTTCCCTGCTTTTTCCTCAGTTCCTTGGGCTCTGTTCCTTCATTTCCACACTTTCAGTGCTCGGAGGGCTGGGGTGGGGGGGAAGGGGGCTCAAAGATTGTTTGTAGGAGTCACCCAGCGTGTGGCTGTAGATGCAATCACCCTGGGCTGTGATCCCCCAGTCCAGAACTAAATGCAGCAGGGAGTTGATTTCTTTATGAACTGTCGCGAGCCTGCAAGCAGGGCCAAATCCCAGTCTGCAATGAGAGCAGTCCTGTTGGTGCCATTGACCATGACTGCAAGGGTGTTACTGTGGCCGCGTTCATGGGCTGGTTTCTCTGTTTTCCAAGGAGCATATCGAGGGGAAGCTCTAACACGATGGTTTTTCTTTTCTTTCTAGCGTCCTGCCTTCCTTATATCCCTGAGAAAGGGACAGTTGGAGCCAGCGGCGACTTGGCCCCCCTCTCTCATCTTGCTCTGGGATTAATCGGAGAGGGAAAGATGTGGTCCCCAAAGAGTGGCTGGGCTTATGCTAAATATGTAAGACTCATGCAGCTGATTGATTGGTTGGGTTTTTTTTCTGCTTGCTGGCTCATTTGCCAAACTGCATGTAGCTTTGAGAGAAAGACAGCTTTTGCTCAGGTTAATAACAGGTAAGAGTCTTCGGATTTTTTTGTACCGGCTTGAATCGGGACTAGGTTGCCTTTAGCAACTCATCCTCTGCCTTGAGGAAGGTGGATCCATGAGAATGGAATAACTGATTCACATATCACCGGAGCAGATATGAACATGCAGCATGTTATTAAGTCCTAAAGAAATATCATGTCATAGTATTGCAATACAAGAAACTGCGGTGACATCAGTTGGGACCTGGAGAGAGGGACAGGATGTGTTATCAGCTTTGAAAGAACTGTTCCTACATCTTCAGCTCCATAAACATCAACACTGTTCCAACAAACACACGAGCACCTCTCAAATTCAAAACTTCAAATGCTGAGAGTAACTGGAGATTTACTGGAGGCAGTAAATCACTAAAATTTCTACTGATTTTATAATGGCGTTAAGTGAACACACAGGTTTGGACATCTCATTTTTGATAGATTAACTAGTGTTACAGGGAACCTTTATAGCATCCTCTGTTAAAAGATGGAAGCTGTACAATGGAATTATTTTTTAATTAATTGTTATTCTGTCACTAATACATCAGCAGATTGATCTAGTGCTGAATATGTCCAAGTCTGGCCCCTCCCTACTCCCTTTCATGGTAGGTTCTGCTACACCTCTCTCTCGTATATTCAAATATTTGAACACCAGATTCGAATATTTGAACACCGGATTTATTCATGGATTGATAGCTGTACCGTCACTGTAGGCTGGAGAGGTACTGAGAACTACACAGGGAGAGGGGTAGGTGAGAAGCAGGCCAGTCTGTTGTGGACCTTCAGGACCAGAAATTATAGTTGAACACCTCTGAGATGTGTTACCTCTTCAGTTGGAAAGGCTGAGAGGACTCTAATCAGAGTCAAGGTTATAGCTTTCCTCCATTTCCCACAAGAGCGATTGCCCTGTGGAATAGACGCGTATAGAATAAACTCAGTAGGACTCTTCCTGTCATTGGAGATTTTCTATAGAAAGGGTTGGGGAATCATTTATGAAGGAATAGTTTATGCGAAGCCAAACTTGCTACGAGGCAGGGCGTAGGCAGAACCACCTTCCCAGGCTGTTTCCAGCCTTCTCTCCTGTTATTCTCGCCCATCAGCTAATACATGGTAGATGTTAATGGGCTGTGACAGTATTTCACTTCAGCGCTCCTACTGCCTTCTTTTACTGGCACTGGGAAAAGAAGTGCTAGTTTGGAAGCCCCCAAGTGCTGTCCTTTCTTTAGCCCAGCACAAAAAAATATTTTAAGTGGTTGTGCTATAAAGCTCTTTTTCTCCTTTCGCTTGAGGAATTTGTTAATATTTTTATTTATAGAAACATTTAAGATCTAAAAGTTTTGGTGGCTGAATTGCCAAAAAACTTTTTTCATTAATTACCTTGTCATTAAACTCCTTCACAGGTCCTGGAAGCCCACGGTCTGAGACCAATTACCTTGAAACCAAAAGAGGTAATAAAGTATAATGATGCCAGCTGATGAAAACAAGCATAGTGAATGCTTTGTGAATGCTTTATACTTACGATTTAAGCCTGAAATTAATTAACAGGCATATTAAATCAAGCTCCAGAATGATATTAATGAAGTATTTTCAGGCGTGGGATTCACCTCTCCTAGTGTCACCCTACCTGACTTGAAATGTCAGACCCAACCTTGATGCTTAAATTGGCTCTGTGGTCATCTTCAGAAAACACTTTATAGCATCCTGAAACAACTGTCTAAGAAGCCCTCTCAAGGTACCTATCTACCCTTTGACAATAACAGGAGCTCAGATGACTGACTTGAACCAGGTATCTGAATTCTAGATCATTAAAACTAGGTGAGATGACTCTCACTCCAAGTATTAACATTTATGTGGGAGCACAACAGATTTGAGGGCTCCGATAAGGGGCCTCAGGAGCTGAAAAACAGCACCAGGACCAAGAAGGCAAATCCAGGCAAATGGAAGGCTCCCATGGACCTCATGTTTGTTTAGAACAAACTTGAAGCTAGTTTTAACTGAACTCAACAAGTCTTTTAAAGCAGTTATAACTTGTAATTCTGTTTTAATTCTCTGCTTCCCATGATGGGGTTTTGCACCCGCCCATGCTCATAGCTTCTTTGGTTTAACTAATAACTTATGAAGACATTAATAAAAAAAGCATTCCACTTCCAAAGAACTGGAGAAGAACAGAGATTTCCTGTACTTTTTTTTGCTTAATCTGGAAGTAACATGACATAAACCTCTTGCTTGGAACTACTGGATTTCCAAGGGTGTGTATAATGACTTAGTAGGGTCATGACCATTGACAATTTATGTAGCAAAGATGCCCAGTCAAGCATTTTATGATTTCAGGACAATCCCAGGAAGCTGAGCAAAGGTCTTTACCTCATTCATATGAGAAGGAGAATTATCACAGAGGTGGGGAATGAATTTGCTTAACATCTGCTCTCTCTTTGAAGGGTCTGGCCCTCATCAACGGGACACAAATGATCACTTCGCTGGGATGTGAAGCAGTTGAAAGAGCCGGTGCTATTGCTAGACAAGCTGACATAATCGCTGCCCTTACACTGGAAGTCTTGAAGGGTACAACAAGGGCCTTTGACACTGGTGGGTACTGGGCCTTTCCTGTCTGTTTGCTTAACAGCCGTTGACAAGAGAAGCAAAACCTAACAGTCTAACTTGTTTTACTAGATATCCACGCTGTGCGCCCACATCGAGGGCAAGCTGAGGTGGCATTTCGATTCAGGTCTCTTCTAGATTCTGACCATCATCCATCAGAAATAGCAGGTGAACAATCTTGACCTTCACCCTCTCGCGTTACCAGGACAGGCTGGGTCTTTCAGCAGTAGCCCATATGCTTTTGTGTGAGGAATATTTGGTGTTTTCCTCCCTTCTTCCTTCTAGAGAGCCACAGATTTTGTGACCGAGTTCAGGACGCGTACACGATGCGCTGCTGCCCTCAGGTAAAAACTGACTTTTATTTCCTTTCATAGCACTCAAAAAAATGATGATGAAGTTCCCACATCAGAAATACTGTCAACTTTGTGTTGTCTGATTCCATTAGAAGAAGTGGTTTTACCTTGCTTCTCCCTCAGTTCAAAGTTAGTATTAATGGAGACATGTAATTCACTGATCCCCTGCACCCACCCATCAGGCAGACTAACAAAGCTGTGTTCGGATCCGAAAGAGGCCAAGTGTCGGAAGCAGGAGGAAGGTGCCGGTTTCTACTTCAGCAGGCTTTGTAAGGCATTTATTCTGCATTGATGCTAAGACCCATGGCCTGGGGAAAGGTGTTTCCAGAAGGAGCCAGAGTCGTAGGTTGTTCATCTACCTGTAGTATCTCTAACATACTGGAAGAATTCAACCCCGTGGGTTTTAACATGAGCAAAGCTATTAAATCAGAGGAAATAATGAAAGTTAATTAATGAGAGGTTTTGTTTTCTGTGGGGGATTTGTGAGGTTACTTCTCTCCTAATAACACTTCTGCCACTCAATAAGTACCTTATCTTCCATTTAGGGTAAATCAACACAAGCAAGTAAAGAATGACACATTTGGATTTCCCTTTTAGCAATACTGTCATAATAATAGTAAACACAGTCTTTTGGGAGTCTAGGATGGGCGGTGTCCCACAGTGATGCTCCTGATTTGAAGAGCAAATACAAGACCACCTTCGTGTGCGGATGTAGAGACAGGGATGATGGGAAAGAGGGTGCTTGCAGCTCAGTCAGCACCCTGAAGATGAACTAAGTGTGGATACTGATCTCAGGGGGCTAACGTCTTTTGTTCTAGGTCCATGGAATTGTAAATGACACAATTGCTTTTGTGAAGGACATCATGACAACTGAAATCAATAGTGCCACGGACAACCCTGTATCTTTTTTGTTACTTTATTTCTATGTAAAATTTTGCTTGGCCTTTTTTATCCTTTTCTTCTATATAATTATTTGCATAGGAGGCAAAAAAGTCATAACTGGTTTCAATCAATAACTACCATTGGTTGCAATAGCAACCTCTCTTCTTTTCTCCATGTCTGCATTGGTGTTTGCAAGCGTGTGTCTGGGCAAGGAAACCACGTGTGCATGCAGTTTAGCAGATGTTAAATGTTTCCTAGATGAGATTCTATATGCTTATATTGAATATGTAGATAGATTGGTCTTGGCAACCAAATGGACATAAACGGATGGTGACTTGTCATATGAGACAGCTGTTGATGCAGCATGAGTGAAACCTGCACTATAGAGCGAGATTTGTGTCCAGGGAAGACAGACAAAATGTGTGTGGCTGGTAAAGCCTTGTCATGGCTCAGCCTGGTAAACTCTGCGCACAGTTCTTGCATTGGCATTGAGCAAGGCTGGACTCCCCTCTGCAGTGTAAAGACGCTGTGTGTAGACACTTCCATAGCAGATAAGCATTATTGCTTGTAACCTGTCTAAAATTGTATCTGCCGTGGAGAAAATCTACCAAGGAACTGAGAAACCACACTAGGATCCAAACACGCGTGTTTCTTTAACACCCCTCCCCATCCCCAAAGGCAGACCTCGTTTTATGTAGTCTACCTGAAAAAAATAGGAGAACTGAGATGGGGTCTTCATTTTCTGAGAAGTGAACATGAGATGTAACATGAGGTGCTTGCAAATAAAAACCTATCAGCACAAATATTCCTTCTGATTACTGACAGATTAGCTGTCATGTAAACTGTATTTCACTCATGTTTGGGCCTTAACTTCTCCTTAAAGATGGTGTTTGCTGAAAGAGCAGAGACCATTTCTGGGGGAAATTTTCATGGTGAATATCCTGCAAAGGTAACTAAGCGTTTGGAGAAAGAAAAAAAAAAAAAAGAAATCAGTGTCTTTTTGCAGTTTTTTTGTTTGTTTGTTTCTGTCATCTGGTTTAATGTGATCTTTTATAGGCTCTAGACTATTTGGCAATCGGTGTGCATGAACTCGCTGCAATTAGCGAAAGGAGAATTGAGAGGCTCTGCAACCCCTCGCTCAGCGAGCTGCCTGCATTTTTGGTCACTGAAGGAGGCCTGAACTCTGGCTTCATGATTGCCCACTGCACAGCAGCTGCCCTGGGTGAGTCCTTGAGCAATATCATCAGGAGAGCAAGCTAAAAAGACCAATTTTTATCGAAGCAGTTGTAAGGTGGTAGTATATACAAGGGATCTCACTCCTGTTTGCCATCTCTTCTCCACGTGCTTTGTGCTGCCTGGCTGAAAAGTTTGAGCGTTGAGAGCAGCTGCAATTATTTCAGCTCGGGATTCTTTATTCTGCACTGATCCATGGGCATGTTTAGTGCTCCGAGCATGCAAACCTGTAGGTGGACTGTGGTGGGAATGCTTGCCTGCTTGCATCTTTGGGGGATTGGCAGGGAGTGCTCTGATTTACAGCCACCAACGTAAGAGCTCTGGCTGAAATCAGTGACAGCTGCGTCCCCAGGAGTCGGCAAAGCAGCTCAGATAGGGCTGTAATTAACAGCAAACAGTGCAGGCAACAAACATAATCTGTCTGAGCCCCTCTGCTGAACCTGGAACCTCTGCTTGAATAGTTACGGTTTGTAAGCAGGGGATACCTCTACTTCCCACTATCACGGGGACGCCGCTTGTCTCAAAGATGGGCCTGATACCCTTAGTACTCGATGTCTCTGTTTGGCGGCCAGGTCTGTACATCAATATCAGACTTCACAGTCCTCAGGAGACCGGAGTTCCCAGGGCTGGTTATTGGAGGAGCACGCTAAAAATAAGCGTTAGTACATTTTTCCTCTAGTGCTCAAGACTAAGGCAACAAGAAGCCTGCTGGCCGCTGGGATATGACAGCTCAAAGGTTCAGGAAAGCAGGAGCCAACATAAAAATAAACGTGCTATGAGTAGAGGGTAAATTATAAAAGATACAAACAGACAAAGGAGGAGAGGATGTCAGATAAGTGTGTAGATAAACATCCTGCAGAAAAACAATCAATGAACTAAATCAATGTAATAAAGGAACCTTACCTAGAGGCCATTTTGGGAAGTGGGGCTGGAAAAGGAGCTGAAGTGCTCATCCCCTTGTTCAGAGGCTGGAAACTTTTCCTTTTGGCTGGGCAGACTTTAGGATGGCTCCAGGCCTTAGCTGTTGCTTGGCTTCAGGTTTTGCAGCTCACTTCTGCAACCTGGAGGGAGAGATTCTGGGGTGTTCGTGGTCTCTGCTGCAGACAATGAAAATGACAGCCCCGCCTCCTAACTCATCGCTGCGCTGACACCAGGAGTCTGTGGGTTAAAACCATCTTTCCTCTGGTCAAAACAGCCAGGAATTTATCTAAAAATGAAGTTTGAGCCTTTTTTTTTTTTTCTTTTAACACAGTACTACTAGTATTTTTAAAGCCACTCCGCCAGTGTCTAAGGTGTTTGCGTACCAGCTAGTGTTGTTCACTCCCAGGGTTAATAGATAAAACTGGGGAAAAAAAAAAAAAAAAAAAAAAAGATGTTTTGCAATGCTGCTGGATGCATCTCTCCCTTCTTCTCTGGTAGCACTGTGCCCGCCAAACCGAGCTGTTTGCCGCAGCCACACGCAGCCTCTCTGGGACCTGCCCGAATGCGCCAGCTGGGCTCTGGCCCTGGACTGTGTCACTCCAGCCTATTTGCAATTGGTGTCACCACCTCTCTGTTGCTCTTGTTGCTTTTCTGCAGCTCTTAATTTGGTGAGGGCCTTAGGCGGCGTCCTGCTGGGCTTCAGAAGGAAAAGGTCTGCCTGCAGCCAGAGCGCTGTGAATGCTGACTTCCTTTCTTCTCTTCTAAAGAACAAGTCTCAACAACCTTGAATTGTTGTTGGGTGGTGCCTACAGCCCTCCCTGCAGCCAAACTCCCCAAACACCCAGCTTTCACAGCTGGAACGCTCCCTCCCTCAGGGGTGTTTGGATGTGGGCAGCCTGGTAGCGAGGCGAGGAGGGTGGGAGAGGATTCGTACCGTGCTCCCGCAGCATCTTCATGGAGCAAGTTCTGCAAGTGCCTCAGCTCCGATGGGAAGAGACCAGACGCTGATCTCTAGTTCTCTTCTCGGAACCAGGCTAGGAGCAGGATCTGTGACAAAAACAGAGAGAACCAACGTTCTCCACAAAGAGTTGCCCTGAAGTAACAGGCAAGAGCAGGCTTGTATTTCGGTTATGCTGTCCACTCGTTTTCTTCTTCAGTTTCCAGCAGGCCTTTGAGCCAGAGCAGCCCAACCCCAGAGGTGGGGGAGGATTGAGCAGTCTTTCTGTATTTCTTTAATATTTGCTTTTAAAGACTGAAATTTGTTCCGGTTTTCAGAGGCAACGGTAGTTTTCAAGGTGTTTATTACAAATCACTCAGTCCAGGTAAAACATGCACGCATTCTCCGAAGAGGAGCGATAGCTGGATTCTCTGCTGTCACCCGAGGTGGCGGACAGGTTCCTTGCTCCAGGTTGGCCGTTGCTTCTGGTGCCTCTTGCCCATTCTGTCCTATATTCATTGCACTGGATTTTTGCAGTTTCTGAGAACAAAGCCTTGTGCCACCCCTCTTCTGTGGATTCTCTCTCAACCAGTGCTGCTACGGAGGATCACGTGTCCATGGGAGGATGGGCTGCAAGGAAAGCTTTGAGAGTTATTGAACACGTGGAACAAGGTAAAATTAAAATGCTGATTTCCAGACAGACCCCTTGTGTATGTAACTAGATGAAGGTATTAGTGCCATACTTTTTAGATATATTTTAAGAAAAAAAGGAGTTAATGCATCTGAAAGAAGTATCTAAAGAATATTATATTAAGTATGTACTTTTACAAGCATTTGGATCTTTCTAACAGAAATGAGGTAAATCCAGCACTCGGTGTTTCTTGTGAAACAAAGCTGCTTACTGCAGGACACTCAGCAAAACTTTCCTCTCTTGCTTACAAGGACAGATCACTCTCTCGCTTTTTATTTCTTTACTTCTTTATTTATTTGGCAGATGGTGTGCTTAGATGCAGATGTCAGCTGTTAGTGGAAGAGCGCAGTAATACAGGGCACACAAATACTAAACTCGCTTGCCTGCTTAAGTTTATACATTTGAGTGCTCTGAAGAGTTCATTCTATAGAAATACATTTTTTGTGTGCAGACATGAGTTTGAGAAACTGTGTGTTTCAACAACATGCTCAGAAACAGTTTGTCCTATATCCAGTTGGTTCACTTAGTTTCTTGGATGAATTGGCTTGTGAAAATGAGGAACTAATGCCAATAATGATCAGGTGTGAGGTGGGCAGATATGGTGCAAACTTCTCCAGATAGAAGGCTGTATTTCAAAGCTCTGTAATTTTACTGGTGCTTTCACGTGGGCTCTTGCAAGCTTTGTGGGCAGAACTTTCTTTTATAGCTCAGGCCCCTTTCTTCACAATCCTAAAGAGGTTTTCTGATTTATGATGATGGCCATTAATTTGAGTATTCAAGATACCCTAGAGGAGATTCCTATGGATTTAAGACTGTGGTGACCAGGAGTTCCTGGCACACTGAAAGGTCTGGATGGCACAGCACCCAAAATCTGCTTGCTAAAATGCTGGATGCTGCGCCCAGCACCATCCATATAATGGTCCTGCTGCTGGGCTCTCTCTCTCGGGCCTGCGGATCCACCAGTCTTTTCACATTGCCTGAAACTCTATCGTGTTGAGCCTAGAGCACAAGTCTTATGAGAAGTGGCTGAGGGAACTGAGATTGCTTAGTTTGGAGGAAAGGAGGCTGAGGGGAGACCTTATCACTCTCTACAACTACCTGAAAGGAGGTTGTAGCGAGGTGGGGGCCAGTCTCTTCTCCCAAGTAACAAACGGTAAGACAAGAGGAAATGGCCTCAAGTTGCTCTAGGGGAGGTTTAGGATGGATATTAAGAAAAATTTCTTCACCGAAAGGGTTATTAAATATTGGAACAGGCTGCCCAGGGAAGTGGCTGGGTCACCATCCCTGGAGGTATTTAAAAGACAGGTAGACATGGTGCTTAGGGACAAGGTTTAGTGGTTGTTTTGCACTGTTAGGTTAATGGTTGGACTTGATGATCTTAAAGGTCCCTTCCAGCCTAGACAATTCTATGATTCTATATTGGCCGGAACAAACGCCAGGGATAGCTTTATAAGGGAAACCTCACCTAGAACCGCCAAAAATATCATTTGCTGTTCTGATTTTCTAGTTCTGGCTATTGAACTGCTCGCAGCCTGCCAGGGCATTGAATTCCTACGCCCTCTGAGAACGACAACCCCATTGGAGAAGGTCTACGACCTTGTGCGCTCCGTTGTGAGGTAAGATCAGATAAACGCCTCCCCCAGCCTGGAGAGCGGCTGCCAGTGGCGGTGGTTAATGTTTGGCCAATGTTCACAATGTGTCGTGTTATAGGCCCTGGATGAAGGATCGCTTCATGGCCCCAGACATCGAAGCAGCTCACAGGCTGCTCGTGGAGCAGAAGGCAAGTGTTGACTTTCGTAACGTGCTGTAGGACTGTCCTGAGGAGCGCGCTACACCTCTGCTTTGGAAATACCCCTCCACGTGTTCACTAGATGGCCTCTCTAAAAGCACTTCTCTGCCTGGGGCGAACCCACCAGATGTTCTGAGATTTGGTTTTCCCTAGTTTTGGTGGGATAGATTTAGAAATCAGTTCCTAAACTTGCCCTGTGTAATAAATAGCTTACATTATCAAATCTGGTAGGGTCCAGACATAGGTCCAACTTTGAATTGTTTGAGGGCAGGGTTCTGTAACCCCACAGATGTCCAGAGAAATCAGTAGTCTCTCCAGATGGTCATCCTCATTCCTGGGGCAGGGAGGCTTCCCCAGCGTGGAGGCCCTTGGGCATGGTCCGGAAGCAATAAGGGGATGTGGATGAGGGAATAGCAGTGGTGAAATGCGTTAACCTGGGCCAAGTGTTTGTCCAGCTATGGGATCTATCTATTTCATTTGTTTGTAAAATACAAGTAACAGAAGAATTGAGGAAAGTAAATAAATGGGAGAAGCAAATCCCCCCTCCCCCCGCTTTTTTTTGGTTGCCTTGCAGCCCTCACAGGAAGAGAGACAAAGGAGGCTGTAAAACATTTTCCTTTTCTTCCTTAAACCCCAGCTGCTGTCCCTTCCCCTTTTTCTTTGTCCATGCCAGCTGCCATTTTGCTTCCCCGGCCCCTTCATGACCGAGTGGTTTTGTAGCAAGTGACAGCGATCCCCTCCCAACTATTGCACACAGAGCATTAACCTGGTAACAAGACAAGACGCAACGTTTTTGCCTTGAGTCCTTTCACCTTGTTCCCCTGGAGGTGTGTCTTTTCCCATCCTCTGTCAACTCCATCCAGATGCTCTTCACCGCACCTCACTCTGTATCTGTGTAGCTCTGTGATTCTCACCTCCATCCCAATAACTTTTCTACAGGGTTTCCTGAACTTGCGCGTTGATGTCTGACCTGACCTTTTTTTTTTAACCTCTGACTCTGCTGTTTCAATTTCTTGTCTCGCAGGTGTGGGAGGTGGCTAAACCTTACATTGAGAAGTACAGGAGGGAACACATTCCTGAATCGAGACCCATTTCACCAACAGCATTCTCCCTGGGATTGCTGGAAATGAAGACGGGTGTTGATCATGACCACGGGCATCAGGATGAACTTTAAGAGCTATGGTCCTCTGGTAGAGAGCAGATCCCCTCCGGGACCTTGCCTGAGGGTGGCTGTTCTACTCAAACTCAACGTGGTTTCTCCAGGTGACCCAAAGGACCTGATGTCTAGCACATACAGATAATAGAGAAATAGCTCACTCGTTTCCTCACATGTGAAAGACAGCTTTGTCATGACAGTGTGGTTTTGACTGAATTTCCTGAGCTTCCAAGCACAAAACATTCTGACTCCTGCTGATACCAGGGGATGTTTTATACAGGGCCTCCTGTATTTGTTTCATTAGTTCTTCGCTTCTTTTCTCTTCATCTGTGCCAATGATACCATACAGCCTGGGTTTGATATTCTCACCCTTTTTTTTTTCCTCTTTGGGGAATTGGTGTGGTGCCCTTCGTTCTGCCACAAGCAAAATTATCTTTACACTAAATTATCCTCTTTTTTGCAGATCATATGTGAGGTACAGGTTCTTGTATAACAAGAGCATTTTTAGAGCAGGTGCTTCACAAATCAGAAAAGCTGTGTGCATAAAAATGTGCTACGGATATCATTGCTCCAGAACAAATATATTGTATTCTGGTGATGGACTACACTTAATGCAGCTTTCCGAGAGCTATGGGCTCACACCTGCAATAAATAAACTGAGGCTTCACATACGGCTGCAGCAATCTGTTTTCCTGTCATGTGTGATGATGAAAACGTAAAGCAAAAGCTTAATTTGGAAAGAAGGAGGACAGGTGGACCAGGGGCCAGGAAAGGGGGAGGAGGAGGAGGAGGAGCTGTAGGAGTGGTGGATGTGAACCAATGCTAAAGCAATAGCGCCAAGCTCTACACTCCCATGGCTCACCAGGTATCTGCCTGGCTGCCGAGGGCTCCATCCCCACAGAGGGGCTCGTGTCGTAGCGTGCTCCCTGTTACAACACTGACCTGTGGCACAGGCTTTAGTTTGCAATGGAAGAGCCGGGACTTAGACTTCACATGATGGAGCAGTGACGGCATGTTAAGGCTGGTTAACAACCATCAGCCTTGGCACTACTGGCCCGATACCCACGGCTGCGAGGCGTTCGGTGCGGGCTGGAAATATTTCCAGGCTATAGGCTTGTGCTGCAAGGGGATGCCAAAGTGCTTGTGTGGGGCTTCCATCGCATGTCTGAGACCTTCTGTGTCAAATGTGCCCTGAGGAGACAACTCATGCCTGTTGGCAAGCTGGCAGGCAGACACCTAACCTGGCCAGAAGACCTGAGAAATAGGCTACCCACCCATGGCACATTGGCTTCTAGCTGAGCTCCTTCCTCCTGGGCCTGATTTGCAGCATCTCCAGCCTCCATCTCTCCCTTATGTGCCAAGTAAGCTGCTACCCTTTCAGCTCAAGGCTCTCTATAGCAGCTGTACCTCAAACTCCCCCTGAAGCTGTTCCATTTTGTATAAAATCAAGTATTAACTAAAATCAAGCATGAGAACGAACAGCCAGGCATACATCTTGTAGGCTCAACCATTTTCTTTCAGCCTCACGTTATGGCTAAACAATACGGTTCCTTCAGCAGCAAAGCTGGCAGAAGTTCCTACCCACTTTGCTGTTACCTACGCTGGGCTCCCGGCCGCTGCAGGAGCCAGCACAGTGAATGTCATCGCTGACGTGAGTCACTTTAAAAACAAGCAAACAAAATCTTCCTGCGTTTCGGTGTGGCTGTGCTTTCGCCGGCCAGGACTACGTAGCTGGCCATCAGGAACCACTTAAGCCAGCTGCGCCACTGAAGTATAACCACATCCTCTAACTGCAAACCTGCCACTAATTATAGCCCTGGGGCATACTCGGCTACTGGATTCAGCCAAGGTGGTTGGGCAAGCATGTGGTTTGACTTTCCCATCAGAACCAGAGCTCCTGTGTGAGAGGAGAATCCCTTCACATCAGCAGTTTCAGGCCATGAATTCCTGTCCAGCAAGAGAATATTTGAGGTTTTCCTTATGCAGTCTTGAGCTCCCAAATGCCTTAGGGACTTCAGAGAAGAGGTGCTGGGCATTTCTTCCCACCCACCTCAGCCTTGGGCTGCCTGGGAGCAAGGGACCACCAGCACACGCTGCAGCAGGGTGGCCTCAGCTTTGCCCCACACCTAGGCAAAGCCAGGAGGCACCGTGCCGGCCTCACACTGCATTTCAGAAATGCCTGCGCTCCTGCCCTGACAGCTTTCCCCAGCTGCCTGCATAAACGTTATTTATGAAGGCTGCCTTGGGCAGAATGGACCGTGCGATCGCACACTTCAGATGTTCTTCCAAGCTCTATAAAAACAAATGTCCACACCCACATCTGGTGCAACATCTGCTTGCAGGAAAACGCGTCTAGTGGCGGGAATGCCATTAAATTGTTTTAAAAACTGATTGAGTTAGCTAGCCTGGCTCAAATAAAGCACGAACAAAGATACTTTATGGGGTCCCTTACATATTTTGGGTATTAACAGATGTGTCCAAGGCTCAGGAAGATCAGAAGGTCATAATAAACCTCATACATTTTTGTGATGGCTTTCAAATACCTGTTAATCAGAATGAGACTGTTGTCCTTCCTCGGGGGTCTGGTTCACTAAAGCATTCTGCTCTGTACCACAGGTTATGTCACCTGCTTATACCAATAATTATTTTTGACACTATGTTTTTCATGTGTGTCAGGTGTAGTTTTATGACTTCACCTTCAGAAAGTTAAGCCCTTTTGTTTCTGCAGCCACCGTTCATTTGAAAAGTTGAAGAAAAGCCTCAGCCAGTGTGTACTCAGAGACCTTCCCTACCCGAGCCCCTCTGCTTAAGCACTGCGACAGCTTGAACTCTCCAGAGCTGTATCATCCTTTTTTCTACATATGACATCCCCAAGTGACAGTACACGCCCCAGAAAAAAATAGTAGCTGAAAGAAAAAAGAAAGCACGTTTTTTTAAAAAAAAAAACAAACAGGATCTTCAGTTTTGACATTGCTCTGAGTAGGAGTTGTCGTACTTGTACTCAACTTGTCATCAGAACACATTCAAACTTCGATGAACAAATATATCTTATGTTATTTCAGATTCAGCCTAGAATAAATGAAATTAGGTCTTTTTTTGGAACATCTGGATGACACTGCTTATGATCGTCTTTTGAAGATCAAGGTAATTTAAATTTTGAGGGGTTGGCTGTTCACACTAGACTTCCCTGGCCTAACTGCCTCGAAGAGTAAACTGTAAGGTTTCGGTGTCACTTCCATCAGTAGGCCTGATTCAGCCTCTAACTTACAGCACACTCCAGCTTTCAGCAGCCCAGTGCGTGGTGTACCTGGCTGCATTTTCCTCTCCTCCTTCTTCTTGTGCCCCTACAGTCCTGAAGGAGCTGCGAGATCCTCAGCAAGGGAAGATGTTGGATATCAGCTGATAAGCAGCACCTTGCTGGGCTCCCAGCTGCTGCCTCCCACTGAGTTTCAAGGCTGCAGAAACCAGGAGATTTGGTGTTTTGGAGAGGTAACATACTGTGCTTCACACCACGACTGTAGTTCCTGGTATCTGCTGAGTTTGAGAGAGAGCAGACCTGGGAGCTATGAACGTTTCCTTGGGATGCTGTGGCCTCCCAGCACCACCAAGGGCCATTCCACATGTGCATGCCTGAGCCCCTGGCCCTTAACGTCACCCTTCACAATAAATCTTACCTGGATCCAAACTATTTAATTCATTAGTGGTTTTTTCTTTGGGTTTTTTTTTTCAAGTATAATGATTTTATAGATTAAAATTGTATAGGAAAACATTTCTGGAAACCATCTTATTTCAAATAGATACAATTTGAAGTTATTTTTATGCAGTGAAGGACAACAGACATGAAGATGCACCAGATGGGTAATGCTTGGTAAATTTTATTTGAGTAAGAAGGCCAGTAAGGTGAGCAGGCAATCAATTTGCCAGTAAATACAAATCTGATTTGTCTGTTGCTTTAAAATATTCCATGCTACTTTGATTATAGCAGCTTCCTGAATTACTGTCTTCTCTCAGTAACTGCTCATTGTCCCACACCTCTCATTTTGATAGACGACTTTTCCTTTGACTATAACGTAGTCGATCAATGCTTCGTGTCCCCCAAACTGGTAAATCAAGTGCTCCCACCTAAAAAGACAACAAAATGTTTAAAAATATCCAGACTTCCATAAAAGCTGGACACATACCTCGTATACCTGGCAATTACAAAATATTTGCTTGAACCATCGGAAAACACTATTCCATGTTTACACATTGATCTCTCGTTGCAGGCACACAGTGAGTTAATGTAGAAATCAGTAGAGAATTTGTTCCACAAAATAAATAGGTATTATCTTTAGATAGTTTGTAATTAGGCGTGGATTATTTGTAATATTGCCCCCAAAAGTTTTAGGCTTTATTTTCCATTGGAGCGATTAAGGTGAATGAAAGTGGGTCTAAAATGCTAGCAGTGTCCCTTTTTACACATGAAAATAACTTCTAAAGCACGAGGAATTCACTAACTTCTCCACTGTCCACAACAGGTGAAAAACAAAGTCCCTTGTATTAAATCACATTGCAAACGACAATGGAAGAACAAACCTCGATGAATTTATGATAACAAGGTCCCCCTGCTTGCCAGTCTCTATGGAGCCATGCGTGTCCGATTTTCCCAGGGCATAAGCTGCATTAATGGTGGCAGCTGCTAGTGCTTCATTCATTGACATCTTCATGTTTACACAGGCCAGATGCATCACCATAGGCTAGAAGGCAAGTTAAGTGGAAAATGGGAGTTACCAGTATCACAAATACAGCTGTTCATGCCTCAAATCCCTAAGCACTCTCCTCCCTCCTTGTGCAACAGAAGGAGTTGTCCTGCATGATGTAAATCTTGCCAACTCCAAAATGAGAACTCTAAAATCAGGAATTTTGAGAGCCTTTTTTATAAGCCTTTCGGTGCATATGAAGAATAGAAGCCCTTCTGGTTTCAAGAACTTCTGGCAAAAACTAGCAACCCACGTAAATAAGCATGAGCAATTGTCTGAGCTGGGCACACAGCTCTCTTTGCAGACATGAAGACTGTTTAAATTGTGCAAATACCTATACACAAGTTGTACAAGTAAGAGATTTCACAGTTTTATGTTGTTATAAGTGTGAGCAATAGCTTACCATTGAAAAACAGTATGCATTAGGGTTAAAGTCACTGCCAAGAGCCACTATAACTCCTTCTTCTAACATTTTTCTAGCTGGAGGTTGCTTCAGTCTAGTGGGAAAAAGACACTTGTCAGCACAATTTGCTTAGTTATTACTTGATGAATTACAAGAGCAAAAGTCATCACTCGGTTTGGCCGCGCTCATGCCTTCAGTTGCACTCATCCTTTTGGAGACAAAAGGCCAAATTCTCCCCTTGGCTCCCTACCTGTCACCCTACGGGCAGCAGAAACGGGAACTGTGATCCACTGCTTTTGCAGTAACAGCACGTGGCAGCAGCCAGTATCAAGCACCAGGCTGCAGGCCACTGAAATTCTGGTATTTACCCAGATCTCAACCACTTAAGGATTTACAAGGTGAAAATCTTAATTTCTCCAAAAAGTACTTTTCTAGTCCTTATAGCTTCAAAGACAGTTTCCCAAACATGAGCAGCGGCGTAAGCAATGCAATAGTCCCTTCCCGATTCTGCTGGCAATTCGAAATAGTAAGTTGAGGCTGTGAATTTAATTTATAGACATAAGGATTTTCTCACTTAGCAGTGTTAATGCAAAAGACATTGTCAATAACTTCAATATCTGGAATATCCATTTCAAAATTGTTTGGCCACTGGATTAATCTGGGTAGGCGTTTGCAGGGGTGGGCACTAGGAAATAGACACTCTAAGAAGTTTTAGCCATAGTTGCCATAAAGCCAATAGTGCCAAACATCATGTCCGAAAATAAACCAGTGTAACAATAAAAATGAAACATTAGAGCAACTGCTTCTCAAAAAGTAGTATTAAAAGCACTGCAGTTAACAGAAAAGAACAATAAACGAGATCTTGCTGAAGCACTTACATTTGGTATAAGACAACCCTCTCCCTATAGAAGCCTCTTCGCAGATTTATGAGAAAATACCACCTGTTCATGCACAACACGCTGCTCCGGGAGTTAACTGTGTTTAAAAAGATTTGTCTGAAGAGCCGTTCCGTGTCCTCACGTGTCCTTCCAGCCTCTGCACCCCTTCCTGTGCTCTTGCTGCCAGGCTCCTTGGGAGAACTGCAGGCAACGCTCAGCAAAGGCCAAAAGGAGAGCGTGCCTGCCATGAAGCAACTCTCCAGCTGCACACTTTGGCCCACCACCAGGTGAAGTCCTGGCCGCTGCTGCTTTTCTTAAACCCAGGGGACAGTATAGGGGCAGGACCTCTTGAGGTCTGAGCTCTCCCCATTGGTGCTGAAGGAGCTGAGGGAGGTCAGCAAAGGATGTACCACATCACCTCACAGCAACTTCTGTACATTGCACAGCTTTCACCCCTCTGCTGCACTTTTAAGCAGTATCTGAAACGTGGCTTCTTCATTTTTAGAGTGTATTAGATTGGAAGCCCATGTTCAGTACATAGTGCACCAGACACTGGAACAAACGAGTCCCAGTATTATCCCCATCTTAGACTCATCCTGACATTATAAACTTCCACTGCAGGGAGTCTCTGGAGTAACATGTGAGTTGCAGCCACAGGCTTTGCCACAGTGGCTGCGTCTCTGTTGTCTCCTTTACCCCCCTGCCTGGGGTCAATTTGCAAGACCACAGGTCCTCCGTGAGGTCTGTGTTCTGGCGGTGCCAGTTGCAATCAGCCAGTGGTTTAAAAGCGCTGGTGCAAGACATGGACAGATAACCACAAACAGAAACACAAGTACGGACATAGATGTGAACACCGGTGGCACTGGCACAAGCCTCGATGCCTCAGAAAGCGGGCTGCTGAAAATAAACCAAAATTAGCTCAAGGATCTTCCCTTCTCAGGAGGGGAAGTATTATTGGGTCATGGTCTTCATCATCTACTTGACTTATTTTTGGCATTAAGCAGGTACGCCATCTATGCTTATCTGGAATATCTGTATATGGAAAATAGTGTGCTTAAGACAATTCTGTTCGGTGTTGCCTGGGCAAAATCAGAGGAGATTTTAAAAAGCTACCTACAGTCTTCCAGCGCTTTAGATTAGATAACCAAAGGATTCATTTCACAGCAAAACCTTCTGCAAGAGAGCCAATACATACATTGCAGATAGAACTTGCCTGAAAAGAAGCCAATTCAGTTTTCAAAGTCTAAATGGGTTAAAGAAAACCAGTGCAGTTTTCTTCTTAAATGAATGCCTGATGATCACCTTAGCCTGTCATAAGGGTTAAATTCCAGTGCTGAGCGAACCACTCGAAAACTACTGTGAGACTTCTCAGAAGTACCATAGTGCTTCATTTTTGAGGCTCTCCACCAAACCCAAGAAATGAGGAGGCTCATTCAGCACTTTGTGATTGCCTTCACTGATCCAGCCTGATCTTTAAGGCATAGAGGCAAGCTTGTGTTTTTACATCAAAAGACCCTAAAGCCACAAACGTGGTTTTGCTGTTACAAAAGTTTTACTCCAATCTAGTGGCCTTACCTGAGCATGTAGGCAGTTGTTGGTAAAAGGACAGCGGCGCACTTAGCTCTTGCCATCGCCTTGATACCTTCATCACTAACTTCTTCCAGGTGGCTGATAGCCCGGGCTCCCAGCTCAGCTCCAAGCTAAGCAAATTTTCAAGAAAATTACTCACTGTTCTCAATTAATTCAGTAAAGCAGTGTTGTTATCAAATGACCCGAGGAGATAATTCACTATTAATATAAAATTAACCAAAAGAAAAAAAAAATAACAACACATTTTTGAAAGAACAAGCAGAGACAAAATATATACTAATAAAATAAGTATTAAAATATGTATTAACCACCCAAAAGGTGGAAGTGAACCTTTTGTGTTGTTTTTAACAGACTAACATTCAAACTACGGGACAGCTACGGATAAAACCTTCATTCACTCCCATTCACAAAGTATCCACCAGAAAAGGGTTGACAAAACTTACACTGGTTGCAGAACTTGTAGTGCAACTGCTGCCTTCAATGGTGAAGCACCAAAAAGGCTTTTATGATCAATCAAGTTTTTGGTTTGGTTTGGTTTGATATTTTTTAAATACAGCAGAGAATAACTTGAGCAGACCCCACAGGAAAGAAGCAATGTTTAAATGATGGTAACACATGGTCTCAGAGTGACTTTCTTTATCAAGATGTTTGGGAGCCTATTCTTGACTAAACCATCCCTCCAAGTGTGCCCACTGCACATCTGACTTGTTGCTGCTAACAGGACATTTAAGGAAAAAAATTTCAAGTTGCATAGAAACCGTGTTTTTGTCATTCTTGGGTTCGCGGATATCCACCTTCCTCATCTGTATCCCATGTGGAAGATAAGCAAAGTCAATATTTGATTAGGCAGTGCGTGTTAGTCCCAGAGGTCAAGGCTTCCTCCTATGTCCTTAACTCCAAAGCTGCCCAAGGGCAGCACTTTCTATCGTCTGACAGAAATAGAAGTCTATGAATGGTTTGTTTTATGAAGTCTTAGGAAAGAAAACCTTGGTTTTGAAAACTGCAATTCTTTCAAAGATTCGGGTCTCACAAAAGCAAAGCAGAAAGCAAAAATGGTTTAACTGAATGTTAAGAAAGACGTACCTCAGCAGATTTCATCGGATGGAGTTCATCACCATGGAAGTTAATCTGTAACCCTATATCTTTTCCAGCTTGAAGAATTCTCCTAGTAGAATCCAGATCAAAGACTCCCTTCTCACAGAACACATCTATATTGTTAACATGTATTTCACCACTTAGTTTGAGTTCTTTCAGTTTAGGGAGATGGTTATTGATAATGTCATCTGTGGCTTCAGTAGCAGTTTTCCCTCTAATGAAAAGAAAATGTTATAGACCCGTAAGAATAACATCCTTGAAGTCTGGCAAACATTCAAATTGTACGAGATTATTTAGAAAATGATTCAAACACAAATCACTCAAAAAACCTTCAGGCTAAAAAATGTTAAGCTCCTGTACTACAGGTACTCTCAAACACTAATTACTTGCCATTCAAAGAATATTAGATTGTATTACTAGATATTTTTTATAAGGTTACCTTCTTGGATGCTAACCAAGACATGGGAATTTTAAAACCAATTCTTCTGCTTTCCTATTCATATATTTTGACCTACTTATACTGTATTCTAAAACACATTTAAAATATGCAAATGATTATTTAAATATTTTAAACAGTATTGAATGCGATATTTTTATGCAAGTATCAAAGCTCAAAGGGGATGTGCAGCACAAATATTTTAAATGGACCTCTCCTCCTTTTATATCATGCAGAGTGATCGCTAGATAAATCAGAGGGGCCTCCCGAGGTTCCATTTGCCAAAGCCAGAACCGCTTATGAACCCCCTGTTACATAAAGATAACCCAGGAGAGATCAGTAAATGCCTTTGAAAGAGTGAACAATCCCAAAACATGCAGTTGAGTTAGTATTTTGCAATTTTAAGATCTAAAGGTACGTGACGTACTGCAGCTGAATGTCTGTGACATCTCAATCCTCATGTCAGGCACCGTAAGGCACGCGCAGACCAGCATTCTATGCGTGCCACACGTGGGCAAGTTGGGAGCTTTACAGTGGCGGTAAATTCAAGAAGCCACATTCTGCTCTGATTTACAAAGAGGTCGTGCGGTCATAAAGCAGAGCAGAACCCGGCTTATGGCACTTCTTTTGTTCACGTCTCACTGAAACAGTCGTTGAGGTTGCTCAGGCTTTTAGCATGCTGAGCCTTCTCCCTTTCCCTCCAGCCTTTGGAGGAATTTGGACGGAAAGATTAGGACCAAAGTCAAGATGAAACAGAGGGAAACATCTTGGTTTCACTTTTCTGGGGGGACATAATGCCCAAGAATTCAAAACTGTCGTTGTTCTAAGGCAACAGACTTCTGCTCAGGAAATGACTTTGAAAATTTCTTCCTAAAGATGAAAAGGGCCCAGTGAATCTTTGCCAATCAGAAAAAAAAAAAAAAAAATTAGAATCAGACATCCTCAACATCATGAATTTTGATTCAAAATGATGACTGGAGGGATGATAGAGCAGTTATTTTTTTGCCCCCTCTGCTATGAGCTTTTTAGGTTCATTTCCTAAAGAACTGGAAGTTCTGAGCTGGAAACATTTTTAAAAGCAATGGATGGGAACAAGGATCGCTAAGAACGGAGCAGCCTTATTTTTCTCTAGGATGGCTCAGACTAAAGTAGCCTGCACTGTTTGGTGCACATTTCAGTATGTACTGCCTGTTACCAAAGTATGTACTGCCTGTTACCAATCACAGTCCCACAGAATAACTGCGTTTGTAAGGACCTCTGGAGCTCATCTGATCCAACACCCTGGCACAGAGCAGGGTCAATTTGAATCATGCATCAATGGTGCCTTCTAGAAGCAAAAAATCAGCCTGAATTACCTTACACCTAGAAATCGTGAACAGATACACGCTGCAAGTTCTCAACATCTGCCCAAAGCTAATTTCCAGGTGTGAAAAAAGAATAACCACTGCTGGCAAGTCTGGAGGTAGGCTCCTCTGAAGAGTCCATATACTGCAGCTTTACAAGCCACATATTGCAAGACTTGGCAACATGGAAGACGTGACACCTTTATCCATTGAATGAACCTTCTGGTGATGCTTCTGCTGTCAGAGGTCAGACTTGGAACAGTGAATTAAGCCAAGTGTGAGAAGCAAGAGATTGGCTTAGCAAGAACTTCACAAAGCTCCTCAGCAGCGGGGGTCTGAGCAGCATTTTTCGTGAGCAAGCATAATGTAGCCCTCTTGTTTCACATTAAATGGAAGGATTTAAAATTGATTCAATGCTAGCAGATTGGCAGTAACAAATTTGCATGACTATGGTCATTCCAAAATCATGAGAAAATCATTAGACTTTTAATGGCTATCTAGTCAAGAGTTGCCACTAAGTACCTACAAGAAAAAAGAGCATTACATTTTAAGACCTGCATAAATCAGGAGGATGTAAATTAAAATGGTTAAAGCAATAGTTAAATCTTTTGTTTGTATGATTTATGCATAACTGAACGACAGCACAGTTCTGTGGAATACAATGATGAAAGAAAACTGGCATGAGCTTAAGTGACTTGGGAGATGTCTGTTTAACAGCTTCTAAAATCCTCAAGATCTCATTTGCATAAATAATATCAAAGAGCAATTCCCAGCCCCAAGCCTGCGGGCAATATGTTCCCCTTGCGACTCTCCACTGTTACTGAAGCTGCAGGAAATTCAGTTTAAAACCGGAGCTCAACAAAGCGGGATGCTTCCCTCAGCACGTTAGTGGCCCAGATGTTCAGGAGCCAGCCAAAGGCTGAGGACCACAGCTCTGAACATCTGGCCTCAGAACAGGGAAGAACCGCAGAATTCCTCCTGGTCAAAATAAATATGTGAGGCAGAGACTAAGTTTAAAGGGTAACAGCAAAATATTCTAGACATGAACATTTGAATGAAAAGGGAAGAGGATTTAAGAAGGCACAAACTGGAAAATTGAGATAATTCATTATTTCCTTCAGGACATTTCCTCAAATCCCCAACTACCTTTTCTCCTTACTTACAATACCATATCCTCGCTATCTAGATTTTGTTATGCTTGAAGTGCAATCAGTGGGGACAGAACTGTGCAGAGTGTGATACGGTAGACCTGCCTTTCTAACACACAAGATTTGATATATTTGTAAAAACACTGGAATTTATTTCCTTAGTTTATGGAAATGCTTGAAATATTTTGGTGGGAAAAACTATTTATGGGGATTTTGACCAAAATCCTACCAAGGCTTTTTAGGGGAGAAGGAAAGGAAGGGCTGAGAATTATACACAGTTTGGGGTAAAAACCTCAATTATATTTTACCATTGAGTCCTCCAAATTTTAGTAGAACTTCTTGAAGGAAATATTTGGTGTTTTCAGCAGATTTTAGTTACTTTTTATTCTCAACCATCTTCCACTTACTGAAGATGATACAGGTTTCCTTTTGAATAGTTACATTAGCAAAAGATAATTTCCCGTCCTGCCCTGAATACACAATAATTAGATTTTAAGTACATTTTTCTAGGTCATGTTTTCTTGAATGCCAGAAGAGGTAGATTTTTTTTGGAGTGCGCTTTTCTTTTTTAAACGAACACCTCTTAAATATTGCCACAGTATCACTGTGACACTAGGCCTGCCTCCACCTCACAGGCCTTGTTTTGCAGTAGCCTACTGCTTAGTCTGTCAAAATATATGTTTCACATACACCTACCTAGCTAAAATTCCTCATTAATTCTTTCATACAATGAAATCTGGTAACTTGAAGATGTTATTTTCATCATAGGGAGAAAAACGTCGAAGTGAGAAAGGCTTGTTATGTCTACTTGAGCCATTAAAATAGTTGCGATTAAGGACATTTACTTTAATCCTCTATTCATCTCATACCTATTAGATATATGCAATTTTTCATTGCATGGAAGCATAATTAAGCTTTGTTTACTGAGGTATATAAGGATTAAACACAGTATTTTTTTTTGACTAGTTGGTCAGAATAAAAGCTCACCGTAGAGACTGAGCTTGAAGGGTTCAGGATGAAACACAGTATTTTTTTCTGTTGGCTGGTCAAAATAAATGTTTGTGGCAGAGACTAAGCTTGAAGGGCAGCAGCAAACCCAAGCAGAAGAACTGTCTGTACAGGAAACCCTGTAACGCGTGTTACGGTCAGTGTATGAATCAGCTGGAGGCAGGGATTCTGTGCTAAGCTTATGTTGGCATTTAGTAGCCATTAAACTATGCTTCCCCGTCTTCCTTCAAATTAAAATTTAGGAGACCCTTCTGTAAATACGGCCTATTGTTTCGAATATGATATATTTTAGAAGGGCTGGGCAAAAGAAACCTTTCCAAAAACAACAGCCAACTTTCAATGCAAAGCAGTAATACCTAACAAGAGCAAGAAAAATCAAGTCGTATTACTTCGGCACAGAATGAGCTCCACAGTAGGTTGAAGAAATGCCAATATCCATGGATTGCTTAGCGCGCTCGATCACCCTGAGCATTTTGAGCTCTGTTTCTAAGTTTAAGCCATATCCGCTCTTGCACTCAACCAAGGTGGATCCTGCACCGCGCATGCGTTCCAGTCGGTGTTTGAAAGTATTGAACAGCTCTTCTTCTGAGGCCTTCCGAGTGTGCTCCACAGTAAAATGTATTCCTCCCCCAGCCTGGTGGATCTCCATGT